>NC_052017.1:23010499-23331149 GCF_015832195.1 Motacilla alba alba | reverse complement strand
AAGGGTCAGGGAGGAATTGATGTGGAGCTTTGTGAGGGGAGAGGGTTTGCCCAGTCCTGCAGAAAGTGGATGAAACTGGATGCAGAAGCTCCTCATGCCCTCTGCAGCAGAGCATGCTGTTCCTGAAGACATCTTTCACCATGCTGCTTTGCAAAGAGCTGCCAGTGACACATGTAGCAGTATCCACAGCCAATACTCCTGCTTGTTAGTAAATTTGCTGAAGTGCATATTTCTGCATCTACTTCAGCACACAATGCTTCATAACCTATTATTGCCATCTAAGTATGCACGTATTTCGCTTCTCCACAGACGCTTTGTTTCTTGCGATGTCTTCATGATCTGTTCATGAAGGGCTTAGTACAGGAGAGAGCAGACCAAGGCAGAAACCTCCAAATGCTATTATTTACTATCAAGTGACAGTAAAATAGCAAAATACATATCCAGGACTCCGCCGGGTTAAATGAAGAAAGCTTTGAGTCCTGAAATCCTGACATATGTTCTTGGAGCTACACTTCCTCTCACACATGCCCAGCTAGCTCTGCCATCCCCGTTGCCCATGTGTCATGGGGTCATCATCTTTAGCCCATTCTCAGTAAACCCCATCAGGATGCTGTTGCTCTGTAGCCGAATGCCTACCTAGCCTTCTGCGCAGACCGTGATAACTTTGTAGTGTATCAGCCACTCCGGAACGTTGATACATATGTCACCCTCATGGTTCGCATCTTCCTTTCCACCATGATTTTGCTTTGCATATCTATATTAGCTTAATTTTAGCAGGTTTTGAACAACGCAAAGTCATGAAGTAAACTAAACTAAACTCACTTTTTTTTGCTTGGTTTGTCCTCCAGATTTGTTTGGCTTTCCACAGGCAATGCTCCCAAAGACTGTATGATAATTCCTGGTGGCCAAAAGCAGAGGCGCATTGTGGCCAGTACAGAAAAGGAACAAGAACAGGAGGGCAAGAGCTTCCTACTGCCTCTCTGGCAGAGGTACCAAGTGTGTGGCCTGTCTGCATCCCAGCAGAGTACTGGTTTTCGAAAAGTAGGTGAGACTGAGAGCCACCTCGGGGCACTTGGAGAGGAGGAAGAGGACTGGTGCCAGCATGGATAAGGACAGCACAAACCTGGCTGACCAGCAGTATGAATGTGTGGCTGAGATTGGGGAAGGAGCCTACGGGAAGGTGTTCAAAGCCCGAGACTTGAAGAACGGAGGTCGCTTTGTTGCGCTGAAGCGAGTACGGGTGCAGACCAGCGAGGAGGGGATGCCGCTGTCCACTATCCGAGAGGTGGCAGTTTTGAGGCACCTGGAGACATTTGAACACCCCAACGTGGTCAGGTGAGGAACTGGGACCACTGTCCTGATCAGTGAGCTCCTGGGTATAGTCCGTAAATTGGGTGAGCAAGAGTTTGGGGGGATAAATGGAATGGACACTAGTTTGGGTTTGTGGCTGAAGTGTGCACTAAACTGTGTGCATGAGGTGTGGTTTGAGGTTTCAGCAGGCCATGGTGCTGCCTGCCAGACCTCACCTCATCGCTGTGCATTGCCTCCCACACACACAAACACCCATCTCCAGAGGCATAGGTGTGTGATTTAAGTGTTGGAATGGATGGGCAAGGAGCCATATATATAATATTTCCTCAGGCATGAGAGAAAATGAAAAAAACCCCAACCTCTCCCTGGTTTTGTCTGACCTATTAGTACTGCCAGCTGCAGCTGATTTTTACCAGCTCTGTTCATTATAAAAATGACAAGAATGTGAGCAGTAGTGAAATGTGCATTCTGCCTTTTTAGATGCTTTTATAGAGACCTGTAGATTATGGTGTTAAAAAGAAGCAGCAGCTTAAGACTTCAAGACTTTCAAGCAGCCTTAGGGTTGAGTACTGTTTGGTACTAATTTTCACCACAAGCTGCTGATTCTGCTATCAAGAGGGCAAAAGTACAGGTGTCAGACCTTGCTCACAAAATGGTGGCAGTGGCCCCAGGTTGTCCTTTCTGTTGTGTCAGTAGCATAAATCCTGGATAAATGGCCTGTGCTCTCAATGATAAAGCTAGCCCTGCTGTAATCTCTTATTCTGAGCATAAAAGATGCTCAGCAGCCTGTGAGCATCTTTTGTTAAAGTTATGATCTTCAAGAAGTAAGTTTCACTTTGCAGATACCCATATTGAAACTGGTCACCATCTTGCTGCTGGTGCTATATTAGCAAGAGTACTTCCATTCTTTGTGTTACTTATGTGCATATTACACAGCAAAAGGAAAACATTTTTGTACTTCACTAACACCAAGACTTTCAGTCTTAGAGAAATAGATACTCTGAACTCACAGGTGAATTTCAAAATGCCTTGCACGTGTAATCATCCTTTTTTGTAGGGTCTGAGATCAGGGGGTATTTATTAGGCGCAGAGGAAAGATGAGATAGAAAATAATATTTAAGTTACAAAAGTCAATTGCTAGAGGTGAATTCACTTTTGTTCATTTCAAGGCAGTGTAATGTGACAGTCTATGTCAAAACTGAATAGGCAAAGTGTATGTATTCTGAAGTGCTGATCATGGAGTGCATGTCATTGGCCTGACCTTAGTGAGCAATGGGACACTTGCAGGCTGCTCACACAGCTCACACTTCCATTGCTCATCAAGCAAATCCACAATTCAGGTAATAACCATTGTCTTGGCTGGCACCTAGTTATGCCAGAGGCTTAGTCAGCATACTTCAAAAGTGGGCATCCTATGTTTGATCACTGAATCAAGTGACTTGGTTTAGAGGAGCGCACACAAAGTTCGTCCTTGGCAGTGGAGGAATAATTGGGAGTTGTCAAAATCTTTGAAATGCAGCCCATCAATTTATGGGAGAAAATGAGGATTTAGTTGTCCAGGTTTAGGCATTTATATATTTGAAAGCTAAATCTTCTTTGGGAATAATTGAACAAAATACATATGACATAAAAGATCTTTTTAAGAGCTTTCTAATCTCGAGTGCAGCTAAATGATTGAAATAGAGTTCTTGTTTTCCAAAGAGCTATTTGATGAACTGACTATGCAACTGCAGGCTTCTTTTGCTTGATCTAAATGCAGTTGAATCTCAATAGAGCATTGCATAAATACATTGAAGCTTCAAATATTTTTACAAGCTTGAATGAAAATTAATTCTCTGCAAAGCAGTGAGTATTTCAACCAGCAATATGAGAATGTAATTTTAATACAAAAATCTGTGAAAGTGTGTTTCAGATCCTCATAGTGAAGCTTGTACCTTTTGCCATAAGCAGCATTTCAGACGCAAGGGGCTGGTTGGTAAGGTATCAGGGTGCCTGGGACATTGGTTGCGCACCTTTTTCCACAAAAAGGCGGAAGATAAGCAATTTCAGACATTATCTCTTCTAAAATGTGAAGAATGCTATTCCTCACATTTTATTACTCATGTCCTTTGTCCATATTTTTAACCTGTAGGGCAGAAAAGGAGCCCTCTGGAGAGACCAGAGGAAAAATTATGGAAAACATTTCAAATGGAAAAATTATTTGAAAACATTTAAATGGCCCAGTTCTGTTAAAAATATGGTAGAAGAGTTGGCAATTTATTGAAATTAAACATCTATTTTTGTGTTATGTAAATGTACTCAGAAAAGGAAATACTATAAAAGAAGTTCTGCAATTTTAAGCAGCTGATCTAACTGTACTTACTTATTGAACATTTTATGCTCAAAATATTTTAATTGTTTGGGCATGCATTCTGGAAACTGATATCATGGCCAAGCTAATAAATAAAAACAATTCCAAATGCATTGTCTGCATACTGGATTAAAATGTACATTGTTTTCACAGCACTGTGATAACAGCACAAATATTTTAAACCAAATATTTTTGATTTTGAGAGGTCCTCTGGTTTTTTTCCGAATATTACAAGCAACTAGCCTGACAGAACTATGCTGAAACTGCAAATACTGTGTTGTATCTGTTACCTCTGAGTAGTGACATGGGTGATCCATGCATTGCTCAATGCAAACCAGCAGCCATTCAGTGAGTCAAGATTTAGACAGACTTTGTACAGATGAGCTGCTCAGGCCCTGTGGTCTGCTGTGGTACTCTGGCATAAGCTGACAGCAGAGATCACAGGCCTCATGAACTTAGGCTGAGTGTCATTTTCAACTCAAATGGTACCTCTGGGCTTCTCCAGAGAGTGCAGCAGGGATCTCAGCAGACCAGGGCTTTTCTGTTGCCATGAAGTGGAGCTAAATGCGAAGAACAGTTTGGTAAGGAAAGACCCAGTACTTCGTAGGCATAGGTAGAGCTCCATGGCTTTGCTGGTCATAGAACCAGGATTCAGGACTAGCAGTGCTCCTCCAGCCCAGGTTTGTCTTAACAGTTGTAGAATCACTTCCTCTGAGAAACAGTTAGAGCCAAAACCGGTTTGCAGTGCTTGGCACTAGGGTTGGAAGACAATTTTCTCCATAAGGGAGAGATGTCTGAATAGCCCAGAAGAATTTGAAACATTATATTTATCATATTTTTCCATGGTACTGCTTGCTAATTATGAGAGCTTTGTTTTGTGTTCCTTTGTTGCAAGTGCAAGAAAAGCATTGAAGGGAAATATAATCTTCATCAGAACAGTGATGGTAATGAAAATCTCTACTGTAATGGAAATAAGGAGGACTGATCTAAAATTTTTAAGACTGTTAAGAATAGTGTATAAAAAGGCATGGGGAAAAAGGCAGTTAAAATAATGGCTATGTGTTTAAAATCCTTTCCTGTTCACATTTACCCTTTTTATAGAGCTCCTCTCTGACAGGACACCTTACTCTATTTATTTTCACAAAACAAAGTTTAAAATAGAATCTTCAAGAGTAAAGCTTGCTGTAAATCAGTCTGAAAATAGCTATGTCGTGGGCTTGGAAAAGTCCCTTGTGGCTGGTAGGATGATCAAGGTGCTCCTCTAGCTCACCTTTCAGATGTAATGCTTGAATAAAACAATATATACAGTAGGTAAATCTGCCAAAAGTTAGTCCAGCAGTTATATAGCTTAGTGCTGTTCTAATTGGGAAAAATTAAATATATGTCGATAAATAACAGACTCTGCCAGGAATAAATGACATATTAGATTCAGGAAATTCCTGTGTGTAAAACCCTGCTGCAAGATATCTGTAAAAATTCTTCTTGTGATTATAGTGCTAAATTCAGCTGTATCTTGTATTCATTTTATCTCTCTCCTGCTGGTAATCAGATGAATAATTTCCCCTGTATCTTAATCATCATCAGACTGCGAATTTGCTCGCTGGGAAGGTGATATGCAAGACAGACTACTGTAGTTCTTGGCATGCTTGTTTTCTATCATATTTATATTTATATTTAACAGTTTTAGTAGCATTAAACCATAAGTAAATTGAACAGAAATGCAAAGCTGTGTATTTTTGCTTCCTAGCTCATAACTTTTCTTTTATAAGTACAACTTCTTTAGTATTTTCATGGTTTAATAACTATTCAGTTTTTAAATAGCTGAAATTATATTGAATATGACCCATTAAAATATAGTCTAGTCTGGGTTGTTATTTCAAAGGTAAGTATCAGAGATCTTGCCATTCAAATTGATCATAACCATATAAGAAATAAAAGTCTTGATTTTCTCTTTCCCAATACTTTGCAGAATATGTGCCCCAGCTAATTGACTTAGGTTCAGCAGAATGATCCACCTAGCTGGAAGTCTGAATCTATTTCTCATTCTTTTTTTTGTATACAGATCAGTGGGGGGAAACGCAGTACTTATGACTATTTGCACAATTACTCCATGTTTAAGTTTTGTGTTATTTTATATCCACTGAACTATAAATGGCACTGTAAGCTGCTGTCTGTAGTACACCAGTCATGTCATGCTGCTTTTTCCCTGCTTTTGCAGTCCAGTGGTCCATGCTGTTGTCTATTGGTGTGCACTTGAGTGCCTGGTGAAGCCCCTCAGCTGATTGCCTTGGCAAGGCCACCTGAGTGCTGGGGAGAGAGGCTGGCACACACGTCACTCCCCATCCCTGCGTGTGCTGACGTAAAGACCAGCATTTGCTTGGCCTTGCTCAGAGGTCCCAGAAGTGTATAAATGGCTTGGGGCTTAAAATTTCCTTGTACTTAGAAGGTATTTTTATAAGTGTCTTGAAGTTCTCTCTCTGACCTAGTAGAGCATTCAGGTCATATCAGTAGCAGATCATCAATACCTAGCTTACATTTTGCAAGACGATTTGAACATGTATTTGTTTTTGCTTTTTTTCTGTTTTTTAAACTGAAATTATGGGCAAGCATACAGAGGGAAAAAATTTCAGAAGGCAGTAGCTAATTTTATTTCTCTCTCTAATTTTTGGTGATGCTGATGTTGGCTTCTGGTTTTATTACTGTACTTATTACTGTACTGTTAATAAGTTGAAAGGATGATCTTCTCAAAATCATTGAGATGTTCCATCCTGTCAAGTGAAACATTTCTATTTTAGGGGGGTGTTTGTCTCTAGTGAATTCAGCTTCCTTCCTTCTTTTTTCTGCCAAGCTAATGTTAAACTTCCAATCTGTGAGGTCATTCTTGCACATCAGCAGTGTGCTGTATTGTGTGATACAATTTATTTTTGTGTAGCATCACTCAATATGACATCTGGCAAGCCCCTAGAGACAAAGAAATGGTGATCTTTGCATTGCTAGTTAGAAAGATTGTCTTGCACACAGAAAGAGTAAAATAAGATGCAGGGATGGAGTGCAGCAGAAGAAACTGAACTTGAAACTTGCCAAGTATTTGTGTGGCAGATGAATCTCAGCTGAGGTAGAAATGGTGGATGAGTAATGGGAAGGAAAAACTGAATGAGCTTCAGAGTCAGTTTTAGTCTCACACAAACAGGATTGTCTTCAAGGCAGATGTGACAACAGGAAGTGCCTTGGCAAGGGAAAGGCATTTCCAGGCTGGAGAGCAGTTTTAGTCAGAAGGCAAGGGAGATCATCCCTGTACTGACTGGCCACTGCGACGGACACTGCAAAGGTCTCGGGGAGGAAGGGGCTGGAAATACTGGCTTCTCTGATGGCTGGAGGGCAAAGGGAAATTATATGGTTGCCACAATTTCTTGGAGAAATTTGTTGTCAGAGGACATTGGGCAGAGAGTGGACATGAATGCTGGCCTGTCATCATGTGCTTGCAACCTTACAGTGCACAGAATGAACATGTACAGGGAAGACGAGGATATTCTTGCCGATCGTATGAATTGTTTGTTAGTTATGGATGCAATGATTTAGTTTTCATACATGATCTGGCAGAAACAGGACAAGATAAGAGCATGTCAGGAAGGAAGGGTTGAGTATGGAATGGACTTCTGAGCCTTAGAAAATTCAGTTTCTGGAATGAGTACAAGACCATTTTAAAAAAGTATTTTATCTCATTCTAAATCTAGTTTTTTTACAAAAAACATGCTTCCAGTCTTTGTATGAGTAAATGTTAGTCATTCTAGATTGTGTTCAGTGCTCCCTTCCTTCTTTAAATCTGTGGATGGTTATGTCTGTGCCCATTTTGAAGAGATTTAGCCTTGCTGGATCCTGCTTGGACGGGAAAACCAACTTCTTCCATCACAACCATTGCTGATGGCAGGCTGTGACTTCCAGGGAGTGGAGTGGGGTCCAGGATTCAAAACTGAGCCTTGAAAAGGTTTAGATGCCAGGAGAGAGGATAGTCCACACTTACAGGCAAAGGCCAGAGTTGATTCCTTGGGCCTTTGCAGTTTGCTTCATGGCACTCACGTCTGGCTGAAGTGTGGAACAGATCAGGGAGAAGAAAAGTTGCTTGCTATCCCAGGGTTTAAAAGAGAGCAGGCTGGACCTGGAGTCTGTGATTTAGCAAAGCACTGACTGAGTCACTCAGGTTGGCTTGGTGGGATTTAAGCTACTGTTTGGAGCTTAGCACAGGTCTAAGTGCATTATCAAATAGAAATAGCTATGATGCTAAGAATGCACTGAATTTTAAAACATCTTTCTGGAGAGAGTTCAGGGACAACATACATCAGAATATGAACCACAGATACTGATTTTTATTCAAGTATTCCATTAAAGCCTTATTTCTAGAGAATATTTTTATTAGAAGTTAAAATGAATCATGCTGAATAAGTAATATAACTATCCTGACAGAATAGTAACATGAATTTGGCGTCAAGAGTGATTATTTGTCGCTGTAATAATTCTTAGGTGATGTAATTTAGTTCTGGAGTTCTAAAATTATTCTGTGAAGTTTTGTAACAGTGAAGAAAATAGAGGTTGCAGTTCATTCCAAAACTTATTTATATAGAGGGTTTAGTTTGCTTGGTATGAAATCTAGTTATTTTCTGGTATTGCTGAACAAGTTGATTCTTAATGATCTAACAAATTATCAGAAGGTAAGTGTGCCCATATACATATGTAACTAAGCTGTGTATATTTGGTTTTTTTAGAAAGAGAGAAGATTTCTCCACTTATACCTGTTCTTCATATATTCTTATAATCTGAAAAATACTTCTAATTATGCAGGCAAAATTATTTAACAGGTATACCTTTAAACTCTAAAGAATTTGTATTTAATAACTAAACCTCTTTAGAATTTTCCAAGGAATGTTTTTTGTCATCATGTCCTTTGACATTTGCCACTGAGAAACTGCTTTTTGGGAAGCTGTTGATGAGATGATTGTCAAGGAATGGAGATATGACTGTTGATTTCCGAACTCTTTTCGAAATACCTCATTGCATCCAAATTATTTGTGTTGATTTTTATATTTATTTATTTACCATTTGCCTTTGAAAATTTGTCCCATCGTTAGAAAATAAAGGAAACAATCTCCTAAATGATCCCTTTAAAATCAGACCTTAAGTCTCTAACAACACAGTTGTGTTTTCTTTAGGCAGCAAAAAAAATGTTTTATATGAGTAGTAAGAAGCTCTTTCATATGATGCTTTAGATGTCTTTTTAGGGTTTCAGAAGAAGATGGGTTTCTGTTCTCTGAAGTATCTTGCATAATTTTTAGGATGAGGTGAATATTTCTCACATGGGGTGTGCCAGTTTGCTGGTATTGGTAGAGTTGTCCTTGGGTGGGTTTCCCGTGGCATATCTAACAAACAATCTATGAGTGTAGCAAAAAGTTCTGTACTATTTTAAAATGGTTCATACCAACACTGACTACTTATTACTCTGGATTATCATTAACAGGTGACTGATCTTCTCTTAATAAAAGAAAATAAAAAACTTACTCAGACATGAATTCATCTTTACAGGAGTTTCTCATGTTTAATGATTGAAAACTCAGTTCTAGTGTAAATGAATCATACTGCATTAAAGTGAAACCTATTGCGTTTAGACTTTTGAAACATTAGTCAGTGCAGAATATTACATATTCTGATAGAAACAGGGAAATGAAGTGAGAAATTGAGTGGAAAAGCCTGTGTGATTTTTTTTCTCTCTTTTATGTGAAACTTTGGCTAGTCTTTTAATATCTATTTGAAGTGTGGTCAGTGTGATAAATTGCTGTTTAACAATGCCAGAGAACTCCTTTTTCCCTGAAATCAATTAATTATAAACTGGAAATTTCAGTACTTTGTTCACTGTTTCTTAAGTTAGCATATTTCTGGGAGCTTTCTGTGATCGTAATTCCTAGCTGCACTGGTGCTTTTGTTTCTCTTCATCTGTAGAGCCAGGGCTCTACTGTAAGGATAGAATTCTATCACTTCTTTTTTTTTTTCCACATTTGATGTGGTATTTTGCATACAGCTGCAGAGTAGACAGTTACCTTTGAAAAGAACATTTGGCTGGTTTAATTTGATTAGAGCAAACCACCTCAATCATTACTGAACTAAGACCGTTTTCACTTTAACTTGGCTGTAGGAGTTGGGAATGTACTGACTGTGCTTAGATGTTTGGGGGAGGACTCGTTTGGGTACGCAGCTACTGCTGAAGTGAAACAACCTTAGAGGACCTTGCGTACTCTGCTCTTTCTCAATAAAAAGGGAAGGCTTTGAAGCCATTGAGTGTCACATTTAACTTTCCCTCATTCTGACAAGGAATTGAATTCCTTTTCTACAAAAAAAAATTGGAAATATTTAATGCACAGAAATACAGAATCATACATTTTTTAAAACACCATGACACTAAAAGCATACATAGGATATGAAAATCTTACATTTACAACATATTTAAAACATGCCTAGCCAACAGTATTTTGAATAAAGTTGTAATAAAATCCAACATATAAATAGAAATATGTTGGAATTCTCATAGATACATTATATCCAAGTTAAAATTGAATCCCTTTAGTAAGTCTCAGTAAGATTCCCACTTTTTTCATGGAGTTTTGATTTTCTACCCCTTCCCTCATCATATAAATATATTGGGGTGGTTTTTTATGTTGCATATTAAAGATCAAATTAGATACTTAAGATTCACCATACTGTGTATTCTGTATGATTTTTGCTTTTCAGTTTCCCTCACTGATGATCACATAATTTTCCTAGAAAAACACTTGTGGCTGTCTGGAATATAAATATGTTTCATGACAGACCTTCAATAAATTGTAGTTAGCTAGTGTTCTCTAGAAAATACAGTTCTGATCTTTAAGTGCCCTGACTTTGTGATAGTGCATCATCTACCTAGAGGATTACAACTGAAGGAGGAGTTTCTGCTGCTTCTTGCACTATGTGCCAAAAAGCAATATGCAGTTCAATATGTTCACCTGTGTCATCAGCCTAACACTTGCTGCTAATGGCGGAATTGCATACACATCTTCCAGCTAATCCAGGAATCAAGTTGCAAACTTAGGGCTTGAGTTTCCTCTGGGGAATTGAAAGAGCTACACTGATTCAAACAGCTGTGATTGTTCGGATCATAAAGTCCTAATGTTAAGATGAACAGAAATGCATTGCACAGGCAGACTGTGCAGAGGTGTCCCATCAAGCATGCATGTTTGAGACTTCACCATTTAGCGTTTAGATACTCCAACTATTGAGTTCACCAAACTGGGGTATAACAATTCATTGGGTTTTTCACTGAAGTGGATTTAGCATTTCTGCTGACCTGTTTCACTCCTAATTACGCTGCCTTTTTGCACCACAAATAATTCCTCACTAACTCATATGTATCCTCTGAAATATTTGATGTCTGCTTCTGTCTTGTTACCTAAGCATCTTGTACAACGTTATCTCTCAAACTCCAGGTTGCATCAGCAGTGTGCATCTCCTTTCTTCAAGGGCAAATGCTTCTAGTGCAAATGCTTCTAGAGCTACAGTTAGAGACTTTGCTGTACAGTATTGAAGTTCATGTCTAATGTTACTCACTAACACAGCTCTAGAACCTTTATTACTGATTTCCAGGTTCTTTCAGGACAGTGAAAGTCAATGACCTGTATTCCTCCTCTGTGCTAGGAAGTAGATTATAAAGTGAATCTCGTTTTGCCGACTTTATCTGTCAGCATACTTTGTATTTGTGAACTTTATGACACAGAGATTAGGCAACATCTGCACTTTAATTAGTGTGTTGTTTTATCCTTAGATAACCTTCTAGATTGTTAATGGAGATAGGCCTACCCACTGATCTTTGTGGTTTCCTTGCAGACATCTTTAATCAATTTGTTGCCTCACTGTTTATCTCTGCTTTTTATAAAATGCTGAGCAACAAGTTTTGATCAAAGCAGTAATACCCATATCCAGACAGGTTGGAATCAATGACTATAGTCTGAAAATTAGAATGATATGTCTCATTAAACTTAAGGCAGAGCCCAGACAAGTTAATACTTCTGCATAACTCAACGCCTGTATCTCCTCATTGCCTAGAATCCCATTCATCCTACTGCCTTTATATTTGTAGCATACTTTGAAAAAAAAATAAGTGGCATTTCTCAATTCTCTGTTGCTTATTATTCATATTGTCTCTATTCTTAATAACTCAAGAAGGTTTTATTACTGTTAAATTTTATTTGGTCAGATTAAAACATCACTTAGAGATGTCAGTTATTAGAAGCAAATATTTGTACAGAAGTGAAAAAATACAGCAGTGAGACTAAAACTGAGGATCGTGGGATTACAAGAACAACAACAGTTAGGATTTGCACAGAAGAGACAGATAATCCATTTGACTAAAAATAAAAGGTATTTGTGGATATAGATAAATGGCAGACAGGTGAATGACAGTGATGAGCGAATTTTCTTAGGAGACATTTAAAGTATATTGGAATCTCCCAAATCAAAAGGATATTCTGTCTGTAAGAAAATACAGTTCAAAGACTGCTTGGTTTCCAGTAACCCAGAGTTGAGTGAACAGGACTATTCTGCAGAAACAAAGCTTAAGTCGTGAAAAGGAAATAATCTTTTGCTGTCCTGTACATCCATGAAAGGATATTGAACCTGTGATTCTAGAAGAAGCTGTAAAGTAAACTAAGTTCATGAAAATACTCATAAAGCACAATTTAACCACTGTTCATCATAGACAAAGTTTAAAGACAAGTAGACAAGATTTTAAGACATAACTTAGAGATACAATCAATGAAGTAGCTCTTCCTGGAGTACAAAAAAGAGAGATCACTCTCTGCATAGCCTGAAGTAACTTTCAGTAGCTGATTTAAGAAATTTTAATAGTCAAGTCACACAGTCATAGTGCCCACAATAATTAAGTCTGACATTTTTTGGAAAAGGGGTGATTCCCAAAATTGACATAGTAACAATAGGCTTTAGAATAGAGAGATTAAAAAACAAGAAGTAATCAAAAATTCAGCAGTCAAGAGGAATGATTTGAAAAGTCTTAGATTTGAAATGGTGGGTACTTAAGTAGAGAGTTACAGCAGCACAGTTTTTGTCACTTGGGTCATACACCATTCCCTGACATCCATGCTCTCTTCAGTCATTGAAATCCTGGCTGCTGTTTTGATCTATATCCTCCTCCTGGGTGGTAGATACAGCAGTGCAGTTTAAGAGTATTGGATTCTTAAACTCTTTGAAGAAATGGGCGATGTTCAAGGGAGACAAAAGACCTTCACCCTTTTTATGGCTGTGCTCCAGTGTATCATGATGGACTCACAAAAGGTACACATAGCCATGCATAACAATATAGCCATGTGAGGTAATTGCGATTAGACACTTTATTAATCTGAATATTAAAAGTGTATTCCATCTTAGTCATTTAGGATCTCCCTGTAGTGAATGGAGAGTGAGCATGTGCTTTAGGAGAATAATTCATCCGACTCACCCTTGGTGCCCACACTGGAGTAAAATTAATTGCTCTCTAGAAATGCTCATTTTGACTCTAGAGGGAGCCCAGGTGGACAAGCTTGAGAAGTGGGGCCATGGGAAATCATGAGGTTTAACAAGACCAAGTATTGGTGCTGCATCTGGGTCAGGGCAATCCCCAGTATCAACACAGGCTGGGGGATGAAGGGATTAAGGGCACCCCTTTGGAGAAGGACCTGGGGGTGCTGGTGGATGAAAGGCTGGACATGATCCATCCATGTGCACTCACAGCCCAGAAGGTCAAAAGTGTCCTGGGCTGCATCCAAAGCAGTGTGGCCATCAGGGTGAGGGAGGGGATTCTGTCCCTCTGCTCTGCTCTGGTGAGAGAGACCCCACCTGGAACCCTGCATCCAGCTTCAGGGTCCCCAGCTCAGGAAGTACATGGACCTGTTGGAGCAAGTCCAGAGCAGGGCCACTGAGATGGTTAGAACGATGGAGCACCTCTCCTGTGAGAGAAGGCTGAAACATTTGTGTTCAGCTTAGAAAAAAGAAGGCTTTGGGATGATCTATTTGTGTCCTTCCAGTACCTGAAGGGAACCTACAGAAATGAAGGAGGGGGACTTTTCACAAGGGCTTGTGGTGACAGAACAAGAGAGAGTGGCTTCAAACTGAAAGAGGGTGGGTTTGGATTAGATATTAGGAAATAGGTATTAGGAAAGATTAGATATTAGGAATTTCTTTACTGTGAGGGTAGGTGACTCACTCAGCAGGTTGCCCAGAAAAGTGCTGGGTGCCCTATCCATGGATGTGTTCAAGGGCGGACTGGATGAAGCTGAGCAACCTAGTCTAGTGAAGGGTGCATGGTAGGGGGATTGGAAGTAGATGATCTTTAAGGTCCCTTCCATCCCAAACCAGTTCATGATTCTCATGTAGGGTGGCCACCCAACTGTAGCTTGCTTGATCTCAGTGAGATTAAAGCCAGTCACTAAAGTTTGAAGGTGAAAAGTGGAAGTGCTAGTAGAGAGTTTGTGCAGTAAATAACAGCTGTCACAGAATCAAATAGGAAATTATTTTGTAGGGGAACAAAACGTTAGTATAGAAATCAGAGGGTACTTAGACTATAAGAATTTAGATGGAAGACGAAATTAGTATTATAGGGGAAATTTTTTTTAACCAAAGTTTATCATATGTGGATTGTTGGTAACAACTTGTGCATGGCACTAGTTTTTATCACTTGGCAAAATTTATGCACTTTCTGTAATAGGAGAGTGTGGGTCTCTGTGAAATTTACTGTCTTCAGATAGTCTGCTTCTAGTTTGTGTTTGGCAGTAAAGTGCTAAAGGAAGCTGATAGTAGATGGGATGGATGGACATTACCTGCTTACCCTGCACTCAGTTTTAAGCTCCAGCAGAAGCCATTTTGGTAAAACATCGTTAATGCTTTACAAGAGAAAAAGTAACTGATGATGTGTGTTGGAGATGGCCGCTCATGGGGTCTACAAGTAGTTTAAGACACCTTTCAAAGCTTTCTCAGTTGTGGTTTCTCTTTTTGTCATTACTCTTCACTCTGCCATACTGATCTCATACAGGATTTGCCACTAAGTGGGTTTATTATGTCATTATTGAAAGCACTTTGATGCTGCACATAGTTTCATTGCCTCAGTTTAATTTTGGGCAAATTGCACGATTGTACAATTCCAAATAGTTGGAAAACTCTGGTGTCTAACTTACATTCCAATCTGAATTATCCAAGACCTCTGAGTTTTTGTAAAGCAGGGGTGCTATACCTTTGTCTCTTGGAATAATTCTGGGGGAATTTCTATTTTTCCATGAACTCAAAACATGTCAGCCCACATTGCTCAGTAATAGCTTTCAAAATCAGTCAATCAATACTGCTGAAAGATTCTGCTCTGTGATTTTTTATATTAAGTGTCTGTTTTATAATTTGACATAACAGGCTTGAAAACAGTTTTGTTTATTATGGATCTACTAAGACAATGTAGTAGTAGTAAAGTAAATAATCTACTCTATTAAGCTGTTTGGATGTGCATATTGGATATGTGGGTATATGTGGAAAAGGAAAACCATGAAAATGTCAAGATTTGATTCCATTTAACTTGAGAATTATTATTTTGTAACATGGATTAGAATTGTTAGACATTTATTGCCTGTGCTTTAAAAATGTGTGAACAGTTTTCTTTTTTAAAGTTTAGAAAAAATGGAAAGGGGGTAAGGGCAAGTCAGGGAAAAAACCATCCCAAAAGCTAATGGTTTTTAAAAAGTTGCATGGCATTGAAAATTGGAACATGGAACTGAAATGCCATCTCACTCTTAAGGATAATAAAATAGTACATTTTATTTAATGTGTTCTGGGAAGAGTAAACATAAATTATAAATCCTAATGTCAGTGGCAAAGAGCCCAGGCACCTTTTGGCATCTATTGGCTTAACCTCACCTGGGCAGCAGGCAACTGAACAGGGAATGTCAATGTTTTAAAGCAGCACAACTATTTTTTTTTAGTAGATGACTTTTTTCTCCTCTTGTTCGCAGTACAAATACATATTTTTAAGGGCTTTAGAGAATATTTAGATTATGTATGTATCTCCTTTAATATTTTCTAAAAGTTTTCAGATCTTGCAGAATTCAAGATCACTTTAATCTTTCTTCTTTCAAGCATCAAATTGCCATCCCTTATCAGGATTAGTCACTCAGTTCGAGAATTCAGTCATCCCAGAGCACATCCTTTATACAAAAATACTGCAGTAACATTTAAATCAGCTTTTAAATGGAGGCTTTTTTAAGTCAGCTTTTAAATGGAGGCTTTTTTTGAAAAGTCTGTTGAGTTATTGAAATAAAACGAAAATTTTCTGAGTGGACATGGATTATCATGGCTTTTCTAATATATTGATCACTGTTATTTTCATAAGACTTAAGAAATGTTCTTTTGCTTTGAAACATCTAAATCCATGTCATCTCTGCCTTCTTTGGTGAAGTTGTGTGAACTGTACTGTTTTTAGGTCCATAGTCATACACCATAAGCGCTTGCATACAGAGGCATCTGTAGAAATGAAGACTACTGTGTCTACCTGGATTAAGCAAAAAATAGAGCTTTACTTTGTATGTTTCTTCAAATGGAATTGAGACAGCTTTTTGTCAGTCAAATATTTTCATAATCAAGACACAGATTATTATATTAGAATATCTAGATGCCAGTTGTGATGTTTGAAAACACAGAAGATATGC
Organism: Motacilla alba alba; assembly: GCF_015832195.1. Taxonomy (NCBI): domain Eukaryota; kingdom Metazoa; phylum Chordata; class Aves; order Passeriformes; family Motacillidae; genus Motacilla; species Motacilla alba. The sequence continues at coordinate 23,314,736 of NC_052017.1, read as the reverse complement.
CTGCATGAAAAGGAGGTGAGGGAAATCACCGGATAGTTTGTTTTTCTTCACAGAAAGTCACTTCAATTCTGCGATAACTCAGAAGGCAGTTGAATGGACCTTTATAAAACATGTGAACTAAGTCACTTCTAAGTGGAGACAGCTGGGGTCTATTTAATATCCGGTGTAAAATGGTAGAGGTCAGCTTCCTGGAATAACTTAGGAGTTTTATTTCACGAATATCCTACTGCTTCAGGGACCTGGGGTGATGGAAGGGGTCTCAAACTAAAGTGCGCCATAAGGAAAAGCTCCAGGGCTGGATCTTTCCTAGCTCTGCATTTGCTGTTGGAAGAGTGGGAAGCATCTTGTGGCCTGCAATATCTACATTCTTGATGTAAATGTATTTTGTGTGAGTGCTTATTTATGCAGGCAACTAGTCTCAGTTTTTTCTTCCAGTCTCATATTGTGATTTAGGCTTTAGGATATTAATCAAAAATCATTGAGAAGTCATTGAGAATCTTTGAGAGTTTGGACAAGTGATTCCCAAATGTACTGATTACCCTAAATACATAGATTATTTTGTAATTTGGGACATTTGTTCCTAAATCACTTAACTTACCTTGACAGTTTTTTTTTTTCCTCCATGCAATTAATGGAGCCACATCTTTACTGTCTAAGGTCGTACATTCCCTTAATGTGTTCCCTGTATCTATTCAATTTAATTAGTTCTTGAGTTTAAAATCTTATTTCCTGCCTCTTTCTATTCCATCGTGTGTTGGACATGTCAGTGAAAAAAAAATATCTTTGTGGGCTGGTATCCCTGGTAACTGTTCACTCACACAAAATTTCAGAAGTTATATGATATAGCAATTGATAAAATTGGTAGTTCAGTGCCACCATAATTAAATATCTATGGTGCAGTGGGCCTGAAGATTCACATAAAAACTTGTACTTTTCTGATGATGTCCAGTATGATTACATACTTTTCATATTTGTGACAATTTGTTTTTAACTTGACTGCTCTTTAAAGTTGAAGATAAAGAGAAGCACTAAAGTAGAACTAAGAGAAGTAAGTGTTTCTGTTAGATGGGAAAAAGGTGAAGATTAGGCGAAAAAAAGTAGTGTGTCACTGGAATAGGCAGGCTGACCACAGAAAAAGCTTTTGTAGACTGTGGTGGTTCTGTGGGGCCTGTATGTTGTGCACCATTGCCTGTTTAGTCAACTCTACAAAGGCTTAAGACCATCAACTGTGGTATTTTTGTGCTGTTTCTGGCAGCAGAGGTAAATTGCGGAGTTTAGGGATGGAATATAGAAAATGATGAGGAGCAACCCTTTCAGCCCTCATTGTCTCTTGACTCATTCTTGAAATTAAAATAATTACATTGATAAAACAATTCATACATGGCTTAGAAAGGGTTAGAACAATTTCTATCTTAGCCAGTATTTATACTCTGAAGTGAGAAAGGTGGTTCCTGGTGTAGGGAATAGTGTAAGAGCAGGACAGACCTGAATTGATAGTGCCTGGCAAATTAAGGCTCTCACTGAGCTCGATGATCTTAAGTAATCCATGTCTATGGGAATCCATAAAATCAGAGGGTTTTGGGAGAGCTGCAAAAGGCAGGCCTCAGAGACAGCAGAGCTGTGATTAGAGCTAAGTAGTAGCCATAAGATAGGTCAGCAGAAAAATAATGTAAGAAGTAGAAAAGGACAAATAGAACAATGGTCTGTGTATTAACACTTGTCTAGAGTAACTCCTTAAGCTGCAGAAAAGTATATCTAGCAAGATATTAGGAAGTTCTGAGCTTAATAATGGAACTCTGTGCATTGTGTTTTAAGGCTTACAAGCAGGTATTGTATTCAAAATAGGCAAGCATTTTTTTAACCAAAGTTACATGTGCTTATAGTGGCTGGATGGAACTACTGTCAATATGCTTAGCTTTGTGTGATTGGTCAAGAAAGTTTTAAAGTAAGTTGTAACGTTAAGTTCTTTGTCTGCTGCCTGGGATGGGAGCTGATGGCATCTTCCCATTGTCATAGCCATGTAATGAGACTGATGCTGGAAAATAAAACAGCTCAAGGCACGTTCCTAGCAGTCCCATCCCATTCATGATTTGTACATAGCCCCCAGCCAGCGATAATGTCCACTGCTTTGTGAGTCCTTGCAGCATTTGCAAGCAGATGGGAGCCAGCCCTGCCTCACTCCCAGGCCGATGCCTCCCAGCTCCACTGATGCTGTGAGCTGGCTAGTGGCCACGAAGCCATGCTGGCTAGCCCTGCAGCCTCAGCCACGGGCTCCGCTGTGCTCAGGCCTCCCTCAGCTTGGCCTGTACCCTTGCTGTCTGCCTGGGCATCGCAGAGCACACCGTGCTTTGCTGGCACCACCTGGGTACTCGGGCCTTGTTTTCATTTGCCTTAGACCTTGTTTTGCGAGATTTAGTTCAGTTTGCTCATTTCTTTCAGAAATGTGAAAGATGATGTATGCAAAACAATCAAAAACCAGCTTTGCCGTGTGTTTACATCTGACGCAAACTGTAATTTACAGAATGCTGAATTTATTTCAAAACTACCCATACATGAAAATGTAAACCTTCATCTCATGCTGCTGAAAGACACCCCAAAAGAAATAGTTGCCTTTGCCCTGTAGTAATAAAACAGTCAAATAAAATTTATTGCCAGCTCAAAATGCTACTAACACCTCATTTTCTTTGCCAAACTCTTCAAATAATCTTTAATTTGTTTTCTTTTACATATGTGTGCAAGAGTTTAAAGGAAATACTTAAAGAGCTGTGTAGTCTGTAGAATACTTCACTCCATGTGCGTTAATCTTTAAATGGTTGGCTCACTGTGCCGTGTAAACGGGCTAGAAAGGGAGGAAACGTGTATAAGACATCTACCTTAAGAACTGGAGGATGACAGCACGTGAGAATCTTACAAAAATAGATATTTTTGGTTTACTTTACATGTGCTATGAATTAATGAAAAAAGAAAAAAAGACAGCTTCATAGAAGAAATGACAGGACAGACAAGGAGCTTGCATGGCCACATTTGAATGGCACCAAATGGGAAAAAGACCACAATGGTGTCCAACTTTTAAAACACTTGCAAGATGTAGTTCTGATGAAACATGTAAGGAATTTGCATGCTAATGGGGAAAAGGATCCCTTTTTATGTCTCCAGTGTTTAAGAGCAATTGCCCCCAGCTAAATTTATTAAGCCAGAAGAATCTTGTAAATTTCTATTGAAGATTTATTAGTCCCATTTGTTTCTGGTCTTCAGAACATGAATATTAAACTCAGTCCTGAAAGTTTGTCACAGGTGAAACTCTCTTTAACATTAAAGGAAATTCTGGACCTGTGCCAAAGCCAATTAAATAAATGTAGCAACTTCATGAGGCCTAGGTAAAGTCTCTTGTATGTTGAGCTGTTTAGGATTGATCCTGGTCTTTGAGCGTTGAGTTATTAGGGAAGAGGTGTTTTTAGTGTCTTTTTTTTCTTTTGACTTGTCTCCCATTTTCTTTTAACTTCTACATGGAAGAAATATTTTAAAATAGCTTCAGAAATGAATTGAACAGAAGTTGCATTCCCACCAAGTAAAATTGATCAGTTACAATCTTTCTGGGAAGTAATATTATCTTCTAAATTCAGTTAAATTAAAGCATCTTTTCTAAGTTAGTCATTTAGGCAAGCAGGGAGAGATAGTGCCTTCCCCAGAGTGATTCAGTCAACTTACTTCTTCCTCCTGAATAAATGAAGACCTACATAACCCATTCAAACTAACCCCCAGTCGCTGAGTAGCTCCATTCCAGGATTTGTATCTCTTCCATGGAAGCTGAGAGGAGAACCCATTGCTTCACAGGCTGTGCAGGGCTGTGGTGTAGGTGGATGGCATTTGACCTGTCTGATGATGGCTAGCCAAAGACTGCTATGTTCAATGAAGTTGTTCGTTTTCTTACAAGCCTTAAATCCGCCTTCTGCTGAATCTAAGTACTTTGTAGTCCCATAGTTTTGATACTTTAGTTTTAGAATAAATATACTCTCACACTTCGCTTTTTCTCATAAAGTTATCTATTACTCTGCCACTCAGTTTTTCTGTTACATCTGCAACTTAAAAAGAAGAGGGCAGTGTTTATGTGTGTAGATCTGGCTTCCTCACAAAACCTGGCCAGATCCTATTTGTTTTTCTTAACCATGTGAGCCATTGCCTTTGTATTTTGATTTTTGGAAATCAGCTGAGTGCTGTTTACTTTTGGGCAGATGGGATGTTATTCGTAGCATGTGAAGTAGTGGTGACAGGACACAGTACAGTGCCACTGGAAGGTTGCTTAAGTTCACTGTGCTCCCTTCCAGGTTTGGCTGAAGTGAATAAGGAATTCTCTTTGTCTGAAGTTCATGGTGCTGCTGGCATCATGGCACACAGGAGTATTACTGGGAATACATTTGGCATCAAAGCCTGAGGGAATTCACTCTCCTTACCATGTGTATACAAAAAGCACTGTGAACTGCATTTCTGTTTTTACATGATACAACCTCATGCAGGACAAAATTTGTGGAAAGCAACACACAATGTGTAAGACACCTTTTGGATTTTCACTTGACTTAATCCTGAATGTGGCAACTGCATTCGCCACCTAACCATTTGTCTTGAAAGTGGGCAGATATGTCTGATCCATTTTCAGGAAATTTTGAGCAGTTCTAGTGAATCCATAAAAAGGTTCTTTCAACAGATGTAGAAATTTTTTAAAAGTTGTTTTCATGCAGTTTCAATATCTGGTGTTAAACAACTGTTTCCATTTTTAAGATAACGGGAACTCTTCACATCTATTGCTGTTTTCTCGTCCTCCAGGTTAAGACTGGGAAAACAACGGTTCACAGTTTATTAATTTCAGAATTTAAGGACAAACAAATACTGTGATGAATGCCTTAGAATACATCATGACCATAGTTTTCAGAGATGAATGCCCATATTCATGAATTGAGTACTTAAGGGTAACTAAAAAGTTAGGGAGCAGAGATTGTGGTACAGGTAAGAATGCTTAAGTGCAAAAGGGGACCATGCATGTTGGGCCTCAAGTGGTAGAGTTCTCATGGCATAGCTAAAAAATCATATAGGGGTTGAAATGGCAGACAGGGGTTTACATTGCTCTATCCAGGTGATGACTGGCTAAGAAAGAGGAAAGATACCCGGCAGATATGGCACATGAAGCTTTAGGTGGTGTGTATACTTAGAGATCACCCAGGTGTTTTGCATGCTGCAGGTTAAGTGCAGCATAAGTTCTTTGGTAGTTCAGGGCTGGTGGATCATGCAAGGTCAAGATCTATGACAAGTTTACTCTGCACGCTGATACTCTGGGTTCAAAAATGCATTCTTCTACTGACAGGTCTGAAAAAAATGTAGTACAGTACTACTCAAAGCTTGTGTTGTCATGTCAACTGACCTGTCACAGCAATAAACAGATTGGTAGAAGTTTGCACCCTATTTCCCAGTGATGTTGGTTTCATTCTCTTACCAAGGATTTCCTTTTAATAATGTCATTTAGAGAGACAATAACTTTTTATTGAAGAAATTATACATAATAATAAATCCAAATATAAACAAATGGGTATGAGAGTGAACCATGCGCTGTTTTACTGTGGTTTACTCCTTTGTTAGTAAGAAAACAAAATGAATTCTTTTAAATCATTTGAATTGTGCTGTTCTAATGTATTCAGGGAATACTGTTACTAAGGGATTCTACAGACCTTTTAATGTAACACTTTATATATCCATGTATTAAACAGAAAGCAATTAGGAGACAAAGGAGTAAACCGCAGTAAAACAGTGCATGGTTCACTCTCATACCCATTTGTTTATATTTGGATTGATTATTTATGTTTAATACATGGATCTATAACGTGTTACATTAAAAGGTCTGTAGAATCCCTTAGTAACAGTATTCCCTGAATACATTAGAACAGCACAATTCAAATGATTTAAAAGAATTCATTTTGTTTTCTTATTACCATCTCTTTTTACTAACATATATGCTTCCTATTTACATTGTGCATGTATAGTATTGTCAGCTTTAGCCAATTTAGCCTTTTGTTTTTCTTAAGGCTTTTTTTTCTTCTGTTTTGTGCTCTTTTACTTTAGCAATGGAATTCATGGTGTTGTTAAACTGTGGAAGTTTTCCCCATCTAAAAGTCATCTCTTGATCCTTATTTGGTAAAGACAAACTGTTTGGTCCCAGCTCTACCTATGAAACATAGAAACGTATTTTCTTACAAAAATATGTATTTTCTTACTTGATGCTAGTAACAGAACCACAACAAAATATCTATTGCTCTGTGTCCCCTGCTCTTCACCATCACATCATGGCTTTGGACTCCTTTCAAGTGCTGCCACTGCTGGTCCATCCTGGGAAGTGGTAGCAACATCATCAGCACTCAGGTGTATTAACAAGGCCCCGTAGTTTGCTTTTTTCAGTGTCTGACAGCTAGGCCGCTCAGAATAACTCTCAGTCAGGATGCTTCTTCTCAGGTTGCTTGTATTCCCAAGCCTATGCTGAGTGGTTAATTAGAGCTCAAACAGCACATGAGATTTCAGTGCATCCACCATCATCCAGAGTAATTGTGGTCATAGAATAACCTGGAGGTCTTTCAGGAACAGCAGCCCCTGGATTGATGATAAGCATCAAAACAGAGGACCTCTTCTGTCACCTACAGTAGCTGCTGTGTTATTCTTAGGTTCTCCTATGAATCTATAAGAAGCAAGAGTTTGTACTCAAATTTGCATTGCAATTATATACAATTTTTTAAAAGCTGAATTAAATACCTTAGGAACTGCTGTTACATTGCAAGCTTTTAAAAAACGATGAGATTGTACAGAGTGTCGAACAGGACTTCAAATTTGACTTTTTGCTATGAATCTTTTTTTTGTGGAGTGTTACTTTTGATATGTTTGCATCATGATTAAATCTCATGTGTACATAGATTAGATTATTAAGCCACTGAAGAATGAATGATAATTGATACTGTTGTAAATATAAATTTTGAAGATGAGTTGTTTTTACTTAAATCTAGAAGAGAGATGTTCTTAGATTTAGATCCTGTAGGTCTGGCGCAAGAATGAATTCAAAATATAAACTGAAATGTGGAGTCTGTAACAAGCAGTTTGTGAGCTACAGTAAAGACTGGATTTTGTTGTATTTTTACACCATGTACAGCTGGAAGTCCAGAATAACATCTGGGCTCCTTTTATTTGAATTAAGCAAAATCAATATTCAGGCATAAGTTCTACTTACATGTTGAGCAAATTAGGGAATCTAAAAAGGAATACAGCTGTTCTCCGAGGAAGGTATTATAAAGAAAATCTAGAAAAACAACAGATGCAAACACACTGCCAATGAATGGGAGCATCTTTTTTGTACTCTAACTGGAAGCTTACGGAAGCTTGCTGGAAGCTCACAGCACTGTATAGCAGCAGTACATGACTTGGAAAGGCAGTGTACATTTGCTTGTTGAAGGATCACATGAGAGCACTATGAATAGGTCAGACAGCTATTGCTGATCCTAAACAATCTGTCAACGACTGTCTTCATAACAGGCCATGTTATTTTTCTGATTCAGGGGTGACTTGGCGTGTCCCTGGCCTGCCCTGGGACAGAGTGTTTGCTATGGCAGCACACAGGCGTGTGTTCAGGCACCACCCAGTTGGTATTTTCCCTCCATATTGTCAAGGGCTCTGTGTGTGGCCAGTTTGGATAAAATCAGTTGCAGTGAGATTGTTCATGGACTGGTGAGGAATTAAGCATTTTAAACACTGGTGAACTGTAAGATAAGTCCTGAAGAGGAGTTCTGCAAGGCAGGATATAGTTTGAATTACGGAGTCTCACGTGATCCTTTTCTGGTCCTTGTCTGTTAAAAGATAATCTCCCTCTGCGAAGAAGGTGAAAGAGAAATGACGGTGTGAGGGCTGAAATAGACAGCGTACTGCTATAAACAAAGAAAGGTGCAGAGAACATCTTGTCCGGCCTATTTTTCCTTGAAGTAAAACTCTTTTAACAACTGCATCTTTTAGTGGCTTGGGTGGCACACTGAGAAAATGTCCTTAGCCTTTTCATCTTTTGGGCACAAATCTTGGTTTCTGTTGAAAATGAAAACTGGTTTTGGTGGTTTCATCGGAGCAGACATTTGTCTGCATCACAAAACCATTCAGTCTGGCACCAGAGCTCGTCATTGCTTGAGTGGGGCCCAGTGCAGGAGAGCAGGGGTGTTGCAGGTCAGGGCTGCAGTCGGGACTGAGTGTTGAACGCTTGCCCAGTCAGCCCACTCTATCGGACTTTAGCCAGTGCTATTTACTTCGCTTTCACGAGCATCTATTTCTCTCTGTCACTTTCTCTGTCTCTTCCTCACGCACACTTAAAGAACAAAAACCTCTTTTATACAGCTAAGCATTTTAAATAATTTTTCCAAGTCAGAGAGGGAGAGAGACTGGAAAAAATTACAGCATAAAGCTCAGCTTGCAGATGAACGATTGCCTTGTCATCCTAATGTCCCCCTTCCTTTCCTTAAACCTCACTGGTGAGTGGGCTGTAAGCAGCAGTGTTGGCTGGGCTCTGCTGGAGTGGGTGTCCAGAACAGGACTTTCTGCTGCCCTTCTTTCATTGTACAGTTGCTTCTCCGCAGTAGCTGTTTCTGCTCTGCGCACAGCAGATAATGAATGAGTGACTTCAGAGTTGAAAATGTCTATCTACAGAACATCTACTTGTCCTAGATAAATTAATTGATTTTACCTGATGTTAAGTTCTGCCTTTACTGCTGTTTGCCTGAAGGAGATTTCTCCTGGAGACAAAAGGTGATTCTGCTACTCTTCCCTGGAAGGATAGCAAAGCTGGAGAAATGTTCACAAACTCAATAGAAAGTAGAGAATAAGGATTTAAGCCATAAAGTTGCTGTGAACACTGTAGACATACCCAAGATTGTTTAATCAGGTTTGGCTCTGGGCATCTGACTTGTTGCTGGATGGAGCTGACTCCGGGCTCGCTGGCTGTGCTGCAGGCAGTGCTGTGCCCTCATGCTGTGTGTTTCCAGTACTGAGGTGGTTCTGTTGGTGCAGTCAGAGTCTTTGTTATGTTGCAGTCTGCTGTGGAGCCATACCTTAAGCACTGGTACACACTGGGGCAGCTGCAGCTGGAGTTACAAGTACATTGTGAAGCTCTTGAAAACCCCACATGCCTCTGAAAATGGAACTTAGGTCTTGCATTACTCTGTGGCTCTTCGGATGTTACACCAGGAAAAAAGCCATTTTAATACTTTGAATTTAGCGGCCTCTTCCTCTGCATGTGCACTTTTTTCCCATCTAAAACTATTTTACTAAGACTCCTTTGAGCAAGAAAACTCTACATCTGAAATACCAGCTTTCAGAGGCCTGGAGAAGTGGTTGATTACTGATTAAAATGAGACAAAGCAGTATGTCCTGAACAGAGGGAAAGAACTCTGTCATATGTTTCAGAGTGGGAAACTCTATTTCCTGTTTTGCTACGTGGGACTTGGTTCTCCTAATGCACATGTTCCACTCCAGTTGCCCAGCTATTGTCTTCTTCGTCCGAAAGATGACCCCTTTGTTCCAATACATTGGGTATTTGTGATTCCAAGTAGAGACTGGTTTCTGTCAGCAGTCTTTTTTTGCATCAAAATCAAGAAAGGAAAAGGTAGCTAATATTAAAAGTGGGGGTAAAACTGTTTTTTTTAAGGAGTACCTAGTTTATAAAGTTGGGGTGTACAAAGGGCTTGCTGCTGAGTGACTTCTTGAGAACACAGGAGTCTGAGGCTGCTGCTGAAATTCGGACTAAAAGGACAACCTACTGTCGTTCTTCAATACGTCTAGGTATGAGATGCAGAAATTTTTCTGTGGTTATGAACTTCCAGGATTAACCTGAGCCAAAGGCAGTAAAAGCAGAAGTTGTTCAGGTCCTCCTCCCCTTATTTGTCAATAAACCTCAGTCATGGCCTATGATAGTCTTGGTATCCCAGTCTTCTGTTGTTTACATAAACACTGTCAATACACAAGTTCTGTGCTGGCTTTCTGTCATGCAGATAAATACCTTTCAGAGTTAGGTTGAGGCCACCAAACTCTTTTCATCTGTGTATTTGCTAAGACTTGTGAAATCTTAAAACTGTAGCATATTATTATGCCACTGTTTATGTAACCACAGTCTTCTAAAGCATTTCTCCTACACATAAATCAAAGGCTCCAATTGTCTTCCTCTGTTATGCATAAGCTGGGAAGTAACTCTTTTGAGGAAGACACTGTTCCAAAGAAAATTAAAGTAAATCCATGTTATTAGAAATCTTTAGGAGTCAAGGACTGGTTTTGTTCAGTGCTGTGAGTGACCGTACAGGGATACATATGTGTTCATGTTGGCTTAGTCCTACTGCAGTAAAAATAACAGCAAGCCCTTGAATGCATTGGCAGCAAGTATCTAATTCTTGGTCTTCCTTTTGACTATGATCCAGTTAGTTTTCCAAATGCACCTACTCCTCTGTTTGACAATAGCCAAGAGAAATTATATCCTTCATTTATTTCAGGTCTTACAGTCAGATCTGTCTTTCGGTATTTCTTGCAGGTGTCTTGGGCTGATGGGCCTGATCTCCATCTCTGTTATCTCAGTTTGCTCTGGAAAAAATGTTTATACTACTTGAAAGCGGGAAACTTCATAGCAGTTCTCAGATCATCTCAAAAGCAAATCTAGTAACATTTAGGGACTTTCTGGGATCAGTTATAATCTACCACTCAGTAGATGCAGTAGTTTTCAAGTTAGTAACTGTCTTTCCTTTAAAAGTATTCGGTATTCGTTTTGTAAAATGAAAGTGAACTAAGGTGGCATTTGTCAGACTTTGTGTTGTAAGAAGCTATGGAGACTGTAAGGAGCATCATCTGTTTTTCTGCATGCAAAAAATCCCAAAGCATTTTTTGCAGGAAGGCAGGTATTCTGCTGGATTATAGGAAGATCCACTAGGCACTAAACACATAAAATAAAACAGAGATTTGTAGCTGATAAGCCCCTGCTTGAGTACAATTAACTTGAAAAAATGTCTGCATTAAAACCCAGGTTCTCCGTTAGTGTCTCCTCAACACTGTTCCAGTTCAGATGGACACGCTGGGCGGTGTATGACTCCCAGCCAAACATCTTGTTAAATACTTGCAGGATTTCCCATAGCGGATCTTACTTTAATCAAATAATTCAAACGTTTCTTTTGTAAGTACAATAGAAGGGCAGGGCTTGTGTTTACAAAGTATTCGGTATGGAAATCCTGTATTAATTGAGGTACATTTACTTCACTTAGGATAGTGTCCACATAGTAACTCTTTAAATAAAAGGCCTTTTGCTGTCGCCTATTCCAGAGAGGCAGTCACGTGCAATGTTAATGCGTCACATACAGAAAATCATGAGGAAATGGCTTCAGAGATGTGCAATGTAGGCAGTAGAGATGTTCCTAATTAACAAAGACAATTTTATGGGTGATATTCTCACAGTGAATGTAAGAGTATAATTTATAAAAAGCAGTTTTTTCCCTGTGGAAACTACTAAATAAAGAGGCTGTGTCTTTCTCAATCTATTTCAAGAATGATTAGCAGGAGCAATGCCAGATGTTGTTTTTTTGTAATATCATGGATTAAAATAACCTGTGCTTTAAATTATCTTTCTAAGGTAGCAGCTATATTTTCTGTGAGTAAACACAATGTACTTGTACCCAGCCCAGTGCAGAATCTGGAGCTTTTATGATTAACAGTAAAACATTTAGAGTTTCACATAAAGAGTATACGGAAATGAAAGATAATATTAATACTCGGTGATAATACTATTACTCAGTAAAAGGTAACCAGAATTGTGCTTCTCTGAGTTCCTTATTTTGCTGTGCCAGAAAATGCCAGAATCAAAATAACCCACATACAGAAGAATTAACAGAGTCAACATTTTCCTCCTCAGTGAGTTGGAAATTACATGTTGCTTCTAAGTTTAATACAGTGAAATATTTTTTCCTTTTTTTCTTTAATTATAACTCTGCTATAGTTGAAAATACGGGGGTTTTGCCAGTGTATTAAATATCTGGCAAAAGGGGTGTTCTAGAACATTTTAGGTGAATGTAGGTCAACACAAAGGAATCATACAGTTGGAAATATTTTCCAGTGTTTATGTTCAGATGTTGAGACCTGTCTGGCTCCTCTCTATTTGCATGTGTTGGGGTTATAGGCAGTCCGGCTACATTCCATGTTGATTTATATAAATATATTGCAGATTATTAACCTCCAGCCAAATACCAGTAAATTTCACTTTTCAGGAAAGTTTATGACTTTTCACAAAACGGATTTACCGTGTACAGGACATGTACATCCCATTGAGGGAATTTTAGAGAACGGTGTCTGTCATTACGAGAAATGTGCCAACACATTTTCTCTTACAGTCACTGTGTTAGCATATTAATTAATGTTTGTTTGTTCAGATTATGATTACAGATTAGTCTTTAAGCAGAGGTAGGATGACAGTCTTACTATCATATTCTGGAACTCTGGTTCCTAATTTATTACTCACTGAAAAGCTTCCTTAACCTAAAGTGAATGTGCATGTATACATTTTCAAAATATGGTGGCTAATAAACTTTTTTTTTAGTGTCAGAACAAAAATTATTTAGGAAATGCTGTCAAATGAGAGCACAGCCTTACTATGGTAAATGCCAAGTGAAAAATACTGCTCTCTTAAACCTGAATTACATTCTTCCCAAGTGGTTATGCCAGTTCTAGTGTTTCCTTCTCTTGTAAAATACATTGAGATTTAAGGTAAGAAATAAAATCTCAGTGCAAGATCTCACGTACATCTTGTCCTTGTCTGTTTGTTAGATGTCATCTGGGAAAAGAAGGGACCCCCAAGGCTTTGTGTGTGATCAGTTGTTTTCAAATCCTACCTTTAAAGCCTTTAGTCCTTGAACAAACAACAAAAATACTACTTGATAAAATTACCAGAAGTGTCCTGCACTTCTTAATTCCAATAAAGTATTCTAAGGAAGAGTATGAAAAATAAAAGTAATACACCAGTAATACACCTATCGCTGACAGGATGTTGGAAAAAATAAGCCATAGTATCAACACTAGTTTGGTCTGTTATTAATGAGAGATTCTTCAGTTTAACTGTCTAGACCTTCTTCTCAGTAACTTCATTCATTTTTTTAAATCTACTATCACCTAGTAAAAGTAGTGATTCATTTTTCTGCCTTACCTCAGAGAGAAATATGATCCGATCTTGTAATATAAATGAATAAGCACATGAGTAAAGTATGTGAGTAGGGAAGAAATGTCCTTTTGGCTGTTTAGACGGTTTCCTATTAGGATTTTGTAGAAGTAGGACTTGAAGAAGGGTACTGAAAATCACTGGTATGAATATAGGTGTGAAGCACAGAAGGATGGGCATATGTTTTTGAAAAAGGTAAAACAGTGGTTAAAGCTGGCATGGTAGACGGAGAGGATGAGAGAAATCCTACTTTAAAAGAGAAAACAATAGAAAGTAGAGTAATCAGATAGGAATGTGGAATTATGAAGAGCTTTGTCAATTAGTTCGGTATTGTGCAACAAGGTGAAGTGATAAAGAAGTTCCAGTAAAAGAATGACCAAAAGTGATGAAAGAAGTAGTGACATTTTGTGCACAAAGATTTTTTTTCCAAATAGTGTGCTGGTTCTGGAGGTATTTCTTGCATCCAGCAATTTGCAAGAGGAATCAGTGAAAAAATTCTGTTTCTGCTGAAGATCTAAATATAAAGCTGTGTAATGGTATACATAGGAATTTATACATGGGAATTATGTGGAAAGAAACTGAAGGTGCATGCAAACATTCGTATGTATTTTTCAAAATTATTTCTGGCTTGCCTTTTTTTTTGTTTGTTTGTTTTTTTGGTTTTGTTTTGTTTTGTTTTTAATGACTATAAGTATTGGAGCCTAGAATGTGTATAAATATCATGTAATTTTCTGTTGTAACTCAGGTTGCTGTGTCAAAAAAATAAATTATTTTCATGTAATTATTTTACATTTAACAGCTGATGAGTTCTTAGTAATTAATCCTATTTCAGAGTTCACAAGTGAAAGACTGAGATGGTAATTTTGATGTATCAGTTGTTACCTGAGAAATCAAGAGCTCAAAGATTGGTCTGCCTTTGGAAGGCTCTTTTCCATTCTGTATACTGTAAGAAATTTAAATAGATATGCTTGAGATGCAAGGTACATCTGTACTGGTTCAGGTATACTTACCTCTTCTGTTCTTTTCCTCTCTGCAGATTGTTTGATGTGTGCACCGTGTCACGAACAGACAGAGAGACCAAGTTAACATTAGTGTTTGAACATGTGGATCAAGACTTGACTACTTACTTGGATAAAGTTCCAGAGCCTGGAGTGCCTACTGAAACTATAAAGGTATTTAAGGAGAAAGATTTTAGGAGATAGTATTTCAGAGATGAATCACACAAACTGTGTTGAGATCCCACAGGATTTTGTTGCATCAAAATTAAGTAGTGCCCAGCTTGGGACATGAACTGCAGCACAAAGATATAATTTCTTTGTGAAAATGCTGTACTTGAGATTTTATTCCTCTTTCAGAGTTCTAAATTTTCTGGATCTCTACCGTTGTACCAAATGTAGCATTTAAACACAGGAAAGACAGGGACCTGTTGGAGCAGGTCCAGAGCAGGGTCACCAAGTTGATTAGAGGGATGGAGCACTTATCTTATGAGGTAAGGCTGAGAGAATTGGGATTTTTCAGCCTGGAAAAGAAAAGGAGTAGAGGTGACTTAATTGCAGCCTTCCAGTACCTGAAGGGAGCCTACAAGAAATGTGGAGAGAGACTATTCACAGGAGCATGTAGTGGCAGGAAAAGGGGGAGTGGTTTAAAACTGAAAGAGTATGTTTAGATTAGATACTAGGGAAGAATTCTTTACTGTGAGGGTGGTGAGGCACTGGAACAAGTTGCCCGGGGAAGTCATGGCTGCCCCACCCCTGGTAGTGTTCAAGGACAGGTAGGATGGAGCTCTGAGCTACCTGGTCTAGTGAAAGGTGTCCCTGTGCATGGCAGTGGGATTTTTAAGGTGTTTCCCAATACCGGTAATGCCATTCTGTGATTCCATGATCCTGTGAAATCATTAAGAAAGACCTTTGCTTCCAGCTGCAGGCAGATGATTCTCTTATTGTTTCGGCAGAGACTACTTGAACCTTCCCTTAAAGGTGAAGTGCTGGATATTGCTAGAATGGATAAAATAAATCCTGTACTCCTTATCCCTTTTCCTTTGCCTTTTATTTCCCCAAGAGACTACTTTTGTTTTATGTCCTTCTTGCCAGGAGAATTTGTGTGCATTCTGAGAGCAAGAAACGTTCATTGTAGGCCTGCGGTGCGCTCTGCAGAGGATGGGCTGAAGGGTGGGGAGAGTCATGACCAGTTGTTACAGAAGCTGGGAAGGCTCTCAGTAACTGGGAGGTCGATAATGAGGTTTTGTTGTCATGTTATCACATATTCTGCATCTGTAAGGAAGGACCTAGGATAGGATGTGCCTGCGTTGTTGTTATTAAAATGCATGCACTAACTCCTCTGCTTTTCTGGAAATTTCACAGCAAAATGCCACATTGAGGATCATAGATTGAGGTGTTTGACAAAAAGTTTATACCTGGGAAGAGAAGCAGAGGGGTTGATGTTGTACATTTTGACTGTGTCTGTTTAACATTTCTTTTGATTTTTTTCATTTTCATGAGGAGAAATAATTTATGCTTTCAGACATACATTATCTTTCACTTGTCTGGAACTATGTTGTATCATCTTAGTCTGGTAAAAGTCTCCAGGGGGGAAAGAAGAACATGAAAACTACTGAAAATTTAGTTTTTTTAATAATTCTTTTAACAACTTCAAACTTAGGAAGTGTTTGATCTTTCAGTATAAAATTAGAACTAAAGTGAATAAAGATCTATTCACTGGTATCAAAGTCACATATGTATAATATCAGTCAGTTCCAGCAGCCATGTTTTTAACCAAATGTAGTGGATAAAATAAAATTTTTGAAAAATGGATACAGCTTTGATTCAGTCAGAAGAAGACTGAATGTACCTATTATATTGTAAGACTATTTTATTATAATGCTGTCAAGGTTCTATTTATCTCCTAGGACTTTGAAGCTACTTACATGAACTGTATTTCAAATTAACTAACATTGTGAAAATAAGATGCAAGGTGACTGGCATATTATCTAACTAAATATATTGAAATTGATGGGAACTGAAAGACTAAGCCTCTGAAATCTCAGTTTGAAGTGTCTTTTAATCTATGTTTCGTTTAAAGGAAATAGAAGACATGAACAGTGTACTAAAGTATTTGTGATTTCCAAAAACTCTGTTCTGAAATTGCACTATGAGACTATCAAATATATATTTGAGTATACATTTTATGGAGATTTAGTACTGATGAAGGAAATATTTTTGCTTGCATTTGAAAAGCACTATTCTACATAAATGGTTTACTAGTTAACCCAGTTGCTGTATCTGATAGTTTGGCACAATGAAGTAGAAAAGCCACGCAGAAACAAAGATGAGCAATTTTGGTCTTTTATGTACAGTGCAAGTTCCACTGCAGCCAGTGAAATTAGTGACTGTAAAATTCAGCTTGTGGTACATAATCACTTTTTAAATGGCTGAGGAAAAATGTAAAAGTGCTGTTTACTTGATCATTGCTGTTGATATCAACATTTTCACAGTAGCTGATGAGGTTTTTTTTTTAATCCTGTTTGGCACAGGAAAAGAGAGACATTCAGTTAATTTAAGTTGTACCCTGTTGCTTCATGTTTATGTCCAAATATCCAGTTTATGGAGGTACTTTTGCTGATAGGGCTGATCACATGAGGAAGGGTCTCAACTTATTTTTAGTATATTTCAATACCTTTGTACTAATACAATCTTTATGGATATTCCTGACAGAAACTGAAGCAAAACATACTTCTCCTGGCTGCAGGGAAATACTACGATTTTGTGGCAGCTGAGCATTTAACCCAGAGCACATACATCGTTAAATGACTAATCTGACTTTTTATAGTTTGGCTTTTGAGGTTAATATGGATTTGTACTTCATTTATTTTCCAGAATTGCAGACAATTTGTGTAGAGTATTTCCCCTCACCGCCAGCGCAGTACAAAACAACTGCCAGTATTGTAAGACCATCTGTTAAAGTTCTGCGTGTGTCAGCAGCACAGAAGTGCCAAATGAGCCAAGCTCTGGATAGCTTGAAGTTGAAGGATCTAATATACCTCTTTGGCACCATGGTGTAAAATCAACAGTTGTTAGTGGACCTTGAATGACATAAAATTACTATGAGAGAAGTATCAGCCCCAAAAGATCTTTTTTGTGTGAATTGACCACCATCATTACATAACATTTAGGGAAGGGAAGGGAAGCTTTTGCTGGTTTGGGGCATGCTGGGGTTTTTGGTTACCACCTGTCAAGAAATAAAAGTGACACTGGTCCCATTTTAAGAACTTTCTTTATGTTTCGCAGGCACTTGTCAGACTGTAGCAGTTCAGAGAAATGAACCATATTGATCATTCGAGCACAACTAGAGCTTTTGCCTTAATGCTGCTCAACAATGCTTTTCTAATGCCCAAGTCCCTGCAGTAGGAGTCACCCCAGAGGGTGTTTTAGGAAGATAGAGACAGATGTCGATAACATTCTAGAAGAGAGGTAGTTTTCCTATGAGACATTACCTGGTAGTGGGAATACACACCCAGGATCTAGAGCAGACATTCTCACCTCCTCTTTCTGTCACCAGGAGTGTGAATGCTATCGTCCATTTCTGTGGCTCTGGCGTCTGAGTTCTAGGTTATTCCAGACAGAGGAGTTTTAAATCTTCTCTGCTGAAACTGTTCCATTATTATTTAATCGAGCCTACTTTGAGCTAGAGGGATGGTGAACACTACTCCAA
This sequence comes from Motacilla alba alba, assembly GCF_015832195.1. Taxonomy (NCBI): domain Eukaryota; kingdom Metazoa; phylum Chordata; class Aves; order Passeriformes; family Motacillidae; genus Motacilla; species Motacilla alba. The sequence goes on along the minus strand of NC_052017.1, from coordinate 23,296,786 downwards.
ATACTTGTGGACATAGTGTTCACTTTTGAAAGAGAACTATATTCAGCCTTTAATCTACTTAATAAACCTTTGTAACTGCTGGATTGTAGTCACGCTCACACTTGCTGGCTTCCTCTGTCAGACCTGATTAATATATGTTCCATATGGCATGAATCAGAATCAGCAGTGACAACATCTTCCTTCTTTCCTCTCTACCCGTGGTCTCCTCCCTTCTTTTCTTCCTGAGATACTCTTTAACTTCAGGGCAGTTTATGTGGAAATGCAAGGTATGAGTTCAGTTTCCTTTGGACACAGCTGTTAGTCATGCACAGGTCTTTGGTAACGTTAATGTTCTTAGCAGTTGAGCCTCCTTAGCAGTTGAGCCTCCGAGAGCCTTGGCTCATTAGGAACTTTAGTTAGTTGACATCAAGGATAGTGGAAGTGGAAATGACACATATGCCACAGAACAGTGATTTTCTTTTAAATAGTTAACAGACCACTAAAGCATTTTGATCTCTTAGCCTTTGGGACTGAAGCATGTTTAAACTGTGTGGTCACATTTAATTCTGATGCTTGTGAGACTGGCACGGTATTTTTGCTCCTGAGTAATTTTGATATGGATATGGTTGTTTATAACACTAACTACATTTTTCATGTAGAAATAATGCATATGTAAACAAGATGGTGTTTACTGATTTAAGATACTGCAATGTATTTAATTATACTTAGATTTAAATTAATCTATGCATGTAATGGCTTTGTATATAAAGCTGTACATGTGGTTACATGGAGTTCCTTGCAGTCATTTTGTGCTGCCAGACCAAAGAGTCTGTAAAAGTAAGAGGGGACAACAAGCTTTTACTGGGGTTCTTTAATTTTAGTAATGAATAAAGTTAGCTTTGTGAGGTGATGTCATTATAAGTAGACTTGTGGCTTCTTGCAATAGTTTTCTTACAGAAATGTAGAATTTAGGCTACATGTGCTAAGTGGGCTGTGCATGTTTCAATCTGACAGTCAGCACAGGAGGGAACAAGTCAAAGGTTTCCAGTTCAGCAGGTGCATATGTTATCTGTCACGGAATGTTGCAAAAGCTGGGAATGTCTTTCTATTCAGGTCTCTGATTTGTGAATCTTCATGGTATTCCCTCCAACCTTGAACAGGGCAGCCAAATCACAGAGTGAGCAGGGATCAATATATATGCTTTTCTCTGCTGTGTCCTGGTTCCTCACCCAAGTGAAAGGCTTCTGTGAATATTTTTTGGATATTTACTTATTTGCATAGAAAGCTGATATACCCATCTGATTCGGGTATACAGATTCTGGTATTTAGATGCCTAAAATTTAGAAAGTACAGCAGTGAACCTAATTCTCTTTTGTGGGCTTGTCAGATAGTAGCCCATAAATTGAATTTTTAAATATTCGCCTCAGTCATGGCATACATGTTATTGTTGCATCTCTGTTAGCTTATATTACCTGCTATTGAACCAGGCAGACTGGTCATATCTTTGCAAGACTCCTAGGAAATTAATATGAAGATGCTGTTTCTCAGAAAGCAGACCAGTGTTCACTGTTGTGAGGTAACTCAGCCATGTGCCGTGGTTGTACCTACTCAGTTGATCACGTATGAGATGTGAAGCAGATGTCACACAATCATGCGGTTCTGAAAATAAAGCAAGATATTCCAGGAAAACAGATTCACCAGTACTGAGAGTCTTCAGAGGGCGGCTGCATTTAACATCAAAGTTAAAAGTCACTAAGAAAAAGAACCTGCTTGAATTAATAAGAAAGATACTAACAGAAGAGCTGTTATTATCGTTTTCCTGTCAGTGCTTTTATGGTAAAGAAAGAAGCAAAACTTAGTGTGGAATTTGGAATGTACAAATAATGGATCAGATCCCCAGATGATACTAACAAGTGTAAATCCATTAGCTTCGGTGAAATGGTGCCCATTTACAGCTGCTAAAGGTTTCATTTTTGTGGATTATTTTGCAACAAATTTTGTTCTGAATCTTTATTGTAAATTGAAGAAGAGTTGCCAGTACAAATAAATGAAAAACAAAAGGGCTGAATTGATAAATCATTGTGGGATAATTATTTTTTTTTTTCTTTCTCTGTTGTCTGCATGAAAGGGTAGCAGGATAGAGGAGATGTCCTGCACGAGCTCTGAAGGAGCTAAACATATTCTCCAGAATATCCCCTCTCCAGAATGGCCGTTCCCTGTGTTGTAGGTGGTGCAATTTCTTTCCCGTACTCTGCTGCTTGTAGAGGCACACCCACATCTCTGGCTGGTAGCAGGTAGCAATTCAGAAGCTGACCAAGGGGTTAGGAGGAGTCATGATTCTGTGAATAAAGGAACTGCAGCTCACAGGATGTCACACAATATGGTCTGGTATCCTCACAGTTACTTCTTTAGATTGGACTTTTTTACTGTTAGTGTACAGCCACTGATTTTAAGTATGGTGGTGTTAAATGTCTTCGAATTGCTACCATTTCCAAATTCAAATGCAAACCTTTTCAATCTGATGATAATGTATAGTTGTTTTTTGCAGTGCTGTAGCCTAGGACTGCTAGGACCTCCACTGCTTGCGAACTGAGAGCTCATAAAAATGTGAGGCACTCCAATAATTTTAAATCACTCTGTCCTGACTAGAGTGATTTAAAATCATTGGAGCGCTTCACATTTTTTCAGTTGTTCCAGTTTGGAAAGCAGTCAAGCAACACTGGAGCATAGTGCATGAAAGCAACCTGCCTGAAATAATAATTTTAGTCTTTCAAAACAATGACAGAATTAGAAATGTCACTGTGAAATGGTGTCTATCAAGGGTTCTGTAAATAGACATCTCAACCTACTTTTCTTTTGTGGTCTCTACTCTCAAGGCAGCAGTGCAGTCCAGTAGGGCCCTAAGGGACATATCCTTTTTGAAGTCAGAAGGAAGCTATTGTTTTCAGTAGATGGAGGGCCAGAAATCATCTTTATTCAGAAAGTCAGAGGAAATTAAGAAACTGAAGAGATTCTGAATTGTGGGCAGAGAAGGTGATTGAGCCTTGGTAGAACGGATTTATGATCAAGTCATTGCAAAATAGCAGTATTACAAACATTGGAAGTGAAATGCTGCTATCAGTTAATTTCATTTCTGTTAATTTAGCAGAGCTGGACATGGGTGTGATGCAAAAAAAAGTTTATGGGTCCTACTGCTCTGCATTCCCTTGAGATGCTCTCAGATTGTTAATGACACTGGGTTTTTGCTACTAGAACATCAGTGCGGTACCAATTGCTATGTGAAATGTTTTGGTGACACTGAAAGAAAGGGCGCATGTGGTAGGAATAATTGTCAATCAGGTACAGAAGTGGGGCTGAGCTGCCAGGCAGCATCTCAGAGACAGTGCCACACTGTTCCGCATCCATCCAGTGACAGTTTCTCCAAGTGGGGAGTATTTTTGAGATGCCTTCTTTTGTTTCATGGTGGTGGTGCTCAGGCACGACTTGCTCTGTAAGCACATCCTGCCTCAGTGATCAGCAGAAGTGTCACTCATGTTTCCAGAGTCTTTCTCTTCATCAAACACAATATGCCACATTTAAAGTAATTAAGAGAAAGCTATTGCAGCTGATGGTGCACATAAAGCAGTGGCAGAAAAATACACTGAAATGTTTGGATTTACCCATGTTCAAAATTTGCTTACAAGCCATATACTGGTTTTGACAAGTAATCTGAAGGTTGGACTGCAGCAGATGTGAGGTAAAGAGAAGAAGTTCAAAGAGCCATTCTTGTTTTTTGCCAGGGCAGATAAGAATCACTTTCTTGATAGTAGTTTCTGCACTAGGAAGGAAATCAATGCCCTGTGCAGTAACCCCACAAAATTGTACTTCATCCCAAAAGAAGCACACAGAGATGGGGAAGAGTAGACAATAGCACAAATTGTGACAGAGGTAGATGCTTGGGAAAACGGGGTAACATTTTGTTTTTACTGAACTCAGGATTCTTAGGGTTGAACTTAGCTGATCTGGGACAAGAATTCACCATCTCAGTCAAGACAAGTTACTGCAGCTCAGATTCTCTAAACTAGAATATTTACAAAGTGTCTATATTTACTCTCAGCAATTATAGAGCCATAGTGTAAAACAATTCAAAAGTTGGCCACAGACAACTCATAGCTAATAAAAGACAATATAATAATCAAGTAAGTTATTTTCCCATAAAACTGTTTTCTCTATTCCACCCCAAGAGAAATTTAATACTTTTGGATTAGCTGTGTGCACTGTTTTCATGCCAGTGAATAGGCAGGTTATTGTATCCCACAGTAAAAATTAATTAGAAGCGTGTTACTTTAGTGGCATACTGATTTAATCAAGATATGTTTTGTTTGTTTCTTTTCCTGCATAGCAGATGTATTTAGCTTATGCCAGAAAACAAAGTTCCATACAAATGGGCAGAGATGGAAGGTTTTTGTATTACATGTTTTCATATGTAGAACATAAAAGACAGCTTAAAGAATTTTCTATTATTTATGAATACATAGGCACATAAACACACATACATATATAAGTGTATTTTGCAAAAGTTCTCTAACATATTTGCAGAAAAAATACTGCTATTTGAGTGAGAGAAAGGGAAACTATGATCATCACCCTACTGTCTCCAGAGTTCATTTTCTCAAAATAGGTGTGGCCCAGAAAAGGCGAGAACTGGCAATGCAAATGCTTAAAGAGTACACAGCTATACATGAGGGGTAGCACCAGTTCTCCTGCTGTGCCTGGAGAGTGGTTTGGTGTATATTGCCCTCACGGGTGTGCACATGAAAGCACACCACACATACATGTACACACATATGTGCATGTCTGTGTATGAATGTACATGTATGTGTGTGTGTGTGTGTGTGTGTGTGTGTGTACTGACTTGGATGTGCTGATTCCCAGAGTCCATCCAATCATTACATTCACACGGAAGGAATAAAACGAGACCCAGCTGAAGCTGTGCCTCTCCCTCCTATTCAGTGTGTCAGATGAGAGACACATGGAGATCCCCTGTCCCACCCACCCCTGTGGATACCAGAGCAAACAGGGTTCCTCCCTGCTTCCTGTCCTCGGGCCATCAGGCATGAAACTGCAGAGAAGCACCAGCCTGGGGCATCAGCCAGCTACACTCAGCTGCTAGAGCAACCAAAGCCAAAACCTCTTGACACTCAGAGCTGCTTTCAGTGATTTCAACTCCATGTTCTCTGCCTGTGCAATTCCTGTTTTTTGATCTCTTTTCTCTTTCCATCCTTCTCTTTCTCCTTGATTTTTTCACCTCACTTTCACTTCCTATTTACACAGTCAAGTCTTCCGTTCTTTCCCTTCCTCCAGAACTTTTCTCTCCATTACTTTCCTTTCTGTTTTTCCCGTGTCCTCCTGACTCTACTCCCATAGAAATGTAGCATCTCACTATTTCTGTCTCACTGTTTCTCCACCTGGGGTCTGTCTTGTCCATTTAATTTGTGAGCTTTTAATGGAGGAGGCTGTGTGAAATGTCTTGACTTTGGTTCCCACCATAATAGGTCCTCATTTTTGACTGGCCTTTACACTGTACCCTGTTAAACAGGAGTCATGATAGTGAGATCCTACAACAGCATTATTTGTGTGAAACAGTACTTCACCACTGCATTGCTGTTTCCCCACTACAGCCACTTCACACATTTACACAACTGCTTCCTTTATATGTCAGTGCTCTGTAATCACCGTATGGTTCATGTTACAGGTTTCTCAGGTTTCAAAGTGAAATAAAATGAGCTTCCTTCCATTTTGAGAATATCCTTTTTAAGAAGTCCAAACAAAAGACACACATTATTAGTAAATTCACAGGCAGCTGCCAGAAGACAGAAAATTCAGAATGGAAACGTGAGTGAAATAGCAGAAATATTGTTTGTTGTTTGTTCTTGGTGCAACGGCAAGGGTAGATATTTAGACATTTAAATTATTAATTTATTTGTAGTTTTAATAAATCAGATGTGGTTTTGTAGCATTTGCCAGTGTTGGTACTCCAGAGCACCAGTCCTTCACAGAAGGTCAAACCCTTCTGTGGTGTAACTGGGATTCTCGGGGTTCCTCTAGGAGTGAGTGTGAGGCAATGCTGTTAGCAGCAGTGAGCAAGCAGCCTTTAATTTCTTTTACTGCTAAGCCTAAATAGTTTGCCACTAGGAAAGACCAAATTACTAAGGTTCAAGCTCCTGGATCAAATCTGTCCTTCATTTTTGGATTTGAAACCTTATCCAGAGACTTAAAAACATCACTATTTTAGGTTCTTTTTACTTCTCCTTTACTGTTAAAGCTATACAGTACCAACACTTATGTCTGTACACATAAAACATTTAAACTCATGCTGGAATATGTACTTGCACTTTCTGATTCAACTTCAGTCCCAAAGGGGGCAGAGGCTCTGCTTCAGCAAAGCTCTTAAGCTTCTGCTTAATTTTATGTCAACAGATTGCTCCAGTATTAAAAATGAGGTTGAAAGACTGAATTAGAGGAGATAACAGAGGAGAATCAGTTGTTATCCTGTGCTACTGACCTGATGAATTCCAAGGTTAGAACAAAGAAGAATTGAAACCATTGTTTCCTTAGTCTCAGATTAGTCATAAAACATGTGTTTTGCTTGTGTTTAAATGCTTTGTCAGAGCAAAGAAGTAGTCTTCCCTCAAAACTAAGCAGTGTCTGTGCATTTGGAACCAGACTCCTGACTTTTCAGAAAAATGTGTCATAGCTGGTCAGCATGGTAAATTTGCTCAGTAATGGCAAAGGGCTCCAAGGATCACAAGGTTTGGTGGATCATTTTGTTTATATCTGGTTTTCATTAATATCATAGCTGTTGTGGCCACAGAATATCCTATTTGCCTTCTTTGAAAATAATGACCCTTGAGAATACCCATTTCCAAGAAGATGCTGTATTTTAGCATTGTGACCAATTCAACAAATGCCATTGCATTCTGTCCTTATTAATGTTGAGCAGTGTCTTATACCTTAAAGGGCCCTTTGAAATTAGTGGCTTAATTGTAAATAAAGTTACTGCTCAGCAGTTTTCAATGTTGCTAAATATGTGACTTTACAAACAATGCCGTAAAAATTATAAGTATTCTAAAATGTCCCACTTCTTTTGTCTATAGAGTAGGAAGCATTGCACTGTAACTTTAAAATACCAAAAATAATCAAGAGGACATGTTAACCATCTCTTAAGAGTGCTTAATTTCAAAGCCAATAAACTAAGCTGCTGAATTTTTGTCCTTTGTTTTAGGCTGTGATAGTTCTGTTGCATAACTACAATTAGGAAACTTCAGAACACTCCAGAATGTTACAGTATTCTGTGGATGGAAATGCAGGGTTGTTTTTCATTTCATTTTACAACAGGGAAGGGGCATTGGAATGGCAGCATGTTACCTTTTTTAACGTCTAGTTTATGATTCATTCTAAAATATTCTTTCATTTGGAATTAACTTCAAATATTCCTGTTCTGACTAGCAGGGTAAATATTTTAGTAAGGACTTTTTAGAGAGAAATTTTGACAGTAACATGCTCCTCCCTTGGTGTTACAAAGGAAATACATGCTATGCAAACACAGAGTTGGCATTTTAATGGAAATGGTTCCAAAAGAATACGTAGAACATTACAAATGTAAAATGCAGTTAATGAAAGAGTATACAGATGTTTTTCATGCATTTAAATAAAAATGTCTGAATTGAATTCTGAAAATGTCAACAGTGATCTCTGAGCCATATACTTGTTATTACAATAGTATGTTGTGTGTAGCTGTCATTCAGTGAGAAACAACACAGACCGAAAGGGAAAATATATATAAAAACATTAAGTTAGAGGAGAGACTATGATACAAAGCATTTTGTATTATGTTTTTGCCTTGCTTAGAAGATAGCACTTTTTCTTGCTTTTTATTTGCTCACATAATTCCTGCTGATGTCTAAAACACTTACTGAAGACATAGGAAAAAGGAGAATAGAGGCCAAGCTGCGTGGGCTATAGCGAACCAAAACTGCAGAGAGATGCACGCTTCACAGAGAGTTTAATATGAAAATAAACCACAGTTTCTTTGCTTGGTTTCTGGAGCAGAAAGTCTCAAAACAAGCAGAAAACTTCTGCTTGTTCTTGATGAAATGATTAGTTTAGCTTCCTTCCATCTTCTACTCTGAGTGTCCCAGACCTTAACTTCTGTTTCAATGAAAGGAATTTAAACCTAGCTTGACTTAGGTTTATCTCTGTGAAGCTGGAGCCTTGGAAAATATTCCAGAAGTAGTTTTAGCCTTATGTTTGCATTTTGTTCCTTTGCAAATGTGGTAGAGGTAACCTTGATTTGCTAATTAGTGAAGTCACGCTTTATTGTGACAGAAAACTAAGAACAGTCCTTCAGTGAAAATAACAAAGACCTACCCCATGGTGATTGATGAGAACGTTGTACAAGTGAAATGAGCTGGAAAGTCATCATCTTGTCTTTTCCTTTGCCACAGGAAAAGCATAACAGAGAGATTTCTTTTCTTCTGGTCCTGATAAGGAATCTAACGAAGCATAAGGAGAGGTTACAGAGCATGGAAATGTGTCACACCCAGCTGCTCGCTAGCTTGCAAAGCTGCAGTAAATAATACAGTTGCTATTTAATAAACAAAGGAAAACAGAAGTCCTTTGATAGTGATCCCTCTCTCATTTGTCCTTCTGATGATACAGTTTGTTTCTACTTAATTGACTGTAGTTTTGGAGTAACATAGAATTTGATATTGAATTGTATGATTTGTAATTACTTTGTTGTTGTTGGTAGGGAAAACAAAATACTTAGGTTTCTGGGACCTGATTCAGCAAAGTACAGATGTGCGATCCAGGTTGTCTGGTTCATTGCTACTTTTTTTCTCATAGGTTCTCCATGAATAGTTACAGTAAAGACACACAGGAATACATGCAATTTTATTTTCCAGGTTTCATAATTAATAGCATACTTTCCTGCTTGCCACAGGTTACCCTTTTGAGAAGCAATGTTGTGTTTGCCACAAGCTGCATTTCTCATGTGCATCATTTATGATGATTCACTTTCAAAAGACATATCTTCATGGAAGGAGTTTGTTCCTTTGATTGGCTCTTTTTGCACGCTAACTTCTAACATAGCAGTGACTTTTTATTTAAAATGTCATAGAGTTTGTTTTGTTTAATATTTGGGGAGGTGAAGGGAGGAAATATCCTCTGCCTGTGAAACATCAAAGGCCATCTTCTTCTCTCCAAGACAGAGTGTCAGCTCTCAACCCCAAGGTAGAGCTGATTGGTATCTGTTGTGTTAACATTAGGAAAAAAGTAGGCTCATCGCTCATTGTGTCACTGTAAGTTGAAGATACCTGCTTTTTTTTAGAATCAGTCAAGTGTTCAAAAGAAAACAAGGCAAGGTTTACTAATGTGTGCTAATGTAAATCAGTGTCATTTTGCTCAGAACTGCAGGGGCTGTGGCACATGTCACTTTGGAGAGACTTGGCAGATGTGTGGGACCATCTCCCACCGCTGCAGCCACAGCAGACGTCACAGTCACGTCACTGCCTGCTGCAGTTTGTTCTATCTGAAATCCAGAGAGGGGCTGCTGAGGAATCTGGTAGCTGGCATCTTCCAGTGACCTGCTTTGCCTGGTTATCACCTGGGCTGTGGAGGCAGCAGCCCAAAGAGATGGAATAGGGTCACAGGCCCTGGGAGTGAGTGTGAAGTGGAGCACGGTGCAGTGTAGTCATGACAAGAAGGGAAATGGGAATGGGGAAGGAAGGGGAAATAGGACTCACGGAGGGAGGAAAGAGAGGCATAAAGGAAAAGGTGAGAAATAAGAAAAGAAAGGAGAAAGTGATAGACCATGCAAGTGCAATGGAATAGGTAGCCATTCCCCTAGTCTGTTCTCATTCTTTCAGTGAAAACAAAAGTCTTCATGTATATGCTCTATTCCTCTTGCAAAATATCTTCTCATTGCCTTGTCTGTAGCATGAGGGGCTTACCTGTTCCCTTTTTAAAGTTCAGGAGCCATTGTTTTTTTAATTCAAGTTAATAGAATTGCAAATTAATTGCTGCTGTAAACATGGAGAGCAGCTCAATCTGCTGAGTGCTTCCAAGAAGCTATTATCTTGTTTCCTACTTTCAATTTAGGCATAGGAAGGCATCATTAAGATGCTCATCCTGAAGACTATTTCGAGAGCTCAGACAATGCTCTAACCGTATTGCAAAACTATATGTGAAGTTCTTAGATGAGAGATTCTGGGCAAGCTGATTCCAGTAGGCCACTGACCCCTCTCAGGTTTTTCTTTGAAGCCTATTTTTTCCCGTGAATTATATAAAATAAAATCTTTCCTCTTCTGAATATCTTTGATTTTCTTCAAGCTTGTTAAGCCATTATAACTGAAAGCAGAATCTAGTTCTTTGGAGTATTTAAGAAACATTAACTAGTTAATCTTTGCAATGCTCATGAATTAGTTAACCATTATCCCTGAATTTGTAATACAGAGCATGAGAGGCAGCAAAGTTAAATGTACTCTGGTGACTAGACCCCAATGTTGAGCCATTTTACAGCACTTAAGAGCATCCTGATTCTTCTGCTGTGCCAAGTACACTACGAGCAAAAAAATACGATATTGAAGTGACTTTTAAAAAGTACACAGTTGAGCTTTACTTGTTAAGCATTCCCTGGAAAGATTAGGAAGTGATTGTCTTCTTACTCTCCTCTGTGTTCACATCTTTGATAAAAGCTGTTAACTATTTATTAAAGGAGTGTCTAATTTTAGAGGATAGTAGTATTTTGATGCCTGGTCTCATGCTGACATTTTTGTCTCAGTGAAAGTTGGTTACATCTCTCTGAAGGTACTGTTGGTTCCAGTGACTGTGGGAGGAAAATGGGAATAATAAAAAGCAGTGGGACCGGCTTAAGTCTTTGAAAATTGATTGGTAGAGTCCCTGTAACTTCACTGGACTTCATTGGGCCTAATATGAAGCCATCTTTTTCCTCAGTGTGCAAGTGCCATTCATGACTATGCTGAATTCCTCAAAGTTTCTATGATGGAAGCTCTCAAAGTTAGGTCCAGACTCTACAGTCACCTCAGTTTCTAACCCAAGAAAGTGACTGTGCTGTCCAGCCACCTCCTTTCACAGTGCTTTGAGCCTGATGTGTCTGTATAAGCCACAGACATATTTCCTTATGTATCAGGAAATCTCCTGATCAGGCCTGTGTTATAATAAGTTTAAACAAACAAAAATTGCTTGAATGAGTTTATAACTGTGAAGGAGCCCTAGGAATTAAGTGATTAAGTCTTACTGACTTTAAATTATGGTTGTGTTCCCAATCTCTAGGATCCTATTGACTGCTTTTTTCTCAGTTTTAAAAAAAAGCACAACTTGTTTTCTTGTTGCCATCAGGTGTTTCGTCAAGAGCCTATGCACTTTCATGGCTACTATTTAAAAAGGCAACTGAATAGAGAAATTAAAGGAACAATCTTGAGCCTTTTGTGTCTAGCCAAGGATCTGACAGTTTACAAAAAAAGTCTGGACTGAAAGGTACAAAGCTGCCTTGGGTGTATTGAGATCTGATCATCCAGATCCCTTGGGATGCTTCTAAAGGCTCATCCTTTGTTGTTTTGTATCAGCATATAAACAAGTCACTATAAACAGTGCAGACAGATTCAATGAGACTTTCTGTAGAAATGTCAGTAATGTTGCCAAGGTGTTGATAGACCATTAGGAAGAGTAATCTGTCATAAATCTCTGTATATTTACATAATTTGAGTGCTCCTTTGGACAAGAATCCATGTGGTCTGAGCTGTTTGCACATGATTTTGAGCACATCAAGATGTTAGTCTTTGTTCTGAGGTTAGTCCCTCTTGCACTTAGGTGACAGCATAAGCCAGTCATCTTCTGGGGTCTTCTGCATTATTTCTAATGTTAGCTTAAGTTAACAGTCTTTAAGATAAATTTACAGATCTGCTCTTCTGAGATGCTTTACCACCTAAGTCCGAAGCTGCTTGTAAAGCTTTCTTGATGTATGTGCACAGCGTTGTTTCAGCTTTCTAATCACTGACCAGCTGGCTTGTTAGTGAATAGAGCTGTGGGCCCCTTGCCACATTTCATGTGAGGTCTTGGCTGGGTGGCCAAGCAGGCAGCCTGCAGCCAGTGTCAAAGCAATTCAAGAGGTATTGGCACAGCAGTGTCCCCATTAATTTCTGCTTGTCACATGCTGTCATGCAAGTTACACCAGAGAGGAAATGACCGTTAAAAAAAAAAGTACGCTTGTGGCACTTGGTCCCCTCCAGACGTTATCCCCGAGGTTAAACAAGTGGATACAATTAGCTGCTGTCCACAGACAGCTGCAGGGAAGGAGAAGCCGAGATCTGGGCCCCAGAGCAACATGTCCTTCCTGTTAGCAAGGAGTGTTGTCTGTCAGCATATGCCATATTATAACCCTTCCTGGAGTTTGAGGGTATTAGGAAGAGCTGTTATGGCCAATGGCATCAGGAGCGTGCTGGTAAAGAGCTGTCGTGCTGCTGGAGCAGCATTCTTCCTAGAGAAGAAGGTTTGTTTGTTGATACCTTTCCTCATAGGACTGGTGTGGGAGGCACAGGAGGACGATCAACTCATCAGTGATTGATAATTTACTGTAGTTTGTAGATTGTGGCAGGGAGTGTGACAGTGATTTCTGTGCACTCCTCCCCAAAGCATACTGAAGTAGTTTGAGGGAGTCACATCCAGCTTTGTGGATCATTGAGATGGACGGATTTCTCTGATTACATCAGGAGAGCTTCCACAAGGATTGCAAGTGATGATGTCCCAAAATACAAATGGGTACTAATGCGGAAACAAAGTCTCTGAAGAGGAAGGGGCAGTGATATCCCATAATGAGAAAAGGAAATACGTACAATTAGGAGCAATTCCAAATCTGTTTTTAAAAACTGAAAGCACTAAGGTGGAAGAGATAGGGGTTCTATCACAGTGCTCCAGAACACAATGCTCCAGAACAGATTGATTTAGTCAAGTTAAAGTCTGGATTTTATCTCAGAAGAAAGAAGCTCACAGCATCAGCTGAAGGAAAAATGGGACTTGCCCTGTTGAGAAACATAATTAAAGAAGCTGTAATTATATGAAAAGTGTGCTCCAGTATTCAAACTGCAGTGTGACTTGCTGCAGTGTGACTTGCTGTGATGCTTAGCTAGAAGAGTCTTCACAGCCGCTGCGTATAAATCACAGGTGCTATTTCAGGTAATTTGTATGGAACTTTACCAACTGGATGAGGCAGTAAAGAATTTGAGGGATTTCATGATACATTTTAGTCCTCATCTCTTTTTCAGATGGTATGAGAAATAAAAGAACAGAGTAGTAACAACTTGTCAAACCAGGAAGCTCTGTGAGAAACTGCTGTTTCCAATACAGTTATAAAAAGCTTGTAATAAAAGAAAGGAAGTTTCCCAGAAGGTATTTGGGGATGTATAAAACTGCGATATCATCATCCAGAGATACAAGAAAGAAACATGAGTGTTTTGCTTATCTAGGCTCAGATCCATAAAACCTGTTAAAAGCTGTGCCTTGTGTTTTTTCTGCAGGGCACAAAGAGTGGAAGGGTTTGAGCACTGGAAAAGACTGTTAATCACAAAGTTACATTTACCTGCTGTAAAATTTTCCCATACGGGACAAGTCTTGCTAACAGTGCCAATTTCTGTTAGAATGTTAAAACAAACTTCCCCTCTGTTCAATTCTCATGTATTTTATCTGACAAATACCAGTAGCCACGTGGGAAATGCTGTGTATTTCATTTGCATGTCTGGTAATTCCACTTCGACAGGAATTTTTGATACAGTGAATGACTGAACATAAGTAGAACAATAATTATGTAGGTTTCTTTTCAGTCATGCGTGTTCTTCTCGTCAAATATGAAAAATAGCCAATGAAAAAGTAAAACTTGAAAAATCTAGATTGCAAACTTGACAGGTGTTGAACTATAAAGTTAGAAATTGATGTGGAAGGACTTATATAAACTTAAATAAAGTGCATCCACATGTGTGCCCAAGCATGTGTATGTACATATGTCCCCCAGAGATGTTAAGTAGACATGTTATATACTGAATTTGGGTTTTGGTTCACTGCTACTGATATCAGCATGGGAATCTATCAGCATTAAGGTTCTGGTAAAACAGATGTCTACTTAGACTGAAACTTTTACCGACCCGTAAAATATGAATCCAGGTGCATATTTTAACAAGGGTAAACAGAAGGTTACTTAGAGCAGTTCCTTCAACACAGTCAGGTGCATCAATTGTTGTAGTCTAGTCCTACTTATGCTGCCCTTGCTGCTGCTGAGCTCTGGTGTTTGAGGAGTGTTTGGAGCACTCCAAAATACGTTTGGTCAGGTTCTCCTGTGGCAGTTCTTTCCTAACTCAGAAGGAACAGTTGGCAAGTTTAAGCAAAGGGACTAGAACATGTTAAGCCTGCTGTGGTGGCTGTAGATTGAGTTCAGTCTATGTATAGGTGCACAACAAGGGAAAACAGTATATTGAAAGCTATGATATACATTCATGGAATTCAGTCATAAGCTTACAGCAATGCAGTAGCGTCAGTGAGCCTCAAAGCTTCTCAAATACTACTGTGGACCTTTGTGATTCAGTTAAAATTTTGCATTTTTCCTGAATCTTGTGCACAGTTGTAGTACTTTTGATTGGGACTGACATATAATGGTCATAATATACAGACAGGTCTATGCATAATAGTGACATTTGCTATTTTTACTAGGCTGGTCTGAACTAATTGATCAAGTATTGTATTTCAAAGTAATTTATTTAGGACTTTCTAATCTTGATTGCCTTGCTGCTTCCAATAGCAACCAAAGCAGTCTTCAAAACAGCAGTTCTTTAGACTCAACTCCTTCTGATATTTTATCTTTTTAATTGCTACACAAATAGTTCTAGCCATTTAAAAAACCAAACACAGAAAACCAACAAAACACAAAACCAAACAACACAACTATATTCATTTCAGTGTTTATTGCAGTGGACTACTATAGATAGCATTGTCTTCAATGGGATTATTCAAAACATTATAATGTGTGTATACATATGTGCATACTTTTGTGAGTGTGCATGTCTGTAGGGTTCTTCATACTAACAAATGGATAATCCAAAATCCCTTTATGAACAGTGCTTTCTTTCTTACAAAAGCAGTTTGAAATAGATTAGAGGCTGATAATCGGAATATATTTTAACATATCTTCTAATGTACTCTCAAGTGCATTGAAGTACCTTTTATATGATTAAAATAGTTTTACAATTCAAAGATAATTACACAAGTATTTTACGTCATTTTTAAATATATATGTAACTTAATTTTTTTTCAACAAATTATTTACCTTTAGGGTATCAGCACAGAAAACACAACCAATTACTAGACCAATTCCTTGCATGTGCTTATCAGACATTAATAATACACTAAATAAATTGAGAGTATCTTTCTCTGCACAGTATTTTACTCTATGAACAGAAAATAAATATGTTATCTTGTATAATAAGGTTGATTAATAGGGCTAAGTGAATCATCATTTGAAATTATTGTTCTCTTATCAAAACAGTAAACATATTTAAATTGAACATGCTGTGAAGTTCACATTCTCTTGGTACTTCCTAGTTAGTTGACAGGAGTATCACAGCAGTCTTCTCTTCCAAGGAATGACTCTTACCCTGTGAATACTTTTATGGAAAGCAATAGGATTACTCTGAGATAAATAGTTACCCAATGTAAGGAAGATGAAGAGCTCCATATCCCTCCCATATATATTTGGTTGGATCATGGCTGAGTCCTGAGAAGCTATGATGTGGCTAGGAGAAGGCAAAGACAGCCTCCTCATCCCCTTTCTGAATGCCCTGCAGGGAGACTGATCAGAATAGCTTTCTTCTGTGAAAAGGAACAGGGCACAAGGGCAGGGATCTGTCTGCCTCTTACTGTTCCCCAGCCACTGCACTGAGCCAGCTGCATGGAGAAGAGTATCCTGCAGCTACACAGACAGTGGCAAATTGCATCTGCCCCCATCATCACAGTCATGACATTCTAGATAGGTTGATGTGATGGGTTCCCAGCCCAGTGTGAGGACAAAAATTTAAAAAGAGAATCACTGCATTTAATGGGGAATCACTACATTATTGCTAATGCCTTTGGGATTCAGTGTAACAACATTAATCATGTCCTTTGCTATTCATGCATCTGTACTGTGTAATTCCTCAGGAATGCCATTGTTTTTTTGGCATTAATTAATGTTGACTGTTTGTTACAAAGTATCACCATAGAAGGGCTGTAATTATTCTGCTTCAAAAATAGGCTTCAGAGAATGGGACAGCTCTTTAAACTTTCATTCCAGCATGTGTAAAATCACTCTTTAAATTGGAAGCAATTCAGTGACTGGGGATTCTATATAACTGAGTAGGATATGAAAGAAGTCTCATCTTCTCCCCTTCTGCTCTGAGAAGGTCCTATTCCACTGAGAAGCAGTGAGCCTTTTAATGAAACTACCTTGACTGATTCATCACACATTGCTGTCTTAAAACTCATCCCCTTTGTTTACACTTGTGGTTGCCTTTTACGCAAACACTCCTACAGGAAATGTTCAGGATGAGTATTCCAACACCTGCCATGTAAAATAGGGACATTCCGTTCTGCTCAGCAGAAAGAAAAATGAGTTGCAGATAGAAACTTTGGGTAAAGGATGCAACTGGTGAAGGTGCATGAGATAATCCACAGAAGAGTAAGAGAAGCATTAGGAGATGCCAAAGGATTGTTGTGCTTTACAAAATGTTACCATAGAAGTAGAGCAGGAAGAGGAAAATAGGCAGGTTAAAAAAAAACCCCAAAAATATATAAAACCTGTGTGTTAGTACAAATTTAGGGTCTATTGTAATTTGCAAGGCTCTGTTGTTTTTATTTGATGACACAACTGAGTATATTTGTGGGCTTCCACTGAATTACTTTCTTTGATATTAGGAACTCCTATCACTCTAACAAAGGGCAACTTGTTTAAAGGTTTTTCTTTCTTCACATTGTAACCAGTGGAAGAAAAGCATGAGCTTCACATAACGAGCAGCCAGTCATAAGTGTATGTTACCTCAGAGTGCATGTGTTCTCTGAAGATATATTACTCTTGGTGTTTTCCTTCAGGTTGCATCTCACGGTGTTCCCTTTTACCAAGACAAAACCTAGCATCCATACTTCACCATGGTGGTGGGTTAGCCTAGTCCAGCAGTCAAACTCCCATCCAGGCACTCACTGACTTCTTCCACCTCCCCTACAGAAAGTAGAGGGCATCAAGGAGCAAGAATGCTCATAGGCTGAGATAAGAGAGAAGGATTGCCTACCAAGTACCATCATGGGCAAAATAGATTTATCGTGGAGAAAATCAACTTAGTCTAATGCCAGTCAAGGTAGATACTTCTTAGTTCAAGTGGAGGGCAAAAAACCTGAGTATTCAAATTACACCTTCTCATGCCTTTTTCCAGGCTATACATCACTTCTGAATCTCCCCAGCCCAAGCAGCCCAAGAGCAGCTCCTCTCTCCTGCTCCTTCATCCTCACTCTTTGTGCCTGCTGTACCCTAGGTTGTCTCCACAGGCTGCAGTTCCTTCAGGAGTATTTGCCTGCTCCATGAGCTGCAGTGTGGATAACTGTTCTACCTTGGACTGCTTTCTCCTCTCAGTTCTCTTCCTCTCTCACCTTGGTGTTTCCTGTGCAGTTTCTCACTCCTTTTACTCTCTTCTTCTCTTTCCCTGCAGCCTTTTCTGCCCTTGAACCTATCTTCATGGAGGCACCACTGTCCTGGCTGGCGTGCCCAGCCATGCAGTGCCGTGGGTCCATCAGAGCCACCTGGAGCTGAGTGTCTGGCAAGGCACAACCCCTGGTGTCCCCTGGCTGAGGCTCCTGCAGTCCTGGCTGCTGGTCCTAGGCACTGACACTGAAACCAGCTCCATAGTTTCTTTTGTCTTTGAGTAGATACTTGAATGTTTTGGTTGACAGCCATGCCATCCTCTTTTGAGTCAGGCAGGCAGAGTCCTCCAGAGAATCTAGCAGGTCTTAAACAAGCAGTAGGTTGCTGCAGATAATTGACAGATATTTTTCTTGGGAGCCAAGATGGTGGGTGACTCTTAAAGGATCAGAGTGGTATTTGAAAGCCAATGGCTTGGAAGGGATTTATGGATCAGATGCTGGAGGAGGGTTAAGAGGGTCAGTGAAGCATAGAGTCAAGAGGGGATAGGACAAAGTGGAGTCAAAAATGTATGAGAAATCAGGGCTTTCTGTTCCTGCTGCCTGAGTCGGGAAGTACGAGCCATGAGTATTGCCTTTGGCAGAGGCAGCAGAAGCAGCTGCTCAGCCTAGCCCAAGCCCAGCCCCATCCTCACTGATGACAGAGGAGGAATATGCAGGATATTTTTCTGAGTATTATTGAGACTCCTGACATAATATGGTGTAGCTTGAAAAGTTCATCAGAATTTGGTCCTGGCATTCAGAGCTGAGAAATCACGTAAATGTCAGACTAAGCAATCATCATCAATACCTTATGTGGTGGAACAAGCAGAGATGCAGCATTTCCATAACAAATTTCACTCCTGTTTTCATTATGAGACTTTTACAAAATTAAAGCTGCATATTTTCCTCTAATGAAGTTGTACTTGTTCATTGCATCCCAAAATAGTTTTCAGTTTTCAGTTTTCAGTTGAGTTACAGGTGCATATTTTATATTTGCAAATAGATGGCATTGAAAATGTAACCTGAAAAAGAAAAAAAAGTAAACCTGTGGTTGTCTGAAAGTAATTTCAGTGGGATAATGTGTGCATGTATCTTCAACTTGAGCAATAGCCAACTGTCATAGGTTTTGTGATGGCAGAAATCTCTAATCTGAAACAACAGGCACATTCTGTGTCTTTGTTTGCAAACATACAATATCCAAAGAGCACTGATAAACATCAGTAGGGGTTTGATCATGACTCGTTAGAGCTTGGTCCTTCGATCTCTTAAGCCACAAAGGTTTTTGTTTGTTGCATAGAATTGATCATTTTTCAATTAGCTTTTGAAATACAATTGTCTCTGTAATTCCAAAGTGTGGTATGCCTATCTACCACAGAAAATTTCTCGGGGAAAAACAGACATGGAAAAAACTAATCCTTGAGGCACATGAAGACTCTCCTGCAGTTATTTCTAGAACTTAGTAATTGAGATAATACTGGGTACTCGTCAGTAATAAAAATGGATGCATTTCCGTTAGATGAGTGAAATTATCCTGATTTAATTAGGTAGTGATCTGGCTTGTGCATGTTTACAGCCTTTATCCAATTTGCTAGCAAAGGTTAGTATCTTCTGATATTAGTTACAGTGTCAAAGAAACCACAGATCCCAGACCCTGCCATATGTTTCTTGCAAGTGGCTGACCAAGTGAATGAAATCATTTTCCAAAAGCAAGGCCTTATGGTTTTTGACTAGGCTTGCATGCAGCACAAAATTTTAAGCTCCTGCATTTTTTATTCTTTATTTAAAGTTCATAATAATAAGCCTATGTTGTGATTTTGGCTTCTGCTCTAACTTGCTGAGAATTTAAAAACAGGGAATCACAAATAGCAAACAGTTTTTTTACATCCAAGTGCCTTTCTTTATACACACAAAACTTTGGGTTGTTCTTCCAAATAATTTTGAACTAAAATCTGTTAACACTGATCATAGAAAGTAGTAAGTGTAGTCAACAGTCCAACCTGAATACTGGAAAACAGCTTATATGGACTAACCCCTGGATTTCCTGGAAGTGGAGATATGGCACTTTTTCCCCTCCAGTTGCTCTTTTTCTTTCTAACACCTTTTAAATTTACACTTTCCCTGTTCACTTTTCTGCAGCATGTTCTATTCTTTGTGTGTGAAGAGAACTTCTGTAAATTATATTCATCCTTTGAGTCTGATGGGTAGAGAGGAAGATACAGCAGTTTCCATTTTCAAAAATTTTCTTTTTTACCTGTGGCTGGAAGAAGACTCTGAATTTAGAAACTGAAGACATTGCTTGAATCTTGAAATGAGCAGAGCAGAATTGTGTTATGCTGAGCTTGAGGAAGAAAGTTGAAACAAAACCAGCATCAGTTGTTGGAAAAAAATACTCTTGATATGTTTGGTAACTGCCTGAATGAGTTTACAGAGTTGACAAATGAATAGGATACATAAATGTCACCAGAAGGGGACTTGCCAGGGTCTAGTGACTAATACTTCAGTTCTTTAAATAATTTTCTTATTTGATACTATGTCAAGGTGGATTAAAAAAGAAAAAAGTTGGCCCAAATTCAGTGAAACAACTGAGTTCATATTTAAAATAACTATATGCCTAAATGCTGTTGGCATGTTCTTCATGTCTGCAAGACTGATCCAAAGACTTCTGGGATCTGGTAAAAGTTAAAATGGCACGGAGTGACCAGATATTACATACATTAATTCTGCTGATTACTGAAACCTGCAGAGCTGTAGCCCAAGTTCTTACAAATTTGTGAACTGCAAAAAAACCTGTATAAATACAGGAGGATTCAATACAGTTTGTGTATTTCTTTTAAAGTCCAAACCATATCATACCAGTTGTCAAAATTATCAGTTCCCAATTTTTTTCTGCGGAAACAAAGGAAATAAAAGGCATCAGCTAGCAGGAAATGGAGTTCTCAGTTCACCACCTTCCTTCAGAGGTGATAATAATTTAATACTGTCCCAGCATCCATAATTTCATGGTAAAATTTCCATAATTGGGGTCTTCAAATAAAAGCTGAGTGCTTTATGAGCTGGCTGTATACAGAAATGGCCTTGTTTTATCAGAGGTCAGGTGAAAGCTTCCAAACTTAATATCTATACATTACGTAATATTTTCTATATAAATGATCAAGAAACATTACAAGGAAGGAATAATTCTGTATTAAGTTACTTAGCAATATCTCTAAAGCCTACCTTAAAAATGCATCCAACTTAACCAATATTATCAAGCTGAATGTTTTGAGCTATTTTTACACCCATGTTCAGATATAATTCCTTTCAGTAGTGTGCTTTGAATATTTACTTGCAACATGCCCGAGTCCATAGAGAAGAACAAAAGCGACCAACTTCAAATTATCCTTCTTCCCTTTTCTTTTTCATGCCATGCCTTCTCAAAGATTGTTTTGGTTGGTAACAACAGGATTGGAGGACACTCTGCTGCATGGTTTATGGAAAAGGCATATGTCACCAGCAAACACAGAACTGCAATTTCATGAGCTCAAGTCAATTGCATGCAGAAAATAAACTTCTTTGTCCATTTTTTTTTCTTTCTTATTGCAGCATCTTCTTGTAACTGCCTGTTCTGCAAATATAATTTTCAAGTTGACAGTATCCTTCTAATTTGGAATGCAGGGGATTTCTAGTATTTGGTTTTGAGTCTGCTGGTTCATTCTTTTCACATTACTAAGATTGTCAAAACATGAGTACAGATAAAATAGTTTCTTCAGCTGTGGAAATGTCATGGAAGATTGTATCACTATAACAAAACAAAAAGAATCAAAATTATGATTATTACACTGTTTTAGTGCTAAACTTTCATCTAAAGGTAATTTCTGTCCTATTCAGTAAATTCTATACCAAAGGTTTTGTCAAGTGAACCTTTTCCCTCTATAACATTAAATAAAATTAAATCTTCCATTTAAATTTTGTTTTTCTGTTTGAAACAGGTCATTGTGCCTGTTAAAATGAATGATAAAAATTCACTTCACCACAGCAGGGCAAAGCATAAGCCGGTGAGAATACAAAGTGGTGTGTGGTTTAAAGTTAAGAGCAAAAAACTGCTATGTATTTTTCTTACTTGGACAGCATTCTTTTGAAGTTGTCTATGGATTTAGATACATACTTTTTGCTATTTTTTAAAGTATATTTATTAATCTTTATACTACTGCTAATCAACCTCAGATAATTCAACTAGAAACCATGCATTAACTCGATAAGGACATTGGTTCAATTCCATTCATTCTAGCAACATCCTGTCCATTTTATATTAATAGTTGGTTTTATCTCCTGTGCATGTATTTAAGTCAATATTTATTGAATTAGTTTTTCAGATTATGACAGGGGATTTACTTGTTTGCCTGCCACCTTGTCTTGATAACTGCATATTGATTTCTTCTTTATACATAGGATATGATGCTTCAGCTGTTTCGGGGACTGGATTTTCTGCATTCACATCGTGTGGTCCATCGGGATCTGAAACCCCAAAATATCCTTGTAACCAGCAATGGGCAGATAAAGCTAGCTGACTTTGGCCTTGCACGAATCTACAGCTTTCAGATGGCTCTTACTTCAGTGGTAAGTTTCTGAAGGCTTTTATTTTTCTGTTAGCATAGCAGTGTGAAGCATGTCTACAACTGAAGTTACTTGTGTCTCTGAAAACAATTGCTTTCCAGCCAGGATGAACTTCTGGTGATTATGTTGTAATCAAGTAATCAGTTACTGACTGCTGGCTCTAATTCCATCCTGACTGATTACAGAGGGATAAGTATCTTAGTTTTCTGAAACTCCCATCTGTTAAGCTTCTGTAGTGATACTGACTTCTGGTGTAAATTAAGTCAGACAGGTATGGTTAACAAGTTTCTGAAGTGTCCATTTTAAGATAAAGCGCTTGCTGAATCCCAGGTATTTTGCCTGGAAAAAACCCCACAGATATTTGTGGAAATGCCACACCAGCATGCTCTGATTTTCCACCTCTGTGAATATGCATTCAGTGCTTCCTTCCATATGTTGCTGAATGAATCCAAATAGGGTTGTGCTGGAGGAAGCTCAAGTGGACCTGGCAGCCAAAATCACAGCTGTTTCCCAAGCCAGCTGTTAAAGAGGACCCCCACTATCACCAGGTCTCCTACCACTGTTGCCCCTCTCCCACCAGCTCTCCTGGTTGTCCTTGGCTCAGACATGAACTCGCTTGCAGATTTAGCTCTCTCGTCTGTTAATGCTGGAGAAACCCTGCCAGCTCCTTGCCTTTTGACCCCATTTCCACGCTTGCTGGCCCTGCCCCCAGAATCAGCTGCTGTAGCTTGGCACAGCATCTTGGAGCATATTGAGGAGCTGCCATGCTGTGTGCATGTTGGGTATCTTTGGGGTTTGTTGCCTGCTCATGATTTTTTTGTTTCCTTTTTCTATTCTGAGTATCCCAGCTGCCATGGCAGTAGCCCTTGCGATAAAGACAGAAAAGGCAGAATTGCTGGAAAGAGAAACTGAAAGGATCCACTTTGCATTTTACACCATATTGTAAAAATCACCTGGCTCATGTTGATGAGAAGTAATTTGTTCTCATTGTTAGTTGGTGCAAGGGTCTTCCCATTCTCATGTGATATAACTATGGCCATCTGGCTTCAGAGTGAACGGAGGCAGGAAGCAACAGAAAATTACATCATATTGCCGGACATAGGGAAGTATCCTTGTCACAGAAAACATATGTAAACCTCTGTTTTAGGGCTAGTTTTTTTCATTGCCTGTAGGATGTATTCTAATTCAAAGGTGAAAGAATCTGGATGCTGGGAAGATTGGTCATGTAAAGCAAAGCAGTAGAAAAGGAGAGAAAGGTTCTTCCCGAATTACTCTTATTTTGTTTCCCAGCTACCAGTCAGTAGCAGCTTCAATGAGTGTTTTTGTTTATGCATAAAATCATTTAAGCTAAAACTGCAGAATGTTACAAGGTTTTCAGCAGGACATTTTTGAAAAGTTCTGCATGAAACGAGGAAAAAATACCTACAGAACTGAGCAGTAGTTTTTCCATGACTATGTAGCCTTCTTAGGAAGGAAGTTTAAAACACCCAGAAATCTACCACAGCGAAAGAGAACACTGCCAGGATTGCTTTGTAAAGTATGGACATTTGCTCAAATATCTAATACTTGCATGCTAGAAATCACATGTTAAAACCCATGAGCTGGTACTCTTGATGCTGCTGTGAACAAGAGATGTTCAGCCTAAGGGATTATCCACATTCAGGTTGTACTGTGTTCAGATAAGCATCCAAGTGTCATTGCAGCTAAGCTAAAGAGTATTAAAATAGTTGAATTATTCTGTGATCAGGGATAAATCTAGTATATGGGAGTAGATGTAAGTAAAAAAAGACAAAACCAGCTATGACATTGGTCTTCTTAAGTTAAAAAATCAATAGTTTCAAAGTTAAGTTAAAAGTTAATAAGTATTTTAAAACAGTTTTCAACATCTTCGAAATAAACTTACGTCTGAGTATGTAGGAAACTATAGGCATGTGTTGCTTAGAATGTGATAAATGTGGTATGGTTTTAAATGTCCATCTTCACTGCTCCTACAAAGTGATTGCAGGTTAGAACCTTTTATTAAATGTCTTTTAGCTGTCAGTTTTCCTTTTCTGATTTTAACTTTTCTGATTTTAACTTCCACCTTTGGCTAGCTGCTTAGGTGTGCAAATGCTGCTTTGTTTTTACCTCCATTGAAACTTAGTAGAGGAAACACAGCTAAACAGAACAGCTCCAAACCCCTAAACCTCTGGGTTTTAAACATTCTTGATTTTACTTTCCCAGAAATAGTCTAAATTGCAGTTGTTCACCAGGCAGGGAGTAAATTTTCATGGACTTCAGCAAGACCAGCTTGTTTTGAAGCATTTGCAGAAAAAAAAAGCGTTGCATTATAAAAGACAGAATATACCTACCTATACATATATCAATTAATAAAAGTCACAGCTTGCAAAGATTTGCTTTGGATAGTGATAGTGCAGACAGCCCAGTGATAAAAGACTAGCATTGTGATCAAATGCTGGGCTCTGCAGCATTTCCTTCAGAGGAGAAGCTTACTGCAACATAAACTACAAGAATCATCTTTTGAAGTATCAGACCATTCCCAAGATGCATCCTCATTCATTGCTCACAAAGAAACTCTTCAGATGAGACAAAAAGAGCTTGCCATGAAAGTAGCCCAGTAAAAACTGATCCAGCCCAAGTGCTGTGGGTGCAGCCAATGGTAACTTCAAAGCAGTCTCTCTCTAACAGCTGGTTATTTACACAATGCTGGAGAATCCTTCTGGCAGACCGGTAGTCCAGGCATATTGCTGTCATTTAAAGAAACCTCTTGATATTTCTGTCAGCGAATGAATGAATGAATAAAAGATTGAAACTAAGGTTACACAGGCTGGGGGGGCAGGGTGGAGATCACTGCTCCCAGCTGTGTCCAGACTGAGACCTGATACGAGGCTGAAATAACAGTGCTAGGAAGAATGAGGTTGGGCGGGGTGTCTGAGCTGGTGGAGGGCAGGGCATGCTTTTGGTTTCGTGCAAAGTTAGATTCTTTTCCAAATGTTGGTCTTGGCCCTTGGGGAAATTTTGAATAGGCTTGTGATAACAGAGAAGCTCCATAGGACAGAGGAGGTAGATTGATGTGACTGTAATTTTAGAGTTGGATAGCAAAAGCTAATGAACTGTCACATTTTTCCTGGTGCAGAAAAATAGGTGCTCAGTTCTAACTTTATCTGAGCAAAGGAGCAGTTGGGTGTCTGGAAAATCTGAAGTTGTGTTATCAAAAAGGAATAATCCAGTTATCTATTTTGGATGACTTTTGACTGTATTAAAGAAAGGAAATGAAGCTGAATCATGGCATACAGGAGTGTTAAGTGAGATAAGTGCATGCAGTTGTGATCAGAGCATCTAGGTGGAGCTGAGGCTATCCAGCTCTTAAAACTTGGCCTGTATCAGGATCTTGAGTGAAACTGGCAAAATGTTAGTGTTTGTAACACACTTATAATACTTTCTTAGAAAACATGCATGCTTTACCTTAGATGTTAGCACACTGAAGGGTTTTTTTTTCCCCATGAAATGCCAACAAAATCGGTTTATGTCTTCCTTTAAAAAAAACCCACTTGTTTTCAGATTTACCCAACACAGAAGGGAAAATACATCACTTTTTCTTACGATGCTGTAAGTTGTTGAGTACTAGACCCAACTAAATAAATTTTCTGAAAAGAGAGGACACAAAATATTCTGCAGTTACTTTCAGTAAATAATTTTAGATTATGCTAGTATTTTATTTGAGTATTTCTTCAGGATAAAAACTTTCCATCCATTTCTGGCAGTCAGTTCAGCACAAATGGTTTACATGTCACATCATGCAAGAACTTGGATTTCATTTTGTTGGTATAGTAGCAAGGGAGTATAAAATAATTTTCACTAACGGGGCTTACTCTGTAAAAACAAATATGTAAGTTAGTTACAGCAACAAACCCAAAAATTGACAGAAAAACTCTTCCAAAGAGGAATGAGTACTTCTCTGTTTCCTGCCCACTGTTGTATTGTAACATTCCAGTAAATGCTCTCCGTTTGTAAATAATGTAAATGTAAATGGTTGTCTGAGGCAATATGATAGATGAGAGCCCAGACAATTTTTTTTTTTGCTTTGCCTTGTTTTTTGTCATTTTTTTCCTCTTTATATGGCCACCTCTTCCAAGTCTCTTTCAGTCCAGCTTTAACCTGAGATCCATTGAGGATCCCTAAATGGACCTGATTCAGCAATCTATTTAAAGCTCCCTGTTACCATCAGACATCAGAGGAGACCTATGGAAATTCAGCAACTACCTGCCACTGGTTAAACTAAGTGTTAAAGAGAGTCCTGATGAAATCAGTACAAATCAGTACAGTGATACTTGATTTTATCTCATGCATGATTTAAGAAGATCATAACTCTTCCCCCTCTGGGTAGTGGAAGTTGCACTGTTTTGATATGCCCATCATTGTTGTGGGGAAGAACATCACCTGAGGTCTGGGCCCTCATCTGCAGTTCTTTCATTATGGTGCATTTGTCTAATCCACCCAGATGTCCCTGGAAAGGAAAATGGGACACAAGTAGCCATCCAGTGGATCAAAATAAGTGGGTCTGAGCTTGTCAGTGCTGCTGCTGAGAGTTTGTGGCTATTTAGAAATGCAGTAAGATAAAAATTGTTGTCTTATTTATGGAAAAACTGTCCTCCCTACTAATACACAGTTCTGCATGAAAAGTCCATGTGTCTGGCTTTGTGAAAAAATTAGTGAATTTTTCTGATATTTTAACATCTAGTGGGATTTTTTTTGCATCCTCCCAACACAGGAAGGTTATTTCCATCACATAAAATGAGTCATTTATCTCTGGAGTCATCTTAAGAACAAAAATCATTATCAACACTTTGACTGTAAGGTCTGCAGATAACTAAAAACATTTTAAGATATATTTATGATGCCTTGACTCAGATGAGATTTTCACTAAAAAGACTCAGATTTATATGAAAATAATGATGACAAAACAGGTTGTTCAATGTCACAATATTAATCAAAGGGCAGTGTGGAAATACACATTAACAAATCTAGGAAATTAGAAGTTTCTCACTCATCTGCATTATAATCATATAAGATAATTTTCAAAACCAACTTAATTTTTGTTGCCCATTAGAAGAACCTTTAAATATTTAAAACTTGTCTGGGAGAGTTGTACTAGCTGCTCTCACAAAGACAGAGGATTTATGACAAGGTTGTTACTTCTAGAAATGTGTTCTAGAAATAATCTCCAGGTGCTGTTTCACAGTGTAAGTAGATGTAGCATTTCTACTGCTGCTGAAAGGGTGGCCTGGCTTTTGACTGCATGCTTCCATCACTTCTCTTTCTTTGACATTAATGGTTACTCCCTTGCAGTCTGTCTGAAAATGAACCCTGTATAAAGTAGTTACTAATTTCCAGGTGGCTTTGTAGATGCAAATCACTGCATGGCCACAAGACTGAAAGCACTGACACACAGGGAGGGGGAGCAGAAAGATGGGGTCATCCACTCCCTAGACACCACCATCTTAGATTTGTTGGAGTCAGTGATGAAACCACATCTGAAGTGTTCATCTGAGGCCTCGAATAACTGAAGTAACTCAAAGGCAGAAGTGTTTTTCAAAACTTCGCAGCTCATGCTGATTTACACTGTTCTGAAGGTGTTAGATGAACCAGCCAGCTGGTTCATTTAAGGCTATTATTGTATCTGACTGTAACAAAACTTCTAAGGGTATCTGTATCAGTGTTTGAAGTATTTTTTACCCCCGCAGTGCCAAGACCTGCATTCAGCGCTCTGTGCTGTTCCTCTGCAGCTGATGCCAGGACTCACCCCTGAGACCTGTCAGGAATGCAGGGAATGCAGCCCTCTGCTCTGATTCAGACCCAGGTTTATCATGAACCACTAAAAGCCTATCTTTTAATCTTTCAAAGAAAGTAAATTATTTCACAGTAAACAAGCAAATTGGCTTCACATGAGAATATTTTCTGTGCCCTTTTCCAGAAAACCCCTTTCCAGTGCTGCAGAGATTAGAATATATGATATGTGAGGACAGAGGTTGTCCACACTGAGCGGAGCATGTTTTGCAACCCTGCAGCTGCACCAGTGCAAGCCTGCAGAATAAATTTACCTCATCCTGGTGAAAAAAAAAGAAAGGAAAAGAAGTGCGACTTTGAGCAGTTTATATCAGAGCAAAGGAAGTTTCTGCTGGGCTAGACTAAAGGTTGACTATGTGCTCTATCAAAGGGTAATGTTTAAGAGAGGATGCTCAGGAGGGAGAGAAGTAAAACCTTTCAGCAATCAGAAATGTGGCAATTTCCAATGCTAGAGCTTGTATCTAGATAATTTGCTATAAAAATTACTGAAGTATGCATCTTTCATAAGCTAATCTACTTACTTTTTGAACCATTTCTACTCTGAGATGCAGTTTACTTCAGCACTGTTGAGAAAAGCTTTTTATTTTGTTTTAAATTTGACACCTGGTATTACTTAGATTCCTCTTAATTCTGCTCTTCTGAGACATTGCCTTTTCACCTCAGGGTGAAATTTGGTGTCATTTTGCAACAGCACAGTTCCATTGATGCAAGAAAAATGTACTCAGTGGAAAGAGGCCATGTTGATGTGAAGATATAATAGCATGCTTCTCTTCTCTTCTCTTCTCTTCTCTTCTCTTCTCTTCTCTTCTCTTCTCTTCTCTTCTCTTCTCTTCTCTTCTCTTCCTCTCCTCTCCTTTCTTCTTCACTGAATAAGATAAAGTAGATGTTAGTAATGGTACAGTACTGCATCAGAAGTTTCAAAGAAATATCTGGTGAACAGACTGTAGGATGTAGAACTGACATTGTAAGGAACAGGCCATGCTCAGTCTGCTAAAAAAAAATCAAGGCAGAGGTTGCAAAAGAGAGAAAGGAAGGGAGAAAATTACTACTGCATATTTTTTTCTGTATTATGAAAGAGCATCCTGCTTTTGTGTGACCGTACTTCTGTCTCCTGTTTTCAGATGTAAAAATATATGGTGCATTTCCCCCACCCAGTGATTTACATCTTCTTTGCACTATTTTTCTGTTGATTTAAGTGGCTCTGTTTTTACATCTACTCCCAGAGATAATTGAGTGGGTTGGATTGTAAAAACAATTTGATTGTCTGACAAGGCTCTCCCTGTGTATTTACAAAACTGTTCCCACATAATTTCAAACCATTCTGAACACTAAAATACAGCCTCAGGTTATGTTCTTATCAGAGCACACAGAATAAGCAGGCATGGGCCTGTTTGGTAGTTGAATGTGAGGCATCCAAAGCAAGAGGAGCAGACCAAGTAGCATACTGTCCTTGGAGCTCCTGCTACTCCAGAGTGAAGGCAGGTGTCCATACAGTGCTGACAGAAATGCTCTTAGAGCTTAATGCGTAATAAAAATGAGTTGTTGGCACTTTCTTGCAGTGGCAGGGAAGTCGCTGTAAATGTTCTCTTCACACTGGCCTAAGTCCTGCTGTAGGAGCTTTTCTAATTGAGAATTCCCTTGTACAGGTACAGCTCAGGAAATTCCTCTTAGCCTAACAATATTTAGTATTTGTTCAGCATTGCTGGTATGGAATTCTTGAGCTCAAACGGAGAAGAGCTGAGAAATCATCTAGTCCAGTGAAACAAGATTGTTCTCTACTGCATTTCTAATGTTTTCCCAATAACTTTAATGTGCCCAGAAATAGGGTTTCCATGACTTCCCATGGGACCCTGTTAAAAACTTCTATGTAATCACTTTCAGAAAGTTTCCTTGATGTCCAGCCTTCCATGTCCCATTCTTAATTTAACTCCATTATACTCCTTGTCATTGTAGACTAAACGGTAGCAAATGACCAGTGCCTTATATTTGCATTAAAGAGGTGTTACCTATAGCTGTAACACATTCATCCTTGCAAATTGTGGTGAGATAAATAATTTGATAAATAGTGAAAGTCCATTAGCCTTAGATTTTCCAGATTTCAGTAAATTACAGAGCACCAAAGAATTCAATTAGATTTCTCTAGATTTCCAATTTTCAGCATTTCAGTGGATAAATCCAGTGGAAGATATGTTACACTAAAAGATCTACTGAGCTACAAGATTAATTCCTTGGTTTTGAGACCTTACAAATGGCTTGGTAGCAAGCTGCAGAGATCACATGTGGACTATGAGTTATCATTTAGATGCATGAAAAGAGCATATGAAAATGTAGACTGTTACATGTAGGATAATTTATAAGAAATAATAAAATACTGTTGACACAGCACAAATTAGTTGGCCCGACCTTGTCTAAAATACTGTAAGCTGCTCAGTTTCTCTGTGGCTGAGAGATGGTTTTGGACAGGACCAGTCATGGGGAAGGACAGATTTCTGTGTAACAATCAGAGAACAGGGGACACTCTTTCTGTGAGACAGGAAGAATCTGAATTACTTTAACAAAATGAATCGTAACAGTAAATACAATTGATGCCTAAAAATGTCATCAGGGATGCAGATAGGGAGAACACAAATGAAAAAACAGTGATGGCATGAGAGCTAGTTAGTTTAAAGTAACTTATATGACTTCAAATAAGTAACTTCTGTCAGGAAGTTAGAAAACAAATAGTGAGATTCTGAAACATCCTACAGTAGGGTCACTGCAGGCAGGAGATACAAATAACTTTGAGAGGGAGCCTGGTGAATTTCTGTGATGCAAGTTGGCAAATGTTGGTAACTGTGGTAGTCTGTTCCAGTTCCATATCTCTGTATTTGCCCCCTCAAGATTTAATGTGCATTATTTAGCCAGGTTTTTCAGAAATGCACTTCATGGGCTCCACTCATCATGGAAACAGCTGTCAGCAGGCCAGAGGGATGGGCGAAAATGTCATAAATGTCAAATATGTCAAGGAGAGCCATCAATTCAAGCAGGATTGGGAAAGCTTCAGAGAGGAAGAAGAGAGAGACACCCAAGGGCACTTGCATTCTTACAACACACAGATACCACAGAGGCTGACAGTGATAGGAGTTTGTAGTCAAGGTAAAGCAAAGAAGCCAAAAGGACTCTGGGGATTTGTAAGATTTGCCATGGAGATGGAATGTTTTCTTAAAAGGAATCAGAAGATGATACAGTTAGAATCTGCTTCTCTGAAACTCCAGAACAGTTATATGTTTAAAAGACAATGGAAAAAGAGATTCTGATCAGATAAACTACATTTGCTTGTAAGTAGTAAAAATACTAGTGTTTATAAAAAAGGAAAAAGTCATGTAAGTGCCAAGATTAAGAAATAATTCAGTGGAATATAAGTGTCATGAAAGATGACTGCAGAATGCTTTTCAAAAGTACAAAACCTGCCAGGACATCTTACTATATATCAAAAGCTCCCAATATAGTTCAGTAAATTGCACCTGACTGGAAGCCAGACCTTGGAGGTACAAGCAGGGGCTTGAGTTTTTGTTTAGATCTGCCAGAGGAGTGGTAGTAGTTGAAATTGGTCTAATAAAATACATAACTGCTTCTATGAAATATTCAAAACTGTCATAGATTAGTTACTGAATGAGACATGCTAAAAGATCAAATACGAGATTTGTTAAAGGAGATTTGAATAAAGAAGAAGATTTGAAGATAAAACTCACGAGGGTTCAAAAATGCACAGAGTTGTTGTCTACTGCATAAGTCTGTAGAATTCAAGTGTGAATCAGAACAGCTAACGGAGCAGATAAATGAACCATTGCATTGGATTTTGCTCTTTCTGTAATGAATGCAAGGAAAACTTGTTCTACAGATGCAATCTATGAAAATATCCATTAAACTTGTGATCAGCATGGAAGAGCTGATCTGTGGATAATTCATTTGCAGTCAGCAAGCTGTTCTGCTCTCCAGGGCAACTATCGTAATGACATCGGCATCTTGGTAGCAGCTTTCCAGTAAAGAAGAAAAAAATAATTTAAAAATGGAATGACTGCATACTATTTGAAGACTCAGTACATATTTGCTTTTAAAGTTAAGAGTGATTTGAAACAGGCTCAGAGTTTTCATCATTTACTGGGCCTGAGTGACAAAGAACAGATGATAAAAAACCAAAACAAACTAGCATTAAGAAACACGAGCAATTAATCTACTAAGCACAGAAACAGAAGAAAACTGATGCAAAAAAAGGAGGGAAAACAACCACCTGCAAGTTCATGCTGATTGAGTTCTGAGGTCATCTTGTGGATTTAAACGAGGAATAAAGAGAGTAGGGACTTTCTGCTTAGGAAGCAGGAGATATTTTTTGATTTAACAGTGATATAGTTGTACCATGTGGGCCCCAAATGCAAGATTGTAACCATGGAAACCTGCCATGTAAACAGCTAGTTCATTGTTCACTGTCAGGACAGAAGAAATAAGTTTTGGAGAAATATGTAGAGAAAGAGATGTGCTTTCAGCTAGTTCTTGGGTTTTACCCTTAGCTATGATTCAGAAATGACTGCACCATATTTTTTATGGCTATTATCATCCAAAATTAATACCCTTATCTTATAAGAATTGTTTATTACAGTGAAATAGTACCCTTAATGCTGTACTGCTTCCTTTTCACCTTAACTGTTATAAGTATATAGTGTCAAGCAAGTCCACAGGATGGGGAAAAAAGTACATTATCAAAAAAACTTAGGAGACAATTCAGAGCAAGAGTTCTTTGGCTGGGCCAGGAAGAGTTGAGTAGCTAGTGGAAAAGACAGTCCACAGTATTTCTTTCTCCTGTACTGAACAGATTCTTCTGCTATACTTCGGGTAGATGACCTGGGTTTGGAAGAAATATTTTTAACAGCGTTATTCCTAGCACAAAGGATCTGAAAAAGCATATGTTCTGTTCTGTGGAACAGGGGGGGAAAATGCTTAGTGGGCAGTGAAATGCTTCCAAAAGACATCTTTTACTTTGCACACACAGTCTGTGAGTGGGGGAGTTTCCACTGAAGACAAGAAACTTGCAGCTCTACAGAACTGTCAGCTCCACAGCCGCTCGCCTGTACTGGACATTAGAGAACATTTATTTATGCATTTCAACATTGCAAAATTATTTGAGCTGAAAAACTGTGTAAGTTTAGCAAGGGTCAGAGTTTTTAATTTTCAGTGTTAGAAATAGTTCTTATGAGTTCTTCTCCCTTCACCTATTACTTTTCAAAACCCTTTCAGAGCTGTTTCTGTTCATACCGTGTACAAATCGTAGAGCTTACAGTTCCATGGAAGTATTGACTCAGAAATGCCACAAGTTAGGATGATGATGATATTTTAACACCACTCAACAAAATCCAGATATTTAATTAGTGTTGCCTAAATTTCTACAGTATCTTCCCTGTCATTTGTATGAGATAAAGTTTGAGGACAGGACATATTGAGCACCTTGGTGAAGTTCTGACTGCAAGTGCAACATTAAGCGGAACCCTGAAAAATACATTGGCAAAAAAAAATACATCCTCAAAAGATTTTTATATTCTCTTTTCATATAGTTTACAGAAGGGTGGATGTTTATGGCTTATCCATTGGGGCAACTGGAATGATCCTCTGCTGTATGAGAAACTTCCAGACAAGAGCATTATGATATGTGAGATGAAAACTTTTCTGCCATGTGGAATTTAAAATTGTCTTTGGATAGCACAGTGATGATAGCAGATGGTGGTAGTCTGGAAGTTAAAGATGAGATACAGAATCTCCAAGGAGTGTGGAGAAACATCAGGTGATAACTACAGGTATCAGTGAAAGAAAGATTCAGCTATGCTTCTTAAACTGTTCCACATTTTTGGACTGGGAAGTCCCTTCTTGACCTAGATGAAGAGTTTCCTTCAGTGGAGGGCATGGAGGAAATAGAAAACAAGTGCAGAATATGTACACCATGGTTGTACAGCCACTAAGGAGCTTCCCAGAAGACAGATCCAACTTGCTACTGTATCACTGAGAGCCACAGTGAAGCATGCAGCTACTGATGTGTTTGGAGATCAAAGTGGGGAAGCCTGTCACGCTAGATGGTAGTGGTAGGCAGTTTTTTGAGACAGCTGAAGATACACAAAGCAAGGAACCAAGAGGCCTGTCAGTAGCAGACATTGTGATGAGTTCATTCTTCACTAGTTACGGGATTCCAGGCAAGCTGCATACAAACATAAGGGAAAACTTACGTCAAGAATCTGCAGTTTTGAAGCTTTTCATACAAAAGAAGAGTTTAGCTGTGTACTTTTGTACACCAGCACAAAAGGGATTGGAATCAGCATCTAATATTCATTCTGATAGCATATAGAAGTCATTGAACCTGTAGTGTGCCTCAGCATTCGTTTTGTGTAGGTATGAGCTAATAATCTGCATTTAATCATTTATACTGCATGGAGCTGCAGGGACCATGATTTGCCTTACAGGAATCAGATGATGAGCTTTCCTCTTTCTGAGGAAATACTGGTGGGAGGAGCAATGGGAAGCAGTGCACAAATGCAGACACTAGTCACAGACATCAACAGGAAAATATACAGCAAAATGCTGAGAAAGCTGAGGGCTTCTGGGTGGAGTACTTGAAATAAGTCCTAGAGGAAAACTATATTCTCCTGTTTGATGTTTTCAGGAAAACAGGACTTTCTACTCCTTTTTTATTAAATAAAATAAATGCATGACTTCCATCATCATTTCACATCTTCTTGCCCCTCCTCATCTATACTGTAAAAATGAATAAGTTCCCTATTTTGATTTAATTTTCAGGCAGAAGATACTATAAATTAATACAGCCTAAGGATATTGTGTCTTTGAAAAACGGGGAAAGTTTTGTATATGTATACATTGTGAGAAGACATACAGGAGACACTTTGAAATTTTTTTGATTAGTCGGGGGGAGAGGGGTATGAATATTTAAGGTGCTCTGTTGGAATCAAATGATAATCAAGCACACTCTCCTGTACTATGTTTTTAAACACTCTCAGTGTGAATATTTTATTTAATTTCTTCTAATATGCTATAAGAATAATATCTACTTCTTATGTCTGTTTGAGGCAGAGGAGTTTTGGCTACCTTGCAAGTGTATTGCTGATCACTTCAAAGAATGTGTTGCACCACTGGTGCTGTAATTCCATTGACAGTACATCTCAGAAAAAAAGATGTAGCTGATGCCTTTTAACCCCATTTTATTTGTATGTACATCTTTCCATGCAATTCTTCAAAGTTCTGCTTCATACAGAAGGACAGAAACAATCAATTCTTAAAATGCAAAAGAAGAATACTGGAAAATTTGAAAATTCTTGCTGTGAAGTTTAGTTTGCTGGGTTGATCTGGGTGCCATGATACATTAAGGAAAAACACTTCTCAGAACACACTCACTGTAGCATCCAAACAGAAAGGATCAGAGGTAGATATGTATCTTCTTAATGTAATGGTGTTTTCCTTAATTTTGTTTACATATTTATATTCTTGCTTCATAAAATGAAAACCTGTTTGCAAACATAGCTTAAAAGCTGAAAATGCTTTACTGATTTACATTTTCTTACGGTTATTGCAGAATTGCAGTATGGTTACTGCAGTATGGGTATTGCAGTACGTATTTCAGCTGATGTAAATCAGCAAGGCTTCAATGAACTAAGCCAATTTATAAGGCAAATAAGAAGGCCTGTCTTTAAATCAACAGTGAATTTTGCATTTGGTTGATTTTTTTTATATTTAGAATTTTTACTTACATGTCTTTTAGTTTCTTTTACTGTCTGATGGTGCTCAGACAGTGTTGCTTTGAAATGAGTAAAACTATTTAAGTTAATAAAAGCACAGCTAGCACTGTAGATTGATAGATTTAAATTATTTGGGACACTGAAGATATCGTGCACCTTATGTAATTTAATCACTAGAATAATTAAATAAGGAGGGGCCTGTGCATGGTATCAGTTCTTGTGGGAAAATATGCTTCATTGACTTACTGGCACTGTTTTGGAATGTGGCATTTAAAAGTACCTTTTTACAGTGGGAAAGAATTTGGTCAAGAATAAACAGTCTGACCTTGTTAAATGGACCAAAGTCACTGCATAACCTAGTTTTGGAAAACTAGTTTTCACCAGTCCGTGAAAAAAAATCAGTGTATGAAAAATGCAACTAAATTTTATAGAGAAAAAATTACATTGATTGAACAGAGTGGGCAAAATCTGCCCTGTTTTTCCAATATGGACTTCCCTGATTTGTTAGAAGTTGGCTTTGAGGTTTAAAGGTAGTTTAAACTGTGATTTCATAGGGCATTAAAAGCACTTTACTTTGAAAAGTATCGTACAATGAAGCCAGATGAATTCAAGTCATTTAGGGGATAAGTGAATAAATTTCAACAGAAGTCAAGGCCATTTGTATTACTATCAGTTTCCAAAAATGTAAAAACTTTGAGTTTGTAGGAAAACTGTATTTATGTTATTAACTAAGTCCTAAACACAAAGCTTGGTATTTGCAGATGTAGTAATTTGACTACCAAGGACCTTTTGATACAAATGAAAAAGAAAATTATGCCAGTTTGGTTTTAGCTTCAAATTTTGCTGATGGGAAACTGGCATGGTGAACCGGTACAACAATCCTGAATCTCCATGCTATGAAATCCTAGCTTCCATGCAGTTGATGGAAAACATCCTTTTAACTTCACTGTGGCCAGAATCTCATTCCAGGTTTTCATATTCTGTTTGAAAAATACAAAAACATTCTGTGAACAAATATTCAAGCTGCTTTGGAGGAGTGGAGTATACAAAGAAGAACAAGGACTTTGGGAAATGGTATTGATAAAAGTGCTTATCCAATCCATGGTTTTGGCCACGGAATTTTCATTGGTACTTCATAGGACACAACCCCGTTTTTCTTTTTGACACGACAGTGACAAGTTAACATATTAAAACTCTTAAAGCCTGGCCAGTGATCCATTTTTTAATGCAAAAGAGAATGAAAAATCTTACAATGGCTCAAGAATGGGAAATAACATTGAAAGACATTGTTGAATAATACTTTTGAGTGCATCATTTAAAACTGTAGTAGCCAGTTGAGAATTATTGCTGCATAAAAGTGAAAATGTATCCATAACTTCAGTTATCAGCAAAACTACTGAGAGCTGTATTTCCATGCTATAAAATGAAATT
The DNA here is from genome assembly GCF_015832195.1 of Motacilla alba alba. NCBI lineage: Eukaryota > Metazoa > Chordata > Aves > Passeriformes > Motacillidae > Motacilla > Motacilla alba. The sequence goes on along the minus strand of NC_052017.1, from coordinate 23,259,419 downwards.
TGATGCAAGCAGTAATAGATGCAACCTGTTATCTGTTAAAAAGCAGATAACATAAAATGAGTAAATTTAAGAAAAACAAGTATGTTTGCATCAGGTAAATTTAGATTAAAAATTAGAATGTGTATGCATTAGGTTTTGTCAAGTTTGAATAAAGAATTTGTATTAATCCAGAAAAGAAGAAAGCCTGTCTCAATGTAAAGACTGTTTTCAGTTTTTATAGTCAATGTAAACATCTTCTGAAGTTAGCCTGAGTTTCCTGAATTCTGTCTCGCTCTACTTTGGGTTTACAGCATCAGCTATATATTTACCCTGCAGAGATTTTTTGAGGCCCTCGAGGGGGTGGAGTTCCCACCCTGCTGTGAGGAGGCTCTCTGTATTTTCTGTGTATAGTCACATGTGACATTGCCTTCTGCACTGCTTCAGTATCGAATTATCAAATTCTGAAAATGGAAGTCATACACAGCTGAATGTGTGCACAGATTATCCTGTTCTGCAGTTTTGGACATGAACTCAGAAAAGCAAGGACAAAAACTACAACTGTTCTTAGAACTTACAAGCAGTGATTGATACTTTCATCCCCCAACTTGGATTTATTTTTTTTTTACTTCAGGTGTACGTGTTCTTGTTTCCCTTCTGTTCTCAGTGCTGTTTGTCATCCTGATTGGTCTGATAGCTCCAGCCCTCACCTTTTTAAAGAAATTTGGTTCTTGAGAATGGATTCACCAGGAAAGGATTAAGGAGCTATTTTTTACTCTTGTCTACGTCATCAGTGTGCAGTATAGTGTGCAAAGACCAGGTTGTCTGAGAGGGGAACTGCGGTGCTTATGTAGAACTTACTTTTCCTCCAGCTGATACACTGCAACTGTAATCTGACCCTCACACTATTAGCAAGTAAAATGCATAAATCCTTCCAAAACTCTTAGATTCATACTGAACTGAGGAAGCTATTAGACTGACTAGAAATAAAAATGTTCATGATAAGTGGATGCTAATTCTTCTTTGTATTGAGTAGCCTTTGTGTACTGTTACCCTTCATGCTGGGTACTCACTAGTAATTTTTTCTTATTATTTTTCATGCCAAGGGATGAAATAATTTTTTTAATAAGAGGACTGTTAATATATCCCCTTATCATAGGCAGTCAAAATGTACAAAATGCCTGAGGCTTTCTAAGTTGTATTACAAATCAAAGAGTTTTTATTTTTCTCTATGCCTTCAGTAGCTTCACAAGCAGTGGTAGTAGGCTACTACAAGGTAATAGAATTAAAAAGTGGAAGGTTTTTTATACTGGGTGGAGCTGTGTATTTTGTATTTCGTATGCATTGAAATAGGCTTTCTGATCACTTGCTGCTTTTTTTTAAATAAGTCATGATTTTTATACAGTTGAATTCAGGTGTTAATTTTCTTTTTCCATGTTGCTAGTCAAACTATCATGACAGAGAAGCTTTCACCTTGTACCTTGAGAAGATGTCCACATTAGATTTTCTTTTGATGCTCTGCACTCGTGCGATCTCACTTTGAGTCCTGTGTGCAGTTTTGGACAGCACAATACGAAAAAGACCTTAAGCTATTAAAGAGAACCTCAGGGGTGGTGAAAGGTCTGGAGGGGCAGTTTTATGAGATGTGGCTGAGGTAATTTGTTCTGTTCATCCTGGAGGAGAGGAGGCTGAGAGAGAACTCACTGTGGTCTTCAACATCCTCATGAGGGGAAGCAGTGTGGCAGGTTCTGGTATAGATCTCCTCACTCATCAGACCAGTGACAGAACTCAAGGAAATGGCATGAAACTGAGTTAGGATAGATCTAGGCGGGATATTACGAAAAGGTTTTTCTCCCAGAGGGTAATTGAGAACTGAATCCGGTTCCCCAGGGACATAGTCAAAGCACCAAGCTTGACAGAGTTCAAGAATGGTTTGCACAATGGTCTCAGGGACTTGGTGTGACTCTTGGGATGTCCTGCACAGACTCAGGAGCTTTAATCCATGATCCTGATGGGTCCCTTCCAACTGAGCATATTCTATGATTCTGTGATAAACATGAATAGCTCCATTCACAGTAGTTGCAGGTAAGCTCAGAAGTCTGAAAGAACAGCACGAGTGTTAAATAGACAACCTTCATGTTCTCCTGAGGATTCCCTAGATATCCCTTAGGCTCTAAACCCATTCAGAAGTATGAACACATATGTGTCAATAATTCCTGGTGAGGCGCATGCTAAAATGGAGAAGCCCTTTCATCCTGATTGAACATTGATTTCAGGAGTGAACCACCCTGCTCTGAACACTGCTTTGGGTATTTCCAAGAATTAATGGGCCTGTATAGGCACCTTGTCCAGGTGAGAAGCTCAGCAGAACTGTTCCTGCATGCTTCCACCACAGTTTTCAGGTAGAACAGGTTTTTTTTCCCTAGTTTTATAGTTTTTACACGCTAAGGGATTTCTGATTTGGTCAGTGGAATGGGAAGTTACAGCACTGTCCTATCAGGCTGTGATCATTTGGAGAAACCATGGATTTCTGTTCTGACAGTAGGAAAGAACTTGTCTGAAGTTAAGCTTTTGCATCATAATCCCCTCAGCAGAGATGATTCCTTTGAAACTCCATCATCATGGAACAGAACATCATTGTGTCACAAGCTGTAGAAATTTGAATCAAGATCTGATTTTCTGTTTGAATCAAGATCTGTTTTCTTTTTTGAAGACATTTTACCATATTATGTATTTACAGCCAAGCATTAAATTTTTCCATTATGATAAATTCCTACTTAATAGACTAATTTTTTTCAATTAATCAACATAATTATTTTAATCTAGGATTTTAACATTATCTCCTATTATTCAGAGGAAAGAAGATTTCTTTATGGGAGTGTATTACTCTCCTTTGATATTTGTAAGCATCCAGCTGTGGTTATGCATATTGCTTTTCATTCTTATGTTTTTACCCTCTGAGCAATGTCATTAAAATTCATCTAGATTTAATTACTGAGTTTTTACATTAGTATTTAAGCTTATTTGCTCAGGAAGTGAAAATGGGGAAGAATCTGGAGGACCTTGACCTCTGTTACATCTTAAATGACTCATCATAAGTATACTGCAATTTTTTAAAATTGTTGAATTCTAGCTGTCATACAGTCCATCCTGACTCTTCGTTTGAATCCAGCATCCTACTTCTCTCTTTGATTTTGGCTTAGCACAGTTCCTAACATCTTTGTTTCCCACAAAAATTGTAGATTTTGTAGCACACCCATAGGAGTCAGTACACAGTACACGGAGGGAATTAGGAGAAAAGAGAGCAAAAAGAAATTGAGGAAGCATAAAAAGACAGTCAATGCATTGACAGGAGAAATTAGGCCATACTAAGTACAATGACAAGAATTTTTTTGTTGCATTATACTTGGTGGGGTTTTCTAATTTCTTGTTGCTTTAGGCCAAGGAGTGTTTGAATTCACTTTTATTTCCAGTTGCTGCTTTGCCTTCTGGACAGAAGATGCTACTTTTTTATATGCAAGTAATTTAATTTGACACATAGCTGGAATTCTTTCATAGTGAGTATGTGAAATATTATACCCTGAATATGCAATTAATATGAAAAATGTCATCTTTTTTGTTATATTCCCTACTAAAGGTACTGAACAGGCAGAATTGTTCCAACCCAATTAAGTGTTATTTTATTACTAAGTGAAAGACTTTTCACTTTAAAGTCTTGCCCTGGTCTAAAACATTCTGACTTGCTGCACTATTTTTTGCTAAAGTGACCACAACAGAAAATCTCTTGTGCTGCTTTCTGTTCCTATGATGGGTTGATGCATGAACTAATCAAACCACTAGCATATATGTTGATCACTTGCAGACCTAACATGGCAGTATACCTATTTAATAAAAGAAAAATGAATGAAGGTCGGTAACAGTTCCTCAGTTGCCATAGAAACCATTGCATCTTATACAGGATACTTGAGTATGTTTGGGCCCCCATCCTTTGATATGCCAAGTGGCTGTGAATCCTTAATGTCCTCATCACCTATTTAAACTGCAATCAAAATCAGGCAATAAGAACTTAAATGCTGCCTTGGAGACAGGCAGTTTCTACCTTAGCTTCATTTACTCGAATTATAACTACTACAGTTGGATTCCTTTGAATGGGCTGTAGCAACTAAAAGGTGAACTTACCCACGTGGAAATTAGGGCCCCAGTTCAGTGTGTTGAAATGAACTCATATGATGAGACCTTAAAGCATCAGATACACTTGCAATCAAATGCACTTATTGAATTGTAGGGGGCAGACTTTGGCATCATGTTAGCCAGTTCAGCATTGATCTAGCTTAAGATAAAAAATGCCACCATTTTCCAACAACAAAGCACTGCCTATACACCTAACCTTGCACAGCCAAAATCCCAGCTGACACAGTATTTTGAGTCATATGCTGACCTTACTGTGAAAGGGAACTTCAATTAGATGTCTATTGTGTTTTCAAATACAGAAGAATGGCTTTGTGTTCAATGGATTACCCCAGTGATTAAGACAAGGAAGCAGATGCTGCAAGGGCATACAGAGGAAAGAATTTAATTTCTCCCATTTTATTATAATTCAGAATCTATTCCATGTACCAGACCAATTAATACATAAACTAAAAGCCTGCCAACATGTTCTGGCCATGCAAATTTCCCAATAGACAGAAGTACTGGTACCTATGTGTAATGAAACCAGCACCTTCCATGTCCCAGAAAGCAGATAGAAAGGATGGGGGAGGGAGGAGAATCATGAAGGGAAGTCTTTTTATTTTCTTCTTTTCACGTGAAGGTTTATAATTAAAGGGGAAAGTAAATTAATTACATGAATATTAAAAGGTTACTCTTCTATTCTAACATTTGGTCACAAGTTGTCTAATGAAAAGGAATGCAGGCTGGAGGGCTGCCATGCCTTTGCTTCTTTCTGCAGAGGGCCACAGGCTGAAGCAGTGATTGTGCGTGACAGATTCTGGGAACAATGAGCCTGCGCACAGATCATCCAGATGGAGCTTGCTTTTCTAAATTACACCAACAACAGGGTGGCCCACAGGCAAACAAAATAGTTAAACAATACATAATAAAGTTTTTATTTGGTATTTCCTGTGAGCCTCTGCCAGTTGCCAGGGAGTGTACTGTATTTTTCTTTTGCTGTATTAATTGTTGACCACAACTGGCAAAGGCCCAAACTAGCAGGGACAGATAAGGGGGGGAAAATGGCATCTGGACACTAAAGCCTCAAGTGTACTGGGAAAAAAAAGCACAAAAAAATTACAGCATATATCTGGAATTTTCCAACTAACGATGTGCGGATGTGGTAGCGCTAGGGAAAAAGAGCCAAACTGAGCCTGCTTTGTTCACTAAGAGAGGCCCCCCTGTAACATTCCTTTTAGCTGTGCATATTTTGGCTTCAGTTCTGCAGTTTTAACTATATACTGTGTATGGAGCAGTTCAGTTGTTTCTTCAGGAATCTAATGATTTTGTTACAAGAAATAAAACTACATCAATGCAAATGCATTGTTATTGTTTTGAAGTGTTTGAACAGAAGCTGGGTTTTAAATGTTAAATCATAGGTGTTAAATTTTCAGAGGGAGGAGGGAGAAAATTTCCTTAAATACAACCCATCACAGCAACAGCTGCAAGAAGGAGACCCTCAGTAGCAGTGAATGCTGCCTTTTTCAACTCATCAATGAAATCAGACCTTACAGTTATCTGGTTTAGGGAAAAGCCCACAGTATAGCATTAACACTTGGATAAAAACAGGAGGCAGCATAAACATGCTAGTTTGATACCATTTTTGCATTTTCTTTGTCTTATAAAACAGTTAAGGTGTTGGCATCTTTTTAAGGAAGTTTTATATTCCTGATTTACTATATGCAATGTCGTAAGTCATTTTGCTGTACTAGTTCATAGCAGGGAAAAGAAACAAGAACAGATTGCAGGCATTAGGCCACCTCTCCAAAGAAGATGCAAGTTGATGTGAAGGTTGTCAGTTTGTATGGAGAGGAGAACCGTCTGCACTAGGCAGTGACAGGGATTGTACCTACAACAGGTTCAATTAATGAGAAATAACTTATTATTAGACCTTAAGTTGTCATATATTTATGCAGCATTTTCAGATGTACTTGGACCATCTTCCAGTGACAAGTGGCCCTTGATGCAAAATTTCTTGGTTTTTACTAATAATTGTGCTGTTTCCTATGCATGGATACCTTCTTCATACCCTTACAACCAACCATTGTATCCTGTCACATGAGGAAAGCATTTTTGCTCTCTTTAAAGACCCTCCACACATTATAGTCCCTAGTGAAATCTATATGTATAATTTATCCACAGTTAGGGATGTCAGTTGGAAACAAGCTGTCAAAGTGGTGGTATAGAAGCAGTAGATGAAAAAAAATGGGTCAGATCTATGGGAGAGATAAGTACAGCTTGCTCCTGATCACTGGCAGGCATGAGACTCTGTTAGGTCCCCTAAGCCAGCAGATTTCAAGAGCAGGCCCACGCTTAGCAACATAAATGTACCGATACCAAAATCACCTTCCAAATTACAGATTTGCCTTTTTTTCCTCATAAAAATAAAAAAATCATATATTTGCATGTACTGAGCTGCTACTCATTACAAAATACTTAAAACTTCACAGGAAGTTAGATTAATTAGAATAGGCTTCATTCCTCATAAGTACACTGGTTCCTTCTGCAGTCAAGGACAAGGAAAGTCTTTCAAACTTTGAAAAATAAGCTGACTTCATGATCACTTATTCTGGGAGTGGCATGTAATCTATTTTGTACTTGCCTGAGATGTAATTGATTAAAATTACACTTGTGCCTGATATGTGAGATGCAACACGTAGATAGCATTCTTGTGTGCAGCATTTCCCAGTCAACTGTTGTTCATCCCAGGCCCTACATATAGGAATGGCAGAATGGTTCAGAGAGGTCATCTCCAGTCCTCTACATTGTTTTTCAGCCTGAAGATTACACCTAGACTTGTATTAAGAAATACGGTTAGTCTGCACATAAGTGATTTCAAGGCATGTTGCTAGACTAACACTTCAGTTGTTCAGAAGCACTAAAAGCCTCTTTTATTAATCCAAATAACATCTTTGCTGTAACTAAAAATCCATTCTTTTTTTTTTTTAGTTAGTTGTGCTGTTCACTTCTGTTTTCCTTCTCCTGGATTGTGCTCATGGGTTATTTTGGTCTTGTTCCTACTTCTTTTCAAAGAAGTTTCATTTTCAGATTTTCATGCAGTAGCCCAAAACAAAACAAAGTTTATCTGGTGTTTAAAGATGCTTTGTAAATAGAAAAGCTTAAGGAGGGGTCATTTAGACCCATGGTTTTGTAAAAGCTTCATATTACAAAAACTAACTCGCTCTAAATTCATCCTGAGTGTATCCTTCCAAAAACAATAATACTGGTAGCTCTTGAAAACATTTAGTTTCTGATCCCAGGATCACTAATGACTTTAAATATCAGAAACACAACCTTAACAGAAAAGAAAAATATTCCAATCTAAATAAGTTCTTTGTTTGATATCATCAAAAATTCTTCTCCTTGCAGGCTGCAATTTTCCTTAAAAAAAAAATAGTATTTATTAGCTGCAATTTTATCCTCTTTAGAAAACATTGAGTACTTCTAACTTTCTGTTTCTAAAGCTACTTTTTAAAGTATTGACAATCAAAAACAAGCATAGATGTAAATATCAATGATTTCACTGCCTGCAGTTGTCTTCCTCTAACCACCCAGAGCATTGACTGAACTCGGTAGGAATTACGTACGTATTTGGAGTTAGCTTGGAGCTTTTTATGAGATGTCCAGTTGTGGTTTTTGACACAGCTTAATAACATTACCCTTCTCATGCGAAATATTTTTTGCCTCAGGAACTGAGGTTCTACCGGCTTGTCTGTTCCTCTTTAAATTTAGAACCTTAGACAATGCAACAGCTTTAGAGGCTGTTGACCTGTGTCAGTCCCAGAGCTGCTGATACTTGGGCTTGGTGGCTCTGCAGAAACTCTGGCTTCTGGTACTGCTTCTCTCTTCTCTCCTCCTCAGCATCCATGGGGCCACACATGGATGTTACACAAGTATTTCCTGACCACATGAGGATGTTATTTACAGGACTTCCTCTAAAAGTTCAAGGAGGGGATAGATGTTGCTCTCTCTTTCTGGCTTTTAATACTGTGAACATCTTCTGGAGATGGCAAGCACTCTTATTCCCTTTCAGGGAATATGTAGAGAATTTTTCACATGCAGTGGTTGTTTCTGAGAATGGATCTTTGTGAGGAAAAGGCTTAGACAAGTGCCAAAGATGGGAAAACATATTCCAAGATTAACTGGTTGTAAAGTTGATGTTTTCACAAGAGCACTTTACTCCGTCTCTGAGACCATTAAAGTATCTACACTAGTGCTTGAATATTAGTTTCCATTGGATTTATTCTCTTATTTTCAAAGATGGATATATATTGCAATAAGCATTTTAGAAGGCCTTTTTTGTTAAGTCCATATTTATCTTTTTTTATAAGGACTCTTCCTGAACTGTTAGGAGCCGTGAGTGATTTACAGAGCAAAAGGGATATGACACAAGAAGAGATCTCCTAAATATTGTATTTTACATTGTCAGGCAGGAGAAGGGCAAACCTTTTAAAGCAGTACATCTCCTTTCCACAGTGAGTGCTCTGTTGTGTATCTTCACTTTGCTGTACAATGGCAGTCTGTGGTTCAGTCTGTCTTCAATTTTTTAGTATTATTGCTCTTTCAAGGAGACCCCAAGAGAAGGTATTGCCACTACCAGCAAACAACATTGCTACTGACTGGCCAGAGAGATTTAAAACATATATCTATAAATTGGATTTTTCCTTCTGTCCTTGAGACTCATTATGCTCAGTGTTTGGCAAACCCTTGTGCCTATAAATTGATGTACTTTCCCTGAAGCTGAGAACATTCACTTTGTATCATGCAGAACACAGCTAAGCCCGATTCTGGACTACTAAAATTGCATCTCAATGCCACACTCCAACAGCAGATGCAGAGTACACATATCAGCCGACATTCCCTTAACCACTGCTGAAATTGGAGTCTGTCAAACAGATGCCTCAAAGTGGATTTGGACTCTCAGGGAAGGTGTTTCCTCTCTAAGGCCTCTCTGCACTCAGTGTTCAAGGAGTTAACAGGGGAGCTACTTTGAAAATAGAGGCAGAAGGTCATTGTCGGCAACAGCAAAGACTCCTACAGCCTGCCATGGAGAGCCTTTCACCCGTCATTTCCCACCCAGGGGATTGTAAACATTGGCTCGCAGCCATGGAGTCCTACAGAACTTCTCTTTATTTGCAGCATATACATTTATATGTCTTAATGGAAACTGAAGCACGGCAAGTTATTCCTGCGTGTCCAGAAGGAGAGAGGGAGCTTCTGTTCAAGTTAAAGGGATGGGAGAAAGAGCCATTGCTCACTCTGGAATTTGAAAACATAGAGATACGCTTGTTTAGTGGTGCTTCACATGTAACATAGCTGCTGTTCTCAGGCAAACTTTCTCAACTCACAGGAATGTGTAGAATGCTGTCACTTAATCAGAATCCAGAAGAGGTCTTTTATCTGCCATTTGTTAGTAACTAGCAATATTGCTCTTATCTCATTGTCCTTTAGCTTGATGCAGTGCCCTCAGACTTGAGAACTTGTAACATGAAAGCACTCATTACCTTGAACATTCTTGTTTGTATTGTCTTAAGCTATTATCTCTTTGGCTTAAATAATTGATGCTTTGTATCAATTTTGAGAGTGTTATCTATAGAAGTCTGATCTACAACATTATTTTCACAAATAAAACATATTATGTTTTTATAAGTCTGTCACCACTGTGGAGTAGAGTCTTCAGTGATCTAGACTAATTCAAGTCTTGTTTATCCAACTAAAACAGTATGTTATCTATAAATAATTTCCCTTAGAATGTGGCTTCTTGAAAATGACATAATCATGCAATCTTTAATATTAAAATTGGGAAATGATGTCTGTGAAGTTCTAGTATTGGACCAACTGTAACATTCTGGTTTTCTGCTAAATCTTCAGATAGTTAATATCAGTTCAGAAAGTCCTACAACATTTATAAGTGGAAGAAATTTTCTTTAGGTTTCTTTCAAAATCTTGGGCTTCACTTAGTGCTGTGAACCCTAGTTTTGACTACTGAGTAGTTTATCAAGTACCAAGGGAGGAGATGTTGCTTATTTCTCCACAGATGAAAGCAGAATGCTATCTTCTAGAATTTTTGTGAGTTCCATCCATTGGAAGCAGAGAAGTGGAATACAGTCTGTCTAGATAAAAAATAGAATTCAGCCTGGTTAATGTAATTAATGCCTGCTTTTATTTTTATCCAGTGATGGTCTAATGTAAAATGCATACACATTCCAGAGCAGTGTCCAGAAACTCGGCTCCTTCCCCCTTCCAGCTGATTGTTCTTAAGCATTCGGCTGCTTTCAGACACAGTCTTGCCCCATGACTCATATACTCCTGGCAGAATAGTGATTTGGCTTCAGCAAAGGCAAGGAAAGAGCTGTCACCCAAAAAACCCCTAGCCTAGTGGTCAAAGAATGTGCTTGGGTGTAGGAGGTACCAGTTAAATCTCCCACTTTGGGATTAACCTAATAACATTTGCACAAGATGTTAATGTAGATGCAAACATATATTGCTTCTACCACCACTCTTGGCTTCACCAGGTAGGGCTCCATATGGACTTTTGTTGAAAACATCCGTTTACCCAGGATACCTGTCTACCAAAAGTGCATCACTCACAGTAGTTGTTTAGCTCAAACACAGCTGCTTGTTTCTGCAGCACAGACATCTTTCTGATGTGTATGACCATCTACACGTAAGACCTGTAGATGCTTTCAGAGTAAGAAGAACAATTTTTGATAACTAAAGATGCCTACAAAGTGCTTCAGAACTTCAGTGGCTTGTGCCTGGCATTTTATTGGTCTTAAGCTCACAAAGCTACTTAAATGCGAGATTCAGACAGCCTGAAGATTTCTCTTACTGTTTTTGACCTTTCTCTCCAGTCCTTGCTTTTGGCTGGAAACTACATGTCTTTGTCCTGGTGATGTTTATTTCAAGACTCAACTAATTTCTAATGATCTGTGGTATGTTTAAGTATATATGCATACACCTATGCATATATTGCATGTGTGTATGGAAAGCTCAACTTTTTAAAATTTTCTTTGTGTGTATTTACAAATCCCTTTTCACCTTTTTTTTTTTTTTTTCAAAAAGAAGGATGTTTCATGAGGGTTTTGTATCCCAAATGTAATTTCAGTGAATTCTTGGAAGGTACTTAGTAGGAGTTTCATCTCTGTGGTATCATTTACAATTTTGCTTACTTCAGTTTAAAGCCATACATTTATATAAGGCCATAGTGAAATCTACTGCATTCAGCTTCAAATGTGGAACATATTTGCAGTGTTCAGAGTTGCTTTATGCTATAGGTGGGAAGGCCCAGCTCTGTGATGGTTGTCATGATGATGAGCCAGTTGAACTCTACATGTTCAGGTAGAGGGCAGGTACATCCCAAGTGAAGCTTCTACTGCAGAGAAGCTGACTAATTTGCAAGCCTGGGTTATTAAAAACTCCCAAACCCTGGGAGTTTTTACTCTTAAGCTATTGCTTCACATGACCATCTCTGACAAATACTGCTCCACCAGCCTTTTATGTACTCTACCAGGCTCTCAGTGGAATTGGTACTTTGCCTTCAGACACAACATTAGTTTCTAGGTTTCAATCTCAACTGAATGAAAATAGCATCTTGTAGAATTTGTTTGCGCCAAGTTTCTGCTATCTAGACTCCCAAGCTGCCCACAATAAAGCCACTCACCTGGAGAACTGGCCCAATTTAATTCATTCTTTGTGGCTTCTCTGTACATCTCCTCCTTTTGATCAAGATGTGTTGACAGAAGTGGGCCAAAGTTCTGTGGGAGAGAGGGCTGTGGTGGCCTTCATGGTTTTGCTTCTTTTACGCTTTTTCTGTTCAGGATTGGAGTCCAACACAGCACCCCAGGAAGTGGGAAAACTTTTTTCTGTCGACCAGACTCTGGTTTTCTGGTAGCAGTGAAAAGCTGGTCATCATTATCAAGTCCAGCTGTAGGTTGTAAGGCTCAGATTCTCTAGACTGATGACCTCAAGAAAAGGCCAGGCAGTCACAGGGGCAGCTTTGGGGGATCTTGGCATGGAGACAACCACGGTTTGGTCCTTGGCACAAGTTAGAGCTGTGTGTTTTCCTGGGACAGGGACAGGGCATCAGTGATGTGAGAGACTGTAAAAGAGGTGGATGCCATCCAACAGGAATATGCAGGACACTAGATTAGTTGATTTTGTGGCTTAAAGATGTAGAGGAGAGCAAAGCAACTGTAACAAAGCCCAAGATGTGCTTCTAGAAGTTAGGACTGTTCCCTGAGCTAGCTAATGCCAACAGGCGACTGAGTAAGTGGAAACATGCCAAATTGCTGCAGCCAGACGCAGAACAAGGTCTGTATTCCAAGGCACAGTCTCAGGCTGCCACCTTTTAGATTTTTTAGGGTTTTTTAGCTTCAGTTTACTTTGAAATTGTGAAAGGAAATGTCTTCTTCCTTACAGTAGGTGTTTGACTTGATCTTCATATGAAGACAGTGGTGTTTATTTCTGTCTGCCTTTGCGGGTCTTTTTTAGTTCTGAGATAGATTATTAGAATTTGCTGTTTCAGTCTACAGATTTGATTATGAGTCTTGAAGCATGATTGAACAATGTCTACTTCTATTTAAAGTCTGTCACTCTCGGTGTTAAGTCTCTCTATCTCTAAATACATTGCAATATAAGCACAAGTCTCATTGCATGCAAAGCTGACCATTTCTGTAAAGAATTGAGTTGTCCCATATTCCATAGAAGGCTGCGCTGCAGCTCAGAGAACAGAGAATCACGGTTTTGATTTCAATACACAACAAGGCCTGGTAAGTCTGACTTTCATCGGATCTAGATGAGGTAGTGTTGCTGATACTATTTTTGCTCCTTTCTTTTTGTATAAAGATAAAACATTTTTCACCTGAAGTCTCAGGTAGTCTTTCAGAAATGTTCTCTATATTGTCTCTGTAGAGAATTCTGTGAAATAACTCTGCTTAGTAGAAATATATTTCCTTGTATGAATTTTGAGGTAAGGTCTGAATCACTAGTGGTTGAAATGTTACCTCATGTTAAGAGCCACGTTTCCTTTCTAGTAGCTGTTCCACACAGATGTTTAGTGCACAGCGACTTTTAAGGTAAAACCCACTGAATGTAGGTAAAGTATCTTCAGCTATGCACATGATGTGCAAACACACACGCACACGTATTCATGCCTCCTGACAACGGATGTACCTAGAAATGCTCTTCAGCAGCACTGTCACACTGGGTGATGTGGTTCTTCCTAGAAATTAAAAAGGAAAAATTCTGGTTAGCTTTGTCTATAGAACATCTAAGAAATTAATGGCTTCTTTATTTGTCATATTATCTTTCAGTAGATGCTAAACCATGTTTTCTTCAAATCACAAATGTTTTAGCATCAAAACCAGGAGATCCCATTCTAAAACAGTGACTTGATAGTGGGTGGTACATGTGATCAGGATTTGTGTCTTCTATAAATAAATAATCTTTCGCTTGATGATCTAACTCATGGAATGATAACAACATTCATTCCAGTTTTCATAAAGCAATTCATCAAGCTTGTGCCCAAAATGGAGATGAATGTGAATAAAGAGATAAATTGGTATTACCCTGTGCACTTCATGAGACCCGGAGCACTAGAAAGGATTTCATGTTTTGTATGCTAAATCTTCTGTCAAGAAGTGGAGTGCTTTTTAAATGCCACTAGAGTAGTTTGATACACACTTACTTTAAAAGGGAAATGATTTTAATGTTTCTATAAACAGGCAAACTATTGTCATCTTTCTCTAAGAAAGAAACATTCTCTCCAGTCATACCTATCTCTGTGATGGAACTGAAAACAGTTAAATAACAATGGAAGAAGCACTACTCAAGAGAGATTAAACAAATGTAATTGTTTAGGCAGATACTATCCCCGGAAACTAAAGTACATAATATAATGTAGCAATTACTACCTTCTCTGTCAGAGTTAGCAATAATAATAGGTCTTCAGAGACAGGTTAAAGAGAGTCCTAGATTTGCTTTATAAATGCAGAATGCTTAGTGAATGCACTAAGACAGTTGCCAGCAAGTAAAGGAGATACACCCTTGTTCCAAGCCAGAGATGAAAAAATAATCATTGCACAAAGGCTAAAATTCAGCACATGCTAAAATACCCTGTCTTGGGCTTATTACACCTGTGGGACAGGTGGGTTTTGAACGTGTTCTCAGTCTCTACTGGAATTGTTGTGCATGGTACTGCGGGGTGGAATGAGGCATTGTCTCTCCTCCCTTCTTCACCTCTTTTCCTCTTGCTCCTGCCTCCAGCGCACCCTAGACTACCTCCTCCCTTATTTCACGGGACTCACGCACATGAAAACACACACAAAATCATTTCCCTATGTGATGTAGGTGTGATGCACTTCCAAAGGTCTTTGGAGTGTTGCTAGGGGACATGGAAGAGGAGGTGGGGAATATCATCATTGCTGGAGCAGAGCAAGGCATGGTGAGGGGGCGGTGATGGATCTGTTACACCAGAGGATTGGAAAGTGGGGCCACCTTGGGCTGTCAGGAGGACTCAGAGCAGCACACAGGACAAGTGTGGGGCCCATGATCCTGCAGAAATGCTGTCATGTCACAACCTAGTGTCACCAGCCCTCTGGATTGCAGCTTCTGCCCTGCTCAGTCCTGGCTATTGGTCCATGCTCCAAACTGAAGGCACTGAAACATTATTAAACAACTCCTTTCTTTTCCTAAGCAGTTTTTAATATTACATTGGCTTCATTTTACACAACAGTATACTGTTAGACCAGTGAGCCATTTTAGCATATTCAGTTCAAAAACTACATTTCTTCTTTTCAGTCTCTGTGGAGTCTTTTTAACTGTGTTTCTACTAAGTGAGAGGGAGGTGGATTAGGCAGAGACAGCCTCTCTCTGCAGGAGGGATTGAAGCCAGGCTTCAGTCAATATGCTTGTCTGTAATTCTGTCCTCTCCAGCTAGTCTGTGGCAAGTGGGTCAAGCTTAGTCATAAAGCTGAGAAGACATTTTCTACAAAGCTTCTTTTACAAAGAAAATTCTTCAAGTTATTTTACAGTCTCAGACCTAAAGAATAAGCCATGAAGTAGCAGGTTCATAGTGAATTTACTAAGATTCCACTTTGAATCCTTGTGAACAGTTTGAAGAAAAAGATTTTTTTTGTAAAATTGGAAGACCATGAAGCTATGCTAAAGAGCTTGACTCTGCATACTGTACCATATATTCTGTAGGTTTGTTCCCTCATTTTAGTCAAAAAGAAAAGACAAAAATAAATGAAAAACAGTCAAAAAGATGTCCAGAAGATCATGTGAAAGCCTTGTTAGTGAGAACTGAACAAAAAACTGAAGTTCTTAAAATGAGTTTAAGAACAATTGTAGGGAACATTAAAAAAAATAATTTACAAGTAATCTTTCATGAGATTTAAATACTTTAAGTAACAAAATGAGCCAGCATCTAATGGCCAATATAATTAACAAAATCAGTACAAAAAGAGCACAGAAGAAACCACAATCACAAAAGCAAAATATTTACAGAAAGAATTTTACTTGGATTCAAAGATACTTTATGGGAATTTAAGCATCCTTTCTTTTGTGGCATGATTTCTGTGAGAGTTAGTGTTTTAAAAGGTTTAATAGGCCTCTTCCAAGCCCCTTCAGAACTAATTAACATAGAATTAGTCTCATCTGGGTTTGGATATCTAAAAGATGTCTACATATGGGCCAGTCATATTCTCCCCATGGATGGTGATCAAATGCAGTGTGTGTTCATCTGGCCTGTGCAACACATTTAGGATAAAGTAAGACCAGTTGCTGGGTGAGATGAGGAGTAGGCCATGCCTCCCCCACCCCATCACTCTGGTGGAGCCACCCCTGAATCAGAGGAGATGAGGGAAGCATAGCAAAATGCCTTCTTTCTGGAGTGAAAGGAAGACCCGGGGCCACAGCGTGACTCACTGGCTGGTAGATTAAACAGTGCCAGAAAACATTCGTGGGTACTGGAGCTCAATTGTCTATACTGTTAAATTATTAGAATGGTTCCTGGCATGAGTTATTCCAACCAGCCCTTCCCCAGACAGTTCCTAGGCGCTGGCAGTTAAGCATGGACCGAAGATCATTCCCAATAAGCAGTTTGCATGCGGTCACCTTTTTTGGGAGGCTGAGAATTTAATAATATGGACATAGGCCACTCTGTACTTTTTGGTCTCAGTGCCAAAGGAACATTTCCTGTCCCATTTAATTTCCTAGCACAGACATAGCTGCTGTGTTACAGTCTGATCCCTGCTTTGTTCGTGTAGCTGTGCAACTGGGCATTGGTCTGTACTTAAAGTCTGTGGCAAACTGAAATGTAGTCTTTTGTGTCTGCGTTACTCAACCCCATCCCTAAACCACTGTTTGTCTTTGTCTTTTTTAAACTGAACGCTATTCAGACAGCAGCTATATTTGGAAAGGGCTGTATATTGTACAGCTCCATTTAAATTAAGCAGTTACACAAAAATGAAAATCTGTTCTGTAAAGTAAATGGAAACTATATGAGACTGACACAATGCCTAGATCTTCTGTTCTGTTGCTAGTGAGTAAACGCTTCCCACTAATTTGATTTTTCATCAGAAACAAGTAACATGAGGTGAAGGATTGAAACTTCTTGAGCTAGGTGTTGCCCGATAGCCTCATCTGTCAGGTGTAGTAAGGCAGAAAGCTTTATTTCAAAATGAAGTTCTCTTTCTTTATCTGACTCTAAATGCAGCTCTGTCCTTGATTCTCACTGAGCACATTTCCTTCTTCAGAGAGTCAGACACAGCCTCAGTAGATTTTTGCAGATGTTCTTTTCCTCTGTACTGCCTCTCAAATACACGTCATTTATTTTCATCATGAAGTGCTGCCTAAATCTATTAACTTTAACATAGTTTGAAGTAGTGATCTGCAGCTACTTCTTACCTGATACCATCCAATCTTATTGGATAGTAGAAATATCTTGAAATGTTTCTGCATTGTGCACTGAAAAAGGAACTTATTTAGGTACCTACTTCTTCCAGTGTGTGAATATTGTCAGTTTTTTCATATGTAGCTGGATTTATTAAATACAAATGTTATAGGGTATCTTCAGGACAGGCATAATGGGATAAGAAACTTAAGGGGGAAAAGGAGATAATTTTGCCCAGGAGCATTTCGAGGCAGTTGGAAGAAAGGACAGGGTATGAAATTTGGGAGAGCTTGGAGATGCAGAGGAGCTGATGAGGAATGTGAAGGAAAACAGAGCCCATGGGATGTAGCAGGGCAGCAGGCTGTGTTCACCTGGGTGTTTGCACAGGAGCAGCAGAGAATTAGATGTGTTTGGTGATGCTGTCAGGGGATCACTGGTGTGTTTGACAGCAGGAGGAAGGCAGCAGAAAGAAGCCAGCAGGTCATGGGACATGGTAGAAACCTGGCTGGTGTAAGAGTGGAGCTGAAGAGACCAGCCAGTTGAGCAGAAGCAATGAGAAGGCAGTGGAGAGAAGTTGCTTAGGAGAGAGGACTAAAATCAACATGGTCACTAAAGTCTACAACCTCCAAAGTATTTTGGAGTCTTGCACAATTTAGGATCTCCATCAGCATGGGATCATGAGTCCTTTTCCTACACAGCAGTCATCATGTCCTGCATTTCATGTGTGCCAGATTTTCAGGAGAGACAGAATTTACGTGAGATGTACTGATGTAGGTACTGATGCTTTTTTCATCCTAAAAATGGGACTTAATCAAGCAGCTCTGTTAAGTGCACTGTCGCTCAGGGAGACCTTGTTTCCCTGGTAGTGTGACTTACCTAAGCAAAGCATTTTTTCACTCAGAACTATGCTAAAGAGGAAGTGATGACCTGTTTGTTCAGCCTCACCATATCCTGTGTTCAGAATAATTTTCATTTCTACTTCTCTGCAAATGTTAATGGAATGTCCACAAATATTTTCTTGGTTTCTATGGTAAGAGAGAGTGTGAAACTGTCAAAACCACTGCATCATACTCATCATCCTGTGCTTTTCAGGAGAAGACCCTAACCACAAAAGGAGTCATCCTTTTGTGGCATTACTTGTGCATGAACAGACATTTAGTACATTTTGATCCCTTTCAGATTCACATCTTGAAACACAGACTTGCATGTTACAAACCATGAAGGTTATTTGATCACTTTTATAGTGGCACATTAATGACAGAGCATATCAAAACAGCTCAATACAGATTCCTTCTTTTCTGACTATAATGCAGTCAGGCATTAGCTGAAATTTAACTGTTAGTCTTCTGGAAATCTTAGATTTTACAGGTTTAACTTTCCAAATTACTCAAGTAACATCTCCCAGTAGCCTGTGTATGCATGCATGGTGCATAGCAGGGTGCAAACGCTTGGGGAACTTGCCAGTAAGGGCTCACATGGGATAAGCAGCCACCGTGCTGCACACTTCCGCAGCCGTCTGAAAACAGCGCTCTTCCCCTGGGCAAGCACGGGCACGGGCAAGAGCTGTGCTGCATCTCTCAGGAGAGGAGCAGCTGTCCTGTGCCACACTCATCTGGAAGGGACTTCAGTTTGGGACATATGGTCCACAACCATGCATGCCTTGGTTCTTTGCCTATGAGAGTGCAGAGCCCTAATGTTGCAGGGCTTGTGGGACTGGGGAAAATAAATCGTCCTTTTTATAAATTATCTTATCTCTGTGTGAGAAAATCCATGTGGACCTTAAACAAGGAATCATGAGGTTTGGTGGTATTCCCGCAGATCACAGATTACGCAGCTCTTCCTCCTGACACTGCACCCAGCCATTCACAAACAGTAATGGGTTGAAATTGTTATATCTGTATTTCTCAAAGCAGTATTACCTCAGTAAGCTTTTCCACAAATGTACTGCAAGAATAAAAGCATAGTTCACTAATACATCTGCATTAGGAAAAATAATGTGTTTTAGGAGGAATTATATCTGGTTCAGACAGGGCATCTCCAGAGAGAATCCCTGACCTCCAGATATATTTGTCTCCTTTCCTTGGAGTGAATCTTTGAAGAAACTTCTCTGGTTTTTATAGAGAGAAGTGTTTCATAAAAGCATCACTAGTGTGGTAGCAAATCAGGAACAAGACAAATAAAGCTAAGTAAAGCCCAGCTGCCACAGAGGAATCTGTTTCTGTGGATTGGTATCTGGAAATGTAGCTTGCCAACACAGTACTTTGTACTGTGTTATTGAACTGTTTTGTAGACAAATTTTATAAAGAAACATCAAAGTGTTTAAAAGAACAGTTAGCAAATATGACCACTCTTGCAAATATCCATGAACCTCCCTTCAATAGCCATTCAGTGGTTCCAAAGGCTGTCAGGGCATTTAACGATTGTAATAAATGTTGTATTTCCTTTTGTTTCATCTGGCTTTGACCAGCAAATTCGGCTGATTGCTTCCATTGTTATTTTTCTTTAGAAGACAATTACATTATTATCATTAAAAAAGCCCACTATTCTTACACATTTCTTTGTGTTGGTCTTGAAATTCAGAACTCACTATCCTAGTTAACATAATTTTAAAATTTATTTTCATTCTTATACTTTTCTTTGTTTCTGTCCTTTTTTTTTTTTTTTTTCAGAGGCTTGGTTTGGTTCAGGCTCCTCCTGAATGTTACATCTCCCATTTTCATGTTTGTTGAAGAAAACACCAGTAATTGTAGAGGCCCTGCCAGCCCCCATATTAATAGTCAGAAGTTTAAATTATAACATAGAGTAAGAAAATATTGGCACTTAGCTGATGGTCGTATGTTGTTATGGCTGGATTATAACTGTATTCAGGAGGAATACTCCTGTGGCTCTGAGATTATATTCTAGCAAGATAGTAGCTCACACAGGACTCTGCAGAAGTCTCCTTGCATTCTTCTGCAAATACCCTGAAGAGACAGTCAGCCTCATCTGTATTTGGTCTACTTGTGGGATACAAAAGGATAAATATAAACTGTTCCATCTCTGTTGTGAGTCCAGTGAGCAGGACTTAGGAAAGTACATTGATGGAGCAGTGCCAGTAAAATTTCCACTGGGTCCCTACAGTGTGTTGTGACATAACCACCAGGACAAGAACTGCCTAAAAGCAGGCACTTTACATGGCATATGTCCGTGGGAGAGAGTGTGTCATTTGAACATACAGTGTGAGAGAAGTTACTGCTGGTCTGACCAGCAGCACATGGACAGAGACAGTCACACAACTGTAAGGTCAGGAATCTGCCAGGAACCTTTGTGCTGTGTTGCTTAGTTAAAAACTGACAGTTTAGGGTTCCTTTGTGTCCAAGGAAACCACAGTAGACAGAACTGATGCCTTTGGTAAGGGACAGCTTTGAGAAGCGTTTCACTTAATCTGTATCCAACCGATAAAAAAAAAGGTATATTTTCTTGAGTTTCTTCAGAGACAACTTTTGAAGCAGGTCAAACACGTTTACTGTAATTGGCCCATGCACTTGAGGTAACCCAATTTCTTTTACAGAAAATAGTACATAAACCATAGAGGGATGAGAACAGACATGCTACAGATTCTGATTTGTCCTATGGGTAAACCCACAGTATTCCCTGGTTTGTTTATTTCTACTTTGGCTCTGGTGACTACATCTACATCCACAAAAGTCAGGAAAAAACACCTTGTTCAATTGACTACCATTAGCCCTGTGGAGATTCGAAATCTCCACTGGGAAGTGTTTGGGGTCTGTAAGCTGCAAAAGCTTTGAAGAGTTGCTGATAGTGTGTTGTGGTACTATGATTATCACACCAGTGCTGTACTCTGAAACTATATTTTTGTTGTACCCTGAATTGCAATGTTCTTGACAAGAAATGGTCTCATATCCTGAGTCATCATCACTGCAGCTATGGATATTGGGATTTTCCATACAGGACCCTTGTCTATGTGCTGCCTAAACCACTTTTCCCTAATATTTGAGTTTTTACAATATTTGAGTTTTTACAATACAGATTAAACTAAGTGAAAGCTGTACATAGAGCACTTAGGAGGTTGTAATTCTGAAGCTAACCATTCTCTTTTCTGTTCCTTTTTGTTTTTCAGGTTGTTACTTTGTGGTATAGAGCTCCTGAAGTCTTGCTTCAGTCCAGTTATGCAACAGCAGTTGATCTCTGGAGTGTTGGCTGCATATTTGCAGAAATGTTCCGTCGAAAGTAAGAAATACAGTTTTATTTTCTTCTTGCTTTTCATTTGAAAAAATGTGCAGAAATGCCTGTTACAATCCACCGAATCATGTTCATATTGGAAAGGCCTGATAAGATGTTTTATTTGCAGTGCAAAATATAAATGTCCATTGCAGATTCAAACTTGCTGCTGTCTTGAAGTCTCTTTTGATGGCAGTCTCAGCTCTTGGTAAAACTTGCATGAGCATCGTAGTATTCTGTTTGAACCTGAATCCAAATGCAGATAAAACTGGCTAAGAGAGGCTGTTAATCAATTTGAGTAAAGCTGGATTCTGTAAGGGATTTACCCTGAGGAAGGCACTGTGATCAGCAGAGTCTTCTTCCTCTGCAGTTTGTGCATTGAAGCATCAGGTGTTTGCTTGTAGTCTGCTCTTGGGATGTTTGAGATTTAAGAAGTTGCTGTAGAGTTGTTTTCTAGAGGTGGGATTTTTTAAAAATAGCTTATGTAGCCTGAGGGTAACGTAACAGAGATGATGAGTGTAGTCAACCCCATCCTCCAAGACAAATGGCTTTTTTTTTGCTGATTTTATGAAATCGGAACTGTCTCATACAAAATATTACAGCTGGATGCAGGTGAGCTGTGAATTCTAGAGTCCCTCTTGTGATCTGGTCTTTGCCTGTGGAAAGACACTGATGTGCTGGTTGTACCATGTAGGGTGTGGAGAGGAACAAACCTGCAAGAGTTTTAACAGGGTAAATCTGTCTTGATACTAACCCAATCACTTGCATTTTGGTTGAGCTAAAGGCAAAAAGTGCATGTTGTCATCACCTGGGTGATCTCCATAGAGTAGAAATTGTATAGCATTTTTTAACACCCATGGTGAAGCCAAAGGATATACGGAACAAAAAGGTGAAATAAAAATATATATTGGGTCAAACCTAAAACCCAAAATCAGTAAAATTTAGAAGGAGATGCAGTGCCATAAGGGCCTTGAGAAACAACAATGTAATTTATACAGTAAGTTCGAACACTAATTGAAGTCTTGCAAAATAACTTTGGGATTTTACTACTTATTAATGTTATATGGAAAAATAATTTTTCTTGGGCTTCTTGCCTGGTCAAATGGCCTGGGTAGAGTTATCCTCCACCCTGTTTCTCTCTGACTCAGAAATGAAGTCAGAAAATGAGAGAAAAAAATAATGAATATTTTAGGACTATCACTTAAACTCTCCATTGCAAACTTTTAAAGATTCAGTCTTGGCCCATATTCACAGTATTATTCACATTTTCACAATATTCCTTTCAACATATTCGACATATTCACATATTTGACATATTCACAATAGTATTGAGCTGCTGCTAGTTTTTCTGATTCAAAAAGGAGAGTCAAAAGCTTCATTTTACCATTTGCAATAAGAGTGATACAGGCCTAAAAATGAATGCAGAACTTTATTACGTGCTCAAAACTTTGTTTTTCCTCTCATTTAATTTGAAGCATTTTGACAGATAAAAAAATACTGTCATATACAAACTCCACCAATTTGATTTTATTTTTTCTAGTAATGGTGTATGAGCTTTTCTGAATCTCCAAACTCACACAGTAAATAAAATTTTCTGCTTTTATATAAATGCAAGTGTTACATTAATACTACAAAACCAGTATTTTTTTCTTATAGAAATGAATCTGATTTGAACCAGAGTTCAATAAAACCAGGACTTCTATTTCTCTTGCCAGATAGGGTCACTCTGACATTCTCAGTCTTATATTTGGGAGTCTATCAAAAACTGTAGAGGTCAGGAATCTGCCAAATCTGTATGTACTATGTTCTTTCATCACAGACAATATGACTTCTACATGCTTCAGTGTACAAGCATGATTTGGAAGACTTTTCTTAAGGGTCTTTGCCATAAAGCCACAGCAAACAGCCCTGGTAGTGGCTCTGTGGGTTAACATTGCAATACTCTCTGCACGATCTGTGTTGTCTTTCGGATTCTTCTGATGGATTGCAAAAGAAAGCCCATGTTACTGTGACCTTGGTAGCAATAACATGTAAAATTTTGCAAACTCCCTGGAGTATATCCAAAAGATTGAATAAATGCAATAGCAATTTTACTGGGGAATGGTAGTGCCCTTGGGTAATCACCAATCTGTATTTCCACTGGTGTTGGTAGGGTAAGTGTATAAGAATGCAGCTAAAACTTTTTGCATGATCGATACGGGTTTGATAGTCAAACAACCTTTCTGTTTTGCTGTCCTACTGGGTACTTTTGCCTTCTTTTCCTACTCTTTTTTGATTTTTCTTTTAAAGATCTTAAAGGTCTGTCATTTTTAAGAAACATACCAAGACTACTGTGGGCATTTTTGTATCCCAGAGACTTCACTGGAGTGGGTTTCATAATAACACTGTACAGCATCACAAAAGATACCAGAATCCTATTAATCTCAAGGAGACCTTGGACAATCTGAGTTTGCTTGAACAGAATTTTGTAGGCTGCCATAAATACAGTGAGAGTGCTTTAAGCCCAGATAAGTGCAGAAGAAAAGTGAGCTCTGTATGAATGGTCCAGTCTGTATGTTACAGGTTACTGTGTGTTTTTAAGTGAATGGCACCTCAGTTTAAATCACCCTTAATCTAAACAATTTAAAACAAATGCAAGCCAAGTATTTATTTAAGAAGTAGATCAGAAATACACAGAAGTGTGTAAAGGACTTGGACACACACACCCACAAAAAATAAATATATCTCTGTCTAGACACACCTAGAGCAAATTTGAACATTTCTCTCATCTTGGGTGATTCAGCTAAACAAATGACATTTTTCAGCTCTTTTTCTCCCGCAGTCTGAGGTTTGTATGAAGTCGTAGCTATTTTAAAAACGTACATTTCAATTTTGGTACAGATTTATAGGCTTCTGCAGAGATGAACCCATAGAGTTTGTATCCTAAAATCCCTCAGTTAGATTCCCAAGGATCCTATTATGTTTACAGATCAGCAATAAACTGCCCAGTACTCAGGTGTATGTGCTACGTACACAGAAACTCTTCTGCTATGTGCACTGCTGTCCATGTGCACTGCTGATGACAGCACCCCTGAAATAAAGCATTACTTCAAAAATTCCTTGTATGACAGCTCCAGTTTTTAAATTTCCTGTTTAGTTGAGCAGTTTGCAGTGACTTCTGGACATTTGGATGGAGTGTCATTATGAAACGGAAGAGTAAATGTATTTGTCATAGTGCTTGTTTTCTTCATGATTTAAAAGCTCTGGTGCATGGATAGTAAAAAGCAGTAGGGGAAATTGTAAGCTGTGCCATGGCTTGCTACCATATCAGAGAATCCTTCAGAGATACAGTTGGCAGGATTGGCAGGGGCCTGAGGGCATGGGGACATCACTTGGCTTGTTTTTTAGTATTTAGATAAAGATTTGAATTACTTACAAAAATACTACACTTTGAGGCTGAGCATTTTCCAGGCCAATAGGGAAGGGCTTTGTACCCTCTACTTGGTGAACGCCTCATTAAAGAGAAGGGCAGAAATGGGAGTAGCATGTACTTTTGTCTGGATACATAAAACTCTTCAGCTGGCTCAAAGAGTGTGGGCGGCTCCTTAGCAGGAAGCCATGACCAGTGTTTTAGGGAAGAAGAGAATGTCTTCTTGCTTCAGTTAAGTAATACTTAATCCAGGTGAATGAGGGTGAAAGGGGGAAAAGACTGGAATCCCAGGTTCAGATCTGGGTGAAACATTCTATAAAAGAAAACTCAGATCACCAATCATGGATTCTCTTCTGAGTAGTCAGTCTTGAGAGAATATACCAAAAATATTTTGGTGCTTCGTTCTTACTTTATCTATACCTGCCCAGTTTTCAAAACCACACTCCTATATGATTTCAGTGCTGCACTGACTAGGAGGTTGGTAGGTGGGCATGTGGTACTCGGGAGTCAGGTGTCTATGTAACAATTCCAGCTGGGCACCTTTAACTATAATATTAAACAATCAGCTGGTTTGTCTCCCTTTGGAGTAAATACAGAGCTAAAAATCATCAGAAGAGACTATCAGTTTTTGTAGCCTCTGTTATATTCACAGCCTAGTCAAGCTGAAGAAGTCATACAGTTGAGAGGGTGGCCATGTGACTGTGTTTGCAGGCACCAATTCAAACCCAAAACTAGAAAGACAGTCCTCTCCCAAAAGCCTTTTCCACCTCACCAAACCAAAAGTAAAACAGTATTATCTCAGTGCAACAACTTTCATCCATCCAGGAGGGAATTAATTCCGTTCACACAGGTTTCTTACTGAGACTGTTCGTGCAAGAGCTCCATGGTGTTTTAATTAGCCTGCTTTTGGTAAAATCATCATCCCAGAAATTTGTAAGCTGCAGGATTGGCATGAATAGTATGAGGTTATTATTTATTCATTTCTAAGTATTAAATCATGTTTCTAGCAGTTGTCTCGTTTTTCAGCCTACTCTGTCAACTCCTAGTATATGTGAGACAGTTCCTGCATTACCAACTGTGCTTGAAAATTGTAATGGCAGATAAGAGATGTGTGACTCTACTGAAATACCTATCGTGGGCCAAGTTCCCTGGTGGACACAAATAGCAGACACAGGGAAACAAGCTATTGGCATATAAGTGATCTTTCAGTGGTATAAATTTGTCCAATTAAAAGGAGTTACATCATTGTGTGTAGAAAAAGCGTGAGCTTGGGGTTTTGTTGTTGTAGATAATGTATACAGATGTGATGATATCAAAACTCTGGTGATATGAACACTGGGTTTGGGACCTACAGGCCGCCTAGAATCACAAAATATCAGGTCTTTGAAAACTAGCAGTACACATATTCATTCTTAGCTACAATGTCTTAGGGTACTGAGTAATTGTAGATACTCTAAAGCACTAAAATATAGTAAATCTTTATTCCCCTTTCCAAACAAGCCATAAGTTATTAGTACAGTTTGAAGTGCAGTAATCAGATCCATTGCATGTACTTTTCTGGGTCAGCTACAGAACCAGGTGGTAGAATGGGTTTGTGGAAGGAGATTATAAGAGTAGTGGGGCCAGCAGGACTGGGGAAGTGATTGTCTCTCTGTACTCAGCACTGGTGAGGTCACACCTTGAGTGCTGTGTTCCATTCTGGGTCCCTCACTTCAAAAAGGACATTGAGGTGCTGGAGGGTGTCCAGAAGAGGGAAGTGGAGCTAGTGAAGAGTCTAGAAAACATGTCCCATGAGAAGCAGCTGAGGGAACTGGGGTTGTTGTGAAAAAAAAGGAAACTTGGGGCAGGACCTCCCTGCTCTCTACAACTGTCTGAAAAGAGATTGTAGTGAGGTGGGGGCCAGTCTCATCTGCCACGTCTCAAGTGAAAGAACAAGAGGAAATGGTGGTAGGCTGAGCCAGATGGTAGGTTCAGATTAGGTATTAGGAAAAAAAATTTCAGTCCAGGAATGGTCAGATATTGGAATAAGTTGTCTGGGAACATGGTGGAGTCACTGTCTCTGAAAGTGTTCAAGAGATGAATGTGGCACTTGGGGCTGTGGCTCAGGAGTGATTATGGTGCTGCTGCATTGGTGGTTGGACTGGAGGACCTTCAAGGTCTCATCCAACCCCAATGTTCCTGTGGGTTGAGAAGGAGGGCCCACTCAGAATGTGCCACTCACTTCTACCTCTTTCTACCTCTCCCTGACTTGTGAGCAAAGGAAGAGCAGTCGAGTCAGCTCTGCAATTGAAGTTTCAGTTAATGCTTTGTGGGATGAAGATGATCAAGTGGTTGCAAAAAGAAATAGCCAAGTGTAACAAGAACACCTTTTTTAAAGCTGTCTCCAAAACTTGAAGCTGAATGGGGAAGTTTGAACTTCTGCCATAGAGTGAAAAGACTAACTTTTTAGTGGGATCATGCGGTAAAGTCTTGGCTTCGCTGAAATCATTGTTGAAATTAACCCTGACTTCAAAAGGGGTTGTAAGCTCTTCAGAAACAATTCAGTGTGACAGGGTTGCACAAAGAGTGGCAAAGCTATTCTCTGTTAATGTGCACAGTACAGTACTTGAAGCAATCACTGTAAAAGAGTGCTGCAAACTGGCAAGGCAGGAGAGGGTGTTGTGTAGTGGTGTCCCCAGCTTCCATGCCTTGCATTTCTTTCAGTGATGCTGTGCAAGCTTTCAGCTGTCTCATCTGTGATATGAACCCAGGACTCTGAGACTTTTGGTCAAAATAAGGGATGCAATATATGTGGGAGTTGTGAAGAACTGTCAGCTGAGAGTTGAGGCTAAGGGTGGAATTCACAGTCTCTCTTCTGGGCTTCATGAGGCTGCATGGCACAAGCAAAAGAGTGTGTTTAAGTTAAATTTGCCCGAATTTAAGCCACTCTAGGAGTATGATTATTGTTACCTGTCTGCTAAAATACTACACACACAAACACATGCACAAAAAGGTATCTACAAAGGAAGTCAAGCCATGAGTACGTGAGCTACTGTATGCATGTCCTTATCCAGAGAAAGATGTTCAGTTCCCGTTTGTTACCAGAGGCAACAAAGTGATAACTTGTAACAGAGCCTGCAGTTCCCTGGTGCTTTGAATGGGACACGCAGCTTTTCTCTCTGAAGAGATCTGCAGTCTGGTTCTTCCTTGAGTCTGTCCTAACTAGCATCAGTTTCATAATGCACTCATTTGGTCTGAATTAACTGTTTTGTAGGTGCTAATCTCTCACAGATACATGCTTCTAAGCTTACACTTTCCAAAAAAAGAAAAATTTATATGTCTGGCAACGTGTTCAACAGTGAGCCACGGGTTCTCAATGGCCTGAGTGTGTTCTTCATCTGGAGATTGAAGTAAAGAGGACAGTAGGCTTTGGGGAAAATTGTTCACAGAAATGCTGTTATTGCAGATAATTGCTTGGTTAAAAGTACTGTGTCCTCTCCTGACATAATCTGGATTAGTCATTCCTTATGATGAGTTGTTTTGCTGTTGAATGGTCTTAAGGAATAACCAGTCTGTAACTTCGCAAATGCATACCCAACAGAGGGGTTGTTTATGTGTGCTAAATGACCCTCACGTCACATTAAGTAACAGTATGTTGGTACTTGAATTTTTACTTTGATTAATATTATTCAATTATCCAAACCCTTATGAAAGCAGAAACATTCGTTTAAAGCCTGTAATCAACAGTAAAGTATCATATACTGAAACATTATGAGCTAAATACTTTGGAATTGAATATAGAGCTTGTTTTTCTAAGTATAGGACAAATTTCTGCTGCAGCCTAGGTGCGTCAGTTATGTGACTGCAGATACTTGGGTTTGGATGGGAGCAGAGCAGAGAGATACATATTCATATAAACCACCATAAACAGAACTGTCTCAAACTGAAATCAGTTGATAAACTTAGCCCTGTTTCTATAGGAAAGTATTATATTCCTTGTCTTTTTAAAGTTATCTTTATTTGCAC
Organism: Motacilla alba alba; assembly: GCF_015832195.1. Taxonomy (NCBI): domain Eukaryota; kingdom Metazoa; phylum Chordata; class Aves; order Passeriformes; family Motacillidae; genus Motacilla; species Motacilla alba. The sequence goes on along the minus strand of NC_052017.1, from coordinate 23,230,704 downwards.
ACTATTGTGAATTGTCAACACACTGATATTTTAACTTCTTGGTGTGTGTATGGATATTGCAGATGAAATCCCTGGAATTACTGAATGTGAGAAAGAAAGACAACTCTGATTGATAGTAATGAAGACTTCAGTTTTATTTTACCTTTCTGCACATAAAAGAACAGTACCAAGAACACACTCTTTCATAGTCTGAAAGAGGCTCTGAAGATGATAAGGAGCCTCTGAAATATGAATACTGCCATGCAACGAATTGTGAGGCATATTTCTATGACACAGCATCATTTCAGATGCATCTTCCTTGTCAGTCATTTTCCTGTGCTTCGGCATATCTGATAATTTAGTCCTCACTGTTTTAAGTGGGCACAGTAGCTATGCAGCAGTAGGAATATTTGTCTTTGCCTACTAGATCCTGTATTCTTCCATATGGAAAATTTCTACTTCTTTTCAGTTCTTAGTTTAACTTTTCCTTCTCATGCTGTGTTCTCTTATTTTCAACACATTTCTGAAATGTCTTTCAAAATCAGAGAAAAGATCTGTAATATATTTTCAATCTTCTGTAGGTTGGAAAGAAGAGAGAGCTAGAAAGAGAAGCAGAGGAATCTGTTAACAAAAGAAAAAATAGGATGTATAACTGGGTGTTGGGAGGGTAGGTGTAATAAAACCAAGACAGTAGAGCCATGGCAAAAAGCAACTGAGTAAGTACAGCCATGAATGCTGCTTATAAGTTAGGTTTTCCATGTAAACTGCCAAACATTCTAAATGCGGTTTAAGAGAGAACTGGTCTCTTTATCATGCAGCAATTTAAACACAGACTTTGCAATCACATTATCTGGTGTTTTCCAGTGAACCTTAAACCAACATATCTAGTGGACCAAGAGCTCCAAAGTGTAATCATTCACTTGTGTGCTTGCTTACAGTTAGATCTTGGTAGCAGAAAGAACTAAAATAACAACTTATTTTTTCTGTTTTGTCTTTGGTTCTAACAAGAAATGGTGGATGTTGCAGCTTAGAACTGTAAAAGCTACACAACTTAATTTGCAACCTTTGAACCAAAGTACTGTACAATTCTGGCCTGTGTTTGTTTCTGCCATTTTTGGAAATTATCTTGTTTTGTTGCAAGAATGATTTACGTTGCAAGTGCCATAAAAGTTCACCACAGTCCAGACCAACTGTACTGGGAGAAGGTTTGTTCCTTAGAAAGATCTTGTCAGCATTCAAAATTCTGTGCTTTCCACTTTTTATCCTTTATTCTTCTGCCATTCATGTGCATAGGGGAGTGTGGGAGGCTGATCATTTTTCCAAACTAGACCTAATAAACTGGGATTTTTTTCTTCCTCCCCAGATAAGTGGCCAGCCTATTATGAAGATTTTTTTCAAGTATTTTTAAAGTTGAATGGACACAAGCCACAGTTTGACTTAGTGACCTTAGTGATCTGATAGAACAACAATGACATTCTGCTTCACACTTAAGAAAACTTAATATAAAAGGAAGCAGAAGACTGCACTTGTTCATGTTATTCCAGTTTTTTGGATAATGAGGGTTGTTTTCTGTTTAACCTGACCTCCAAGGTAGAACTTGCATAGGCTTTAGGCAAAGGACAAACACACCTTAATAGAGAGAAGGGCAAACACTTAGAATAATGCTGTAAGTATTGAGTAAGAAATAAATGTGTTTCCAAGACAGCATCACCTCATTTAAAGTAAAATACCATGTTGGTTTTTAGCACACATTTTTCCTCAAGCCTTTTCTAGTTGATATCTGTTTGTCTGCAGTTGGGGTGATTGATAGCCGTTAGTCAAATCCAGTAACTGTATGGGTTTGTGGTCGGAGATGGGTGGTAAGTGCCAGGCCATTCACTTGTGGTTTTGCTTCTAGTTTCCAGCTGTGCCAGACTTTCAGTCAGAGGAATAGATCTGTTGGTAAGGGAAACCGTTGATAAACCATAGAAACCAAAAACTGCCACTACCCATGACAAAGAACCAGAAGGGAACCCTGAAGCAGTGGTACAAAGCCCCACAGAAATGGTGCTAGCTGACCAACTTTAATTTGACTGTTTGATTCAGGTGTGGGGCAAGACAGTGGCCAAGGGACCAGGTCCGGGACCAGGTGGCTCTGGGCTGGCAGCCAGTGGCTGCACACAGCCCAGATAGCACCTCATGAGAGAGGTCTCCTCCTGGAGAGCTTCCCATAGCTTCTTCATTGCAGGTGGCACAACACTAGTCTGAAATCCCCCTGACCACATAGTCCTTACAAATACATGCATTCCTTAGAGGTTCAATATTCCAGTTTGGGACAATCTGAATTAGTCTTGCCAGAGGTCAGAGGAAAAGAGCTTGAGGTTAAGAGAAAGACCACAACATGTCAGTCATGATGTAAGTCCTTAGTATTAGCATCGTAGTGTTTGCAATGGATATTTGGAAATGCAGCTGGCAGCAGAAACATCTGGATCTGAGCTATGCTGGGCACAACTTCTGGCCAGTTGCTGTGAACACCTTTGTGTCCTCTGGAGCATCTCCAAGACAAGTTCATACCTGTGATAAGCCAGAGCAGCCTGAGGGCTGCTTTGGTGGGATCCCCAGCTGCAGATTGTTTTTAGCAGTCACTCCACTGGCCAGAGAACAGGAGAGCAGCAGAGCAATGTCATCCATGCCCCTTGCTCTCTAGCCTGAAGAGGGATAGCCAGCTGTACACTGCCCAAAGACTTTCTGTTTGAAAGGGTCTCCTGGCTCTTTCACACAGCTTCCCTCTGCAGGAACTTGGCTGGGAGAGACTTTGCTTTCTGCCTAGAGTTTGGCTGGGGGAACCTCTGTGTACTTTCGTTTGACTCGTAATACAACTAAACATTGTTTTTATTTACTTTCCTCTTTCATAGGAAAATGGCTACAAAACGGTATTTAAATTCCTGGGATCCTTTCCTGGACACTGGTGCACTCTGGAGAGGAGGGAAAAAGACTAGACTTTAACTGTGATTCATGTTGCTGAGCTCCCCAGTGTGGGAGGTTTTTTTCCAAATTTAATGTCTAGTCAGACATTTTGATCCGGGCAGCCTTTACTGAATTTTCTGTGTTTGATTGTCCAGAAAAGAAGTCTAATCATTAGCTACCATTGGCTAGTCATAAAAATAATATGTACTAGTTGAGAAGTATATAGGGCTAATCTGTCTCATATTTGAGTTTTTCAACAACTTCAGACTAGCACTTCTCCATATGTATTGGTCACCGAGGCTGTTAAATATTCTTTATATCTAATAAAACCCCATAAATGTGCATGAGAGAAGTGGAAATCAGACCTAAAGGAACAGACAATCTCCTGAGTTTAAAAACAGCTAAGGATAGCAGAGCAAAACATAACAGCTGAGACATTGCACTATTTTGTATACAGTAAATAATTGGCTGTGTGGGAGAAGACATCAAAATGTCAATGAGAAAGCAAGTTTGAAATTTAGATTTCTGGAAAGCAATTTCTCCAAGGAAATCATGGTGCCCAAAGGCAGCTCCCCAGTGTCTCTGTGGGAAAGCTTACCTATATTGCAGGGTTGAGGCCACTGGAGGGAATTTGCCAATCTGTGCATTGCATATGTCAAAGACCTAGATAGAGTCCTGACTTGGTGAGGAAGGGAGGTGGCCACAGCCTCTCCTGTCTGTATGTGCCACTTGCCACAGAGCAGCACATGTTACCCACGTGTAGCTGGAGCTGCCTTGGCCATAAGGGGACTGGTGTTGGCAGGATATAGCTCACCCTAAGTCACAGCAATTCCTGTCGCTTTTTCCTTTGAAGTCATAGTATGCCTTGTGATACGAAAGCACGTGTTGCTGCCTTGCTTCTGATTTTTGTTTGCACACAGCCTGTGGCACTGCCATTACGTTTGCTTGCTTGCTCTGCCTGACCTGCTGGCCCTGTACAAATGAGTCCATGTGAGACAGAGCCACCATGGTGTGCTGACGGCTAGAGGCAGAGCCAGGATTTGACAAGCTCTTGGTGTCAGCATGTGACCTGCCTGGCTGCTCTCTTGTGCTTGTGGCATGCTTCGTTTTGCCGTCCGTCTGACATGGTCAAACCATGTGACTTCTTCCAGAAATTCATACATAATCTGCTCTGCTTTCCTTTTATAGATGCACTGAATGAATTCCGTCCAGGTGCAACTCATAAGACAAACTCTGAGAAAGTATTTCTTCTTTTATTTAAATATTCTCCATATTCATAGCTTCTCTTCTAACATATCAAAGTTTGCCAGTAGTACGTGCTTTTGGAATATAGACATTTGTCAAATACGAATTTCATCCAAGGGATTACTTCATTTCCACTCATTTATTCAACTGAACTGGAGTAAATTGGCATGAAAATTCAGTTACTATTGATTTTCACTTAGTCTGAATCAGTTACCTAAAGGTACATGACTCAATGAGCTATATCATCCAGAATTTCACCAACTACAGTGAATTATCAGATCTTTTTTATTAGATTATGTCCATGAAACAGGTTTTATGATTATGTCAGTACAGCATACACACTCTTCTACACAATTTGATAATTTTTTAAGTGCTCTTCATATCCAAATAATTTAGGAACAAGCTTTCAGCATCTAAAGAAGTATACATAGCAGGAGATCTTTGTGTAATGTTTCTGTCTGTAGCTGTTAAATTGAGCCTGTTTGGCAGTGATGAATCATACTGTGCTGCTGTAAGAATGAAGGTACTCAGTTAAACCTAGATCTCATCAGACCATTAGCAGTGATAGAGTACATGTACGTAGTCAGAACCGTATTCTGGGTGGGTGTCCTACCCACTCAAGCACAGAAACAGACTTGCTTGCTTCTCTCCTGCCTTGGAATCATTTTTCCATTCCTGTGAAGTAATTGCAAAAGGAAAGGCAGGTGTTGCTTATCTCCTGGATCTTTAAAGAGCTTGATTTTGAGGGCATTTTGCTGGAAAGTGTGAGCGGAGTTTAAAGAGGGCCTAGACTTTTTAGAAACCCTTTGTTTTTGGCAAACATGCCTGCCACAACTGTATGAAGAGCAAGGCATAAAATGGCTTACCACGGGAGGAGGCTTTTACTTGATTATTCATTTGCTCCAGAAGAGGATTCTGGTTTTTTTCTTTAACTTTGAACAAATTAGGTTGGTTTTTTTTCAGAAATGACAGCCATCTCATCTGGATCTTGAGGAACTCCTTGTAGTGGACATAAAGGTGGTAAACACTGTGGTAATGTGGGGACAGAAGAGTTCAAGATATGAGTGATTCAAGGAGCTGCATGTGCTCAGTATTTCAGAGACTGAGGGAATGTTCATTTTGTAAAGATGGAGTTGTGTGCTTTTCCCATTAAAATTATGTCAAAAACCAATAGAGCTGTGCCACAGACAACACAAAAGGCTTATGGTTCAGTAAGAGCAAATCAGAGATAATAGCATAAAAATTGTTGCAAAAAAAGATTTGGGGAGCCTGGTAACCCACAAATCTACAGCACAAAATGTACTGCAGTTGCATAGGGGAGGGTGGCATCTGAGCAGCCATCACCTGGGAGTTAGGTTTTCAGTTTTCTCTTTAATATAAAAATTAACTTACTCTTTCTTTTGGTCAGGATTCAAGTAGGGAAAAATTTTATGTGAAATCACTAAAAGCTGAAGAGGATAAATAACCAGAGAGCTCCTAATAGGTGAACTCAGATTCCTCTGCACTGTCATGGGCCAGTGAATGTAAAACTCACAGCTTCTCTGGCCCGAGTAGACTATATTGCATGGGACAAAGTATTGCTTAGGGCAAAGCTGTATCTAGTTTACCTGGCCTTTGAAAACTATCATTTTTTCTTGCACGGTTGCTGTACATAACTTTCTACCTTAAGTACTTATCTCAAGCTTTTCTGCAGGTGTTTATTAATTCACTGTAAGCCAGAACAGCTGCTAAAATTTAAAGTATTTTCTTCACACCATCCTTCTAATCCACTTTCATGTCTTGTGACAGTCAGACTCAGCAGCTGGGGAAAAAGGTTGAAATTGAAATTTAACCTCTGCTCACATAACAGTTTGCCATTTAGTACTGAAATGTTTTACCTGCCTTTGTTGTCTGAAGGGTTATAATCCATTTACAGATTTTTTTTCTGACCAAGGGTGTTTTATTACAGCTGAGGGTGATGAGATGTATTAGTTGTGGGTGGGCACAGTTCTGATGTTTCAGGTTTATCTGAAAATTTAGAGAGGCCTAGAGCAACAGGTGCCATTAACACCTACTATGGGGGCAAAATAAGTGATCACAGATCAAAACATGTACTTGACACCACACAGGAGCAGCTGAAGCCCAGATGGAGAGAAAACCCAAGGATTCTGTCTCTTAGCCTTTAATGTTTCTCCAGAAGGGAAAAAAAAAATCACTTTTCCTTAGATTTTATTCTGTATTGAGAATTTCATGTTCTAGATTGTGAGAGCATCTTTGAATTCTGTATTTCCCTTCAAACATGGAAATTTGCCATCTCTTGAAGCTCCCTTTTCTGAAGTCTCACAGAGTGCAGCCTCCATTACCTCATTGTCACTCTGTCACTGTACTGCTGCAGCTGATTGAAAAGATTGTCTTACCGAATTTTTCTCCTGCTCTTATAGACAGATACTTGCTTTTTTGCCTTACTCTTCCCAGTTTTGTAGTCTGTTGGTGGTTTTTTTTTCAAAGTTAGACAGTAATTTAATCACATAGATGTACCATTTTCTGTGTTGCTCATAATGCTGAAAATAAATCATCATTTATGACATTATCCTTTCACATTATTTTGTATTAAGTGTTTAGAGTATAAGCTCTTTATCCATTGGACAAACTTTCGTCTGTGAAGCTCATTGCTTAGCATTACTAAGATAGAGACAAAGCCCAAGAAAACCTGGGAATACATACTTGGATGTTAATTTACTCAGTATCTTTGCGAAGATCACATGAACCAGTGTGTAGATTGTATGTGTTTGTAAATAACTTTCTTTTCCCTTTGATAAGGAAGAATCACAGGTAGGTAAGAGTTAGTTTCCTTTGGGCAATAGTTATGTGTGCATAGCCTTTCACCTAATACAGGAATGGTAACAGGGTTAGACATTTGGTTTGAAAGAATTTATTCCAAGAGAAGTCAACCTAATGGCACAAAACCTTTTAGCTTAAAGCTGTACCGTGAAAGCAATCTGAATGAAAATATATCCAGTTTGTGGAACATTATTGAATTTTAATGAGAGGGCCTCAGACTTTAAAAATTGTTCTGTATCCATACTCTTGATTAAAACTAGTCCAACATTAGAGGCACTCTTGAGCAAAGCCCATTGTTAAAGTGGTTTTTACACCAGTAAATATGGTAAATGTCAACAGATGAGCTTTCTTGAAGTCATCTTGGCATTGCAAGAAAAATTGTTGAAGTACAAAAGAAGTAATTATTCTGTGTCTCTGAAAACTGTGATTTGAAAAGATTTTCACAGTGAAATTTCATACAGGATAAAGGAGCAGATACTTCATGTAGAAGACTGCTTTCATTTCATTTACGTAATTGATAAAGATGAGGAACAGACTGAAAGTCCTCTTGCTTACCTTGAAGTTTGGTCTTTTGCTGTGATATAGGTGTTCTAAAACCATTTCTTCAAAATGCAGGATTTGAAGAGCATCTTCAATCTGGCTAAAATGTGTTGTTTTGGAGTGCTGTCTGCTACATTTTTAAGTAAGGAGTAAATCATGAATTAATTAAAGAAGTGGTGAAAAACAGCTCAGACATGCTCTGGAGGGAGGATATAGATCTCTTCGAGGAAAATATGGGCAAATTCGTTCACAGGCATGAGGTTCTCTGCACACACACACACACACACACTGTCTGCACACTGATTTGCACCATTGCTTGTTTGAATGAACAGGAGAGTGAAGAGCCCTCTTGGCTCCTACCCTTCCACATAGGACAGCCTTTATCTAATCCATACCTCAGTTATTGCCTTCAAACCCCACAACTGAGTGGCACAAGAAGGGCAAAGCCGTGTGACAATTTTAAAGAGTGCACATTTAAAACGGGGATATGAAATAAGTTCATGAAAGAGAAGAGAATGCATCAAAATAAATAAGTGATTGTGGGAAGACCATGACCATATTGTATGTGTCATATCAGTATTTCTTTCAGGCTGCTTGCAAAAGACAGAAGCCTGCAGTTAAGTTATGTCATTTATATATTATGTCATCTATATATTATGTCATCTATGTATTATTTTATTTAGTTATGTCAGATTTCAAACTGCTGATGGACAAGTAGTTGTAATTTAACTGCGCACAGTGATGAGATTGGTGTTTAATACACAGTTCACTTACTGCTGGTAGAACTGTAAAAACAAAAGGAATGCTTCTTTTTCCACACTGAGCAGAGACTTTTTTTTCCCTACTCTTTTTCCAAGGTCAGTTGTGTATGTATTTACAGAATTTGCTTCAAACGTTGCCGCAGTTTTCAAGGTGCCACTATTATATCATGCTTCCTGAGCTGAGATAACAACCCTTAAAGCCCTAGTGAAATAAACCTACAAATCTTGCAGGGAAACAAATGTCCACAGATAAGAGAACTGTGACGTGCGTGATGAGAGAGTAAGTGAAGGACATTCAACCTATCAAGGCTCTTCTATTTCAAAAAATAATGTTCAGTGATGAGTTCTGAAGCAGTTCTGCCCAGGAACAGATGAGATCTGCCTGTGTTATAGCATATTCTGGTCAAAAATCATATCTACACTTACCTTGCTTTTGGAAACTTTATATGTGTGGGTATGTAAATATGTGTACACATATATATAATCTATGTATCCTTCTCTTGAAGCATGATTTTTATTTTTTAATAAAGGCTTGAAAGCAGATCTCAGTTGGCTTGAACCTGGGGTCATTGATGTCTGTGGAAAAGCTCCCTTTTATGTCAGTGGTGGGGGACAAGGCCTGTCATTCTGTTCCAAGGCCAGCTGGGACTATGCTTACCTGAAAGGTATCAAGCAAATTTTGAGCACCCAGAAAAAGATTTCCTTTGCCATTTCTTAAGGAAGCTTTGAAGATGGTTATATTTTCTCTTACTTGAGGAGATTATTATAAATATTGGATAAACGTCACTGTACACAGTAGGCTGGCCCTGCTTTGGTCATAAAGCTGTACACAGTGCCTCTGTTCGGTTTCCCTTATTCTAACATTTCCCTTTCAGTTATGCATGCAAAGAGAACATCTGAAATTGGGTCCTTCCTTGCTGGCTTGTATCTGCACCCAGCTCTAAACCTCTTGGTTTGCTTCTTCAAGAAAGAGACCCTGTATGTTTCCTATGAACAAGACCAGACGTGCATTTGGGGGTCAGAATATTTTTCTAGAATATTTCTAGAAATATTTTCCTAGGCTTTATTCCTAGAATTAATTTGCTTCATTTTGAATAGCAATAGGGAGCAAATTCAACACACTACAGAACTGGAAGTTTGCAAAACTACCTCTTTTTTTATCTGCTTCTGTCTAGTGGGTGACATGAGAAACTCCAGGGAAAATAATAATTGTTGTAGGTTTTGATGCATTAGATCTGGTTCTAATAATAGTTCAGTACTGACATAGCCCCATCTTAGAGCTCTTATTCACCATTGTGATACTATCATACTTGAAGAATGATAGATTTTTGAATGAAAGAAATTAGGCTTTTAAAGACTAAAATGAGAAACTCAAGATGCCTGATCTGGTTTCTGTCAGATTTTAGCTGAAGAGTATTTCCTCAGTCCTAATGTTTATCTGTGTCATCTTTCTTCTTACATATTGGAGGAGAGAAGATAAGTTTTGTAAAAGTTTTGAGCAATTTATGATCAAGTATAATAACCTCTACATGAAGTAACTTCTTCCTATGCAGTGTCTGGCACACACCCACACAGATACTATTAAAGGGAAAGGAGAGAGAGAAGTACAAGAAAATGTTAGGTTTAAAATGAGAACTCTGAATTACACAACAGCTGAGCAAGTCACTTTTGACTGGAAGTGGGTAACTGTCCAGAGTGTGAAATCTTGTCAGCATGGCCTGTTTTCAGAGTAAAGTTTCATATTGCACCTTACTCATCTTACATACCAGAAGGCAAATTATCTTCATCTTTAAAAGGTGATACTTTTTTTTTTTTTTTTGCGTTACTTTCTCTTTGCATACCTGTAGTACAGACTTGTGCAGGCAATTTGTCAAAGAGAAACAGTGGTAGCAACAAGAGTGGCTAGGAATCAGCTCAGAAATAATCCCTCTGAATAAAGCTTTCCACAGGACAGTCCAGATCATGTTATTTCTAGTCATCTCATAATTTCAGTTTTAGATCATGTATGGCTTTAATCCTTAAAATAAAAATATTTTCTTCATAACAAGTAACTAAGAATCTGACAAAACTGTTTACTAGCTATTCACATTTTGTAATATGAAAAGAAAAAACCCATCCCATCCTTTTAATATATCTCTGACTATATGGTTTGGCAGGTTTCCCATGGCATGATGCAGGATTCCTTGGCAAATGTCACTTGGCTTTAGCTTTTTTAGATTCTTCACCATCATTTTATTGCTCTTACACACACAGACATCCAAACTCCTTAGACTTAACTGCTACAGCACAATCAGATTTTAAAATTTCATGTACAACTTCCATGTACTCTCATTATACACTTTACATTTTTTTCTTCGCTATGTCAAATAATCATGGACTTCCAACACCTCCCTCGTTTTGTATAATGCCTTCAAAGCTGCAGCTACGTATCCTGAATTCACTGCTCTTCTTCCCTAAACAACTTCTCAGCATCTTCTCAACCATTGTGTCTAAGCCCCTCTTGCCCAAATATTAAGTTGTACCCTTTCCACCCATGATGTTCTCCTCATTTTAGGGAGTTCTTGTAGGACTTCCCTGACTACACATGGATCACCAATATACAGGCTTTTCACTAAGAATATTGTATAAATTCAAGTTAGTAATTAAGAGATTATTCTTACCATTTTTCCGTGATAAGAAGGAAGGGCAAGGAATTCCTAACTTCTGTTGTCACAATGAGCAAATGGACTAGCAGAAAGAATCTAGGTAGTTATTTTATATGGTTTTTCTTACATATCTGGAAAGATACTAGGCTTGTCTAGCTTTGGAAGCACTTGTATTGGCAATTCCAGAACTGTCATGAGAGCTCAGTAGTATGTTTTGGTTAGAAAGTGAATTTCTTAACTTTTTTTCACTCATCAGTACATTGTTTCTTCACATGACCTTTCTTCCATGTGTCTATTTTACCAATGTCAGAAATAGAAAAATAGTTTCCAATCAGAATGTCACTAATTAGTTAAAAATGTCAGTCACTGTCAAGAAACCTGCAGAAGTCTCTTCCTGTGCTGCATTGCATGCAGTGGTTTTTTAGTTTTTTTTCCTTGTGTCTGCATTATAGTTTGACTAGAACAATGCTTATCAGTATCTTAAATTCTAATTGTTATGAAAATTCTAACTTTCCTTAGGAAAAGCTTTTTTTTTTTCCTTTGCTTTGCAGACCAAAGACTGAAAATAAAATCTAGAAGTAATGTGGCCGGTTTACAGTTAAAACTCATTTATCTCTTGCGTGTCATTGCGTTGTCATTGTATACAATACTTTAAAGATTGCTTTGGCATGTCTGTAGAGTTGTACCAGGGAGAATTCTTCTGTGGAGATTGCTTAGGAAATGTTTATATCTCAGTTTTTACTGAGTAGTGCAGACATGAAACACAATGTTTGTGGAATAAAGTACTCAGCTTTTCAGACACTAATATCCAGTTCAGATAGAAAGAACATTCAGTGAAGGTGAAAGTCAGCATGAGCATGAGCAAAATCTGAGCTAAGTCATGGACAAGAGAAAAAGAGCCTAAAGTTGGTAAATGGTTAAATCTAGTTTGTTCAGCTGTATGTAAGCATGAGAGCCTTTTGGCCAGAAAATTAATGGTGCAAGCCCTTTTAAACTGTAGGCAGATGGTAACATTTCAGGATTTGTAGGTCTTCCATTGCAACCTTACCTTGTGATCTGTATTTTTATTTCTGTACTGTCACAGAATCACAGAATGGTTGAGATTGGAGGGACCTCTGGGTATCATCTGGTTCAAGCCCAGGCAGGATCACCAAGAACTGGTTGTCCAGGACCATCTCCAGATGGCTTTTGAATATGTCCAAGGTGGGAGGGTCCACAACCTCTTCGAGCCAGTGCTTGGTCACCCACATAGTAAAAAAAAAAAGTTTCTTTATGTTCAGAGGGTGTTCTTGCGCTTCTGCTTTCCCAATGCAGACTCATAGCTAATATCCATTTCATTGTGCAGCTGCACATTTTGTACCTCAGGAGCTAAGGTGCTTGCTTATTGGCTCAGGAGGGGTTTATTTTAGCAGGACAGTGCAAGCAATACAATGCCTCCATCATATCTTCCTATCTGTAGGCTAAGAATATTCTGGTCCTGCAGCAAACACGAAAAGGCTTTTCCTCAATACAGTAGGCATCATTCCAGAGGCTGTGGATAATGGCCTAGCTCCAAAGCCAGGAGGAGGAGTGGCCAAATAAGATGGACACTTGCATATTCCTTGTAATGTTTTCCTTGTTCTGTTGCCCTGAAAAATCAAAGAAGCAACAACCAACAAACGCGGGAACCATCTGAGACCCCTTGAGCAAACGGGGAAATTAAATGTCTTATGTGCACTCCAAATCTTCTTGTCCCATCTTCCCTACTTGGTGTGCATTCAGTAACAACAATGGTGTTGGAGCCTTCAGAGCATGGATTTTGTAGCAAGAAAAGTCAGGGATGTTTTAGAGGATTGAGGAACCGCACAAAAAGCAAGTACATCCCCATGGATAGTTCCTTCATCCATGGGAATGTCCCTCTTTTCTGAGGTCCATGTACTCACAGATTTTAGGTGGTATTTGAAACCAGAGGGCAGACTCACATCCTCTGCCACAGGATGAAAACCCAGCTCCATGTCTTTTCTGAAGGAAAAAAGAAGGAATTCTACAAAATCAGGCTCCAGAGTTTAACCAGTCTTACACAGATTTTGATTGCAGAGAGGAGAACATATGCTCAAGAAAGAACTTCTGGATCAAGCTTGCATAAATAAACCTCAGGGAGTGAGTGGGTGTATGAGTCAAGTGAAAGATACCAAGAACAAAGGTGAAATTTTAGTTTTCTGTGGCTGCTGAGTGTCCTTAATTCAAAGGTGGTGGGAGAGCTGATGTCCACCTTTAGGAATCTTTAAAAGCCTTGACGTGAAAGTTTTTATGTGTATTGGACTTGCAGAGCTGTCAAGTCATTACAAAAGAGTTACTAGTGCCAAAATGTGAAAAGAGAATGAGCAGCTTCGTGCAGCTGCTGATTAGGTGAATCTATTTCCCCAATCATCCATCCAATATTCCAATTGAACCTTGAGCCAAAATTCATGAGGCAAATTTCATTATACTGTTAGCGATACCTAACCTGGAGTTGGCATCCTGTTGTAGTCATGATGGTGGGATGGATCGGAGGCTGAAAGATGAACTAATAACACTTCATTTTGATGAAATATCAAAGTATGTTGGAAGGTCACCTTATGTTGTATAATTATACTTCCAAAAGAATTTAAATTCTTGCTTCAGCCCTTAGTGAATTTGAGACAGCAGCAATGATGGGAAAAACCTTCCTTAAAAATCCCAAGAATTGTACTTGTTCTGGCATGACACTGCCTAAGGTGATTTGCGAACAAGGCTGCCATTGCCAGGCTTTCACATTAATGCAAGGTTCAGCATGCATTTTAAAATATTAAATCAGCTTTCCATTTGCATAGATATGATTATTTGAATGTGTAGATTTTGTTAGTTTAAGGGGCCCCAATAATCAATGCTGGAGCTGAAATTAAATATTCAAAGTAACTGTATGTTAATAATTTCAAGCAGTTGTTCCAAAAAATGTCTTAGGTTCCAGTACTGCTTGGCTCCGGAAGATACAGAGATACACAAGCAATGCTAGGATTGTAGCTACTGAATGTTCTGAAAAGCAGGGTCAAAGCTTAGGGCAGAAGTAGATGCTCCTGTCTGAGTGGGTTAAGCTTTGGGTTTTTGTAGAAGCCAGCATTGCTATATACCTTAAAGCTTAAACCCAGAAATACCAAAGTATGAGTTGCAATGGTCTTGTCAAAGTACCTACAGTTAGTAAATATCATGTGTATCTGGGAAGCAGAACATTCCATTAGTTATGATTTATTCACAATCAAAATAAATAAAGTCCTTTATGGACAAGTAACAGGCTACCGCATTTTACTTCATCAGATCAAATCTCATGTCAGATGGTTTCAAATCAGATTTGATTAAATTGTTCTCTCAATGTCCCTGCACAAAGCAGTTTGGAGTGTAAGTTGATGTGACATGACCTGAATGGCAGCACACAAGAAGGAGGCAAAATGCATGTTTAGTTCATCAAAGAACAGCATGTGTGCCAGTTCACTGCTTTTTCTTGATGGCTCAGATTTCTGCAGAGATTGTTATGTCTAAGAAATGTCACAGTGCTCTGTGTCCACTTACTGTATTTGGAATGGACCCACAAGACACGCAGTGACGTGGAGCTCTGGTGCCTTTTGAGAGTGTCAAGATGGAAAGTGCCACTTCTCAGTATGAACTCACAGTTCAGCGAAAGGAGATCCAGATCCTACACCTGCTCCTGCTTATGGGCAGTGAGAGGGGAAGGACCATAGCTGACTACTCCTTGTTCTCCAGTCTAGATGTGACAGATCTTCTCCTATGAAAAGCAGCAGTGAAATGATGCCTTTGACTGCCACAGGTCTCAAGGACTTGTATCAGACAGAAGAGGAGTATGTGGAGAGAGGCAGGTGAATAGGTGTTCCTCCATAACCAAAGGCTCCCAGTGGAAGCAGGGGGTTATTCACTGTCTGTCAAGTCACTGTGTCTCACCTGAACAGTTCTAGAAATTGTAGCCATGAGTTTACAACATACTCTGTACTTAGAGAGCCGAGATCCAGAAGAGAGGGCAGCCTGGCTGTCAACTCAAGTTACTATCTCAGTCTGCAGTGTGTGTGAGTTGTGTTTCTTGGAGTAATCTACCATTTGTTGAACCAAAGTGGTACACGACATCTGTGGCTTGATCTTCACAGATCCCTCATTCTTGGCTGGATCCTTATTCATCTGTCAGTAAAATGTTGGAATGTCT
Organism: Motacilla alba alba; assembly: GCF_015832195.1. Classification (NCBI taxonomy): domain Eukaryota; kingdom Metazoa; phylum Chordata; class Aves; order Passeriformes; family Motacillidae; genus Motacilla; species Motacilla alba. The sequence continues at coordinate 23,215,561 of NC_052017.1, read as the reverse complement.
TGGGAGTTTCAACATAAAATTGCACTGTTGTCCAACACAGAGCTGGCAATACAGCCATACTACCGTAGAAATCAGAATTTCATATTTTACATTGGCGTTGTGGGGTGATAGCATCTTATGCATGATGAGTGAAAATACTTTAAATTGTACTTTGAAAAGAAAAAGTGTGTCTGAAAGTATTTTTAGTCACTGTTTTTTTTTTCTTGAAAGCCTTTGGACATTCAGCCTAACAAATTGTTTCTTTCCTGAATGTATCTTTATTTATGCAGCAGAAGTATTCCTCTACTTCAAGGTAAATTCTGTACCGTTTCACACCCCATTGTTTACAGACCTTCATGAATCCATTGTCATTTATTTGACCCCTTAAACCTAGGAGCACATTTCCAATAGGCAGTATGCAAGAAATTTAATTTTCAATTTATATTCATAATAATTAGTCTCTAATGTTATTATGTTTTAACGAATTGCATGACATTCACTCTGATTTTGTCTCTCTTAGCAGCTATTTTAGTGTTCTTTGTCATGAAAACTATTTTGTTAATGATATAATCCTTAGGACAGTATTAGTTGAGGGAAAATTGTGTCATTCATGCAAAAAGGGCACAATTAAATTTTCAAAGGTAGTGTTTTCAAAAATACATGTCATCTGTCCCCTTTTGTTACCAGTTTTAGTAGAAACGTGAAAGGTTCACTCACAGATTGGATAAAGCTTGGAAGCAGAAGAAATGAAGTCTCAAAAAAACCCCACGTTTTCACCCTACATTGGCAATTGTCAATGACATATATAAATTTACATTAATTAAAGCAAGTGACATCCTAAAAACATTTTTTTGTTTTTTCAGACCACTCTTCCGTGGAAATTCAGATGTTGATCAACTAGGAAAAATCTTTGAGTAAGTAATAATTAATTGCCTTATGTCAGTATCTGTTTAACATTGAAACCCTGTGAGATTTCTTTGCCATGTTTTTATGCAATAATGTGACTAGAATTTCCATATTTCCTATTGCTATGGCATGCAACATGATATTTCTGTGTATTCTTTGTCAGAATGGAAGGAGGAAGCAACATGGAATATAGTACTGCAAAACTGATAGCCATCATCAGGAAGTTAGGAGACTGCTGGGTTTGGGCTTTTTAAGTCTCTTAAACATACTGTGCATGTACCACTCACACATATTCATAAACAGTTAAGTGCAAGAGATTCTCTTCATGTAAGCAAACACAGAGGTTTTGTTTTTTCATTTTTTTTCTTTGTGCATTGCAGAAAACAACATTAGAATACATTAAAAGCTGAAATCTAAGATCATTACCAACAGCATCTTTACAGAAAAGACTTCCAAACATAAAAAAATATGTTAGCTTTTAAAATTAATTGTGTGGCCTGTTAACAGTCCATATTTTGGTCTGTGAGAACTGAGGGAATATTAGCATTTTAATATGTGCTTTATCTGAGATGATTTTACTTTATTTTAAAAGCATTTTCCTAAGTTTTAGGAGTTTGTGTTTTTCAGATACATCAAATACATTAAGGAGGCAGGTAGACTCTAAAACTCTATGAGGTGTCATATTTCTCATCCAAAATTCTGTTATTGATATTACCAATATGATCATTAAGTAGAATTATATTCCTTTGTCTTGTAAAAGCTCTTCAGACTAAGGAACATTTTTGTATTTTTAAGAGGCATGTAAATTTAAGATTTTATGTATATATCATGTAGTTAGGAAATCAAAACCACACAGAGCTGGTACCAATCCAGAGAACAAATGCCAGTTTGCCTCTGCACCTCTGTCTACCCTTTGTATATGGAGGGGCTGCAGGGATCCAAGGATCTGGACAAAATAAGTAGATAGCACAGAGAGAGAGTGAGAAGTATTATTCCAAAATGTTATTTTCTTGAAGATATTCCAAAGAGAAGATAGTAAAATTTCTAAGAAAAGCTTAAACTGAACAAATAATGAATTTCTCTGTTTAACCATTCCAGTTCTCAAATCATAACAGATCTGTTTCTAAACATTTTCATTATTCAGTGTGGGGTTTCTAAATTGCAGGTCTTGATTTCACACAGTTGACTTCCCTTTCCTGCATACCATACCATGAGTATGTGACTCACTTGTGTGGTTAATTTGTCATGCGCTAAATAGCTCTTCCTGCCCAATCCAGAAAAATCAGTCCTTAAAGTTTACTTTTTCTTCTTCTGCCAAAACTATTACTTTAGTCCTACAATATTCTGCTTTATTAAATGAAGGCAGCTTTGATACATACAACATATTTTGCAATTTAAAAAGACATAGCTGTGATTTCTTTCATTTGCGACATTTAAGGGGAAAATGAAAATTAACTGGGCTAAGATTAAATGCATAGCTGCTAGTGGCAGCCTCCAACAGAGATCTTTCCATCCCTAGGGGCTGGGATTACCTGTGCAGAAAAGAATTCACTAAGAAAAGAAAATGCAGTGCTAAATTTAGAAGAAATTCCTTATTGCTCATCTACTTAAAGAGAAAGTTTGGGTTTGCTTCTTTTGTACACTTCTTCCTAAATAGTTGAGAAGTTTCTGTCTTGGATTCTGAGGAGTTATGCCAAGTAGTGTTTATTTTGTGTTTTCACAGCTGGAGAACCCCCTACAGCTAGGCCTAGCTCTTCTTGTAGGAGGGTTGTTTCTTTCTGCAGTAGTGACTCATTCTAGAGATCACTTTGGACAGAAGGAAGTTTCAGGCTTTTTGTGCAGTCTGGACTCATGTATTCTTTCAGATAATGGGGCTGTGATCTGCCTTTGCTTTGCATGTGCATTGTGGTTTGTGTCAGTGAAGTTCCACTGTACATGAGGGTAAATCCCTCATACATGGCTCGAAACATTTTCTTGCTTTTCCAGGACACCACCAGCTTGTGGCATATCCTCATAGATTTCAAGCTGAACTGCAATGGTTTGAACAGACTTGTCTCCCATTGTGATCAATGGGAGTGGAAAGTACTCAGCATTTCTCAAGACCAGGCCTGAACCTTTGGCAGGAGGTGAAACTTTCCCAAGCTACTCCCAAACTTAGTCACTGAAATGGTGATGCTACCAGACCATTAGAGTGGGAGCAGCTCTTCAGACATTCATTATTAAGGAGTTTTGAGTGCTACATGTGTGTAACTAAAAATGTCTCTCCTTTGCACTCGGTCTTGTCCAGCCCACCCCTCTCTGACAGGCTGCCTCCCGGTTTCTTGTCATTGGTTTTGTCTATGCTTGTTCTGCCCCGTTCCTGCTCTGCCATGCAGTCGTACAAAACAGTGGGACTAACCAAACACATTTGAATGACAGGTTCAATGTCATTGCTATTTAAAATACTTAACTCTCCCATCCTTGATGCTGTTTGTATTATATTTAATATGGGACCAGATCCTGAAATATCTAATCAAAAGGCTTGAACTGCCGTGGCCAAGGAGGCTGCCCCATAGCCACGCTGCACCAGATAAATGGCAAGTGTGGTTTCTCATACAGCTTCAGCTTAGCATTTCCCAAGAGCTGTGATACGTCCAGATGTAGTAGGATTTAATTGTCCTGAGATTGTAATTGCTTTGCCCTTCCAACCATGCTGTTATTTAGAGGACATACTAATTTTCAGAGGTATTTTAGGTAAGCCAAATTGCAGTCTAAAATCCACATAGGTAGAGGTGGGTAATTCCATAAAGTTTGCTGAGGTAACCTAGGATTTACAGTTGGCCTACAGCCTCACCCAGTCTTGTGACAAACTCAGTGAGAAAAAAGGTCAATGCTGCTCTCTAGTGGCACTGGCCTTTGTGCAAGCCCAAGGATTCGGTGACATCGTTTTCCTGTTCTTTCTTGTCTTACCCTGTCAGGGTTTCCATTGAAAATCTCAATTTTACAGGTTATAAAAAATTTATTTTCCCTGAAACCAAACAAGTAATGTATGATCTTTTCCAGAATTTCCATCAGATACTGGTTTTCAACCCCACAAATATTAACATCAGACTAAAATGTGAAATGTATGAGACAGAATTCATTGTTGGTGGTTTACCTATTTAACTTGAGTTTTAGAACTCAGCATGATTATTTAATAAGTATATATATATTCTATAATTTAAAGACTAAAAAAAAAAAAACTTAAAGAAATTCAAATATTCTTTTAAAGAGTAAAGAAAAACTAAAATACAATTGAAAGCAAAACCACAAAGACACTCAAGCGCCTTTCCACTTCTAAACTGAGGCTTTAAAACCTGTATTGTGAAGCAAATAAATTGTTTAAATTTGGGCAACAATTACTGCACGCGGCTTTGAAGCATTATGAAACATCCCTTTTATTGCCTTACCCTCATCTTGACCCACACTCTTCTCTCAGTCCCTATTCTTGTGAAAAAAGATCCTTGCACGCAATTCCCTTTTGAAACTTACTGCTTTTAATCATCCTGGAGTGACATGTGTTGCACCATCCAGTCAAGAGCTAAGCAACTTTTTTTCTAAAGCACTCAGCCTTTTTTTCAATCAAAACTCAGAAAATTGAGACTTAGGCCAGAAAATTGTGCTACCCACAAGATTATTTCAACCAAGCACATTGAGGGCCTATGTTCATCAGCTTCTATTCACAGAGATTATTGCACTACTGTACAATTAAACATTTAAGCTCATTTAAACTAAAATACTTATAAAATGCCACTCAGTGTAATCAACAAGAAGGGAAAACTGCATAAATGTTCAGACCTAACATTATGTTTTTCGTTTTGCAGTGTAATTGGACTCCCAGAAGAAGAGGACTGGCCTAATGATGTTGCCCTTCCAAGAAATGCTTTTACTTCCAGACCGGCACAACCTATTGAAAAATTTGTACCAGATATTGATGAAGTAGGCAAAGACTTGCTTCTTGTGAGTTTCCATTTGTTGTTCCCTGCCTCACATGACTGATGGCTCCCACTGTGCATGCAACTTGCCAAGAAAAAAAGGAAGTTTCCATTTAATGAAGTTAGTAAAAAAAAGGTCAAATATAGATAAGACAATTTGTGTTAATCTGTGAAACAACAGCACAAAGACACTGCCTTTGGCTCAAGAGGTGTCAGAGCTGAGAATAGCTCAAGATTAGGAAACTAGGTCAGGGATGTATCTGTTTGACCTGTCGTTAGACCTTACGATTAGGTCCTCATTACTGACCACTGTAGTGCCACTGGAGCAGCCAGCCTTACAGTATTGGCCTGATGTGAGTACAAAAATGGATCAACCATTTCTACAATCTGCTGTAGGCAGATTACATCTGCTAGCCTTCTACTGAGTGCTGAAAACTTTACACTTGGAATTCATCAATTATTGCCTCTTGCAAATAGCAAGGCTGAACAGAAGCAAAAGAATTGGGCTGGTACAGATATTTCCATAATTGTTATAGATACATTAGAAATGCCAGTCCTGAAATTCAATCTTGAAATGGAATATAGGGAATGACCTTGCATCAGTTTGCTTCATGCTGTGCTTGTTGAAATCTAGTTTGATTTGTTCTCTAGAAGTCTTCTAAAAATCTTTATTTGTGTGAGCTAGGTAGAGTGCAATTCTTGAAAGACTTGATGCATCTCTTCAGGAGCTGCTGTCTCTGGCCAAGGTTATCTCAATAGCAGATGGTCCAGCAGTGTCCTCATGACAGCAGCTCCCAGCTGCAGAAAGCTGGACTACATCTGGCTGTTTGAAATTACAAGAGAGAAACACTGCTATGAGAAAAATCTGTTGTGCTTGCAGACAGCCTGGAAGGGGAAGCTAGACATGGGACAAGAATTAGATTCTAGGAACATGAAGGAATAATATATATGGCTGAGAGCTCAGTGAGTGTGAGGCATGATGGGAGGAGGGAGGAGAAAGATTAATATCTGTGCCTAGAAGGTGAGGTAGGAAAGAGATCTGTTCCTGCTAGGCAAAGAGATGATAATTGGGAGCCACAAATGAAAGGGGAGAGTGGAAGTGGAAGTCACTGAGTTAAATTTCAGGAGTGAAATGATAGAAATTCTGACACAAGAAAAGAAGGTAAGACTAGGAATTGGTTAGACAAGAGCGGTAGGAAGAATAATACATGGAGGTGAATCCATAAAAAACAAGGTATAACCACAAGGTTGGGGTAGAGATTTCAGTGCTAGCTGGACAAAGGCTGGGATACAGATCAGGAAGGAGGGCCTTCAAAGTGCAAGTAGGAAGATGAGGGAGAAACTGAACACACAACATAAGCAGATGAAGGCTGTCCTGTGCATGTGAATTAAAGAAAACATGTCTTCTGGGATTTCATAAATTGTGAATACTTGAATTTTCTAGCATGTAATTTTTGAGGTGGCCATACTCTTATACTGTGACCCCATTGCTTGTTTTAATATGGATGATCATTGTGCACCGCCTTCTGAGACCCTGTTGTGTCTCATACTGTGACCATGAACTGAAGGTGGCATGCACTAATGTATGTATGCAATGACAGCACTGTTAACTTACATTGTAGTTAAAACTACCTTCTTTTCATACTTTCAGAAATGCTTAGCGTTCAACCCAGCCAAAAGAATATCTGCATACGTTGCCCTCTCTCACCCATATTTCCATGATCTGGAGAAATTCAAGGAGAATCTGGACTGTCACGTGTCATCCAGCCAAAACTCCAGTGAGGTGAATGCATCATAAGTGCTGACTGAAGATGAACCATAAATGAACAAGACATGTAGCTGACAAGGCCACTGTCCCAGACAAACCACATAGCTGTCCTAGCGAGATCATTATTTGGAGGTTTTATGCACTTATCTTTTATTTTGGGATTGTGATGTGCTTATCCATGGAAATCAATCTAGTTTACTTTTATCAGAGCAATGCAAGGGCCAGGGCTTTGACCTGCTCCTGTTGCAGCTTTATGTTTGTTTTGGTTTTGTTTTGTTTATCTACCTGGGAAAACTCCAGAGGAAGAGAAGCTGCTGACCAGTTTTGCTGCCATTTTATCCTTCTAATATTGAATGCTGCCAGTGTTTGATGATCGAGTCACTGCCAAAATATGATGCAATCTCTCTCTAGCTGCTGAAGCATGATTTGGTACTTTATTATTGTTATTCTGTGATATTTAAAGAATGGCATTGAAATACCAGATCTCTGCAACCTGCAGTTAACTGATACATGCATTAATATATCCAGCTACTGTTCATTCATAGCAGATATGCAGGTGCTTCCCCACTTGAAAACCTGGATGAATTAATTTATCATTTTGTTTCTCTATAAAAGTAACAGTGATGATGATGATCATAATAAATGTCTCAGCTTTTAGGTTTTTTCATACACAAACGAGTTATTATCTAGCTATGTTTGTGTGCATGTTTCAAAAAACTGTCCTGTTCTTACTGTTTCAATTTCCAAATGGTCTTTCTGTGTTGAAATGCAGACGCGTTCTAATCCATTGTGTAACCCATCATTCCCCCCTGGAAACGGCTGCAAGCATATTTTCTTCATCTCATTCCAAATAATTTTCTGACGTCCAGCTCAAAGACATGAGCAGAGCCAATGAAAATCAATACAGATTTTCACCTTCAACCTGTTCTCATTGTCAGCCAAAAACAAAAATAGAAAAAAAAATTCTGGTTTAGAAGCAGAGAATCCTGTACTTGTAATAAGCACAGAGAAGTATTTGTGCTGCATTGTACTCTGTATGCTGTGCTGTCTTACCTGCAACACCCCCCAATGCATCACAAGTGCATGAACATCAGTGCTCAAATTCCCTCACATGTCACTTACTAAGCAGGCTTGTTTTCTATGCAGAAATGGTTTAGGTTCTCTCCTAAACCACCATGTGGGGGATACTAGCACATGCCTCTCCACTAAGGTTAATGTGCCATTATTGAATGTCAAAATAATTAAGCAATTTACTTGTCTTTATAGCACAGTTATTTTAAATATTACCTGAAATTTTTATATTTAGTATTTTTACCTTAACTAAAATATATTTTCAGTATTTCAAAAAGAAACTTTTATTTTTTTAATACTGTACTGGGGAAAAATAAGTATTTTAAATCCATAAAAGCTGTTCCCTAGCTGTTCAGTGCATTTACTTGGGCATGTCTTGGGGGAAAATATTGGTCCAATGATGCTAAGTGAGGCAGCCAGCTTTGCTTTCTCCTGTGACAGTCCCTGAGGCTTCTCTCTTCCTCATCTGTATTTCATCTTGTCTAGGTGGTGAGCCAGCATTGTATCCTTGTGCATGGCATGCTTGGCAGAAACAGGTCCTTAGCAGTGAGTTGGGCAATGTAACTTTTCCAGCTGTGACAGGGGAGCTTGCAGCCATCTCACGGGCAGGTCTCTCGCTCCTGTGGCGAACTTCACTGTTAACTCCGTTTCAGGTATCTGCACTGACTGGGTCATGGTCCACTGCTAGGATAGTAAGTGGGTCTTATCTGTCTCCTGGATAAAGCTTTTTGTTACTGCTAGACATCCAAGTGTGTGATATATGGTTAAATTAGGTCTACTTCAAACAAGCCAGATTTTAAGAAGACCACTTGCATGCTTGCATGCAGTGGCCTGTGCTTTTCTTTAAGCCCAAAATGAGCCTATGCAAAACTTAACCAGCATGAACAGGCAAGTTGCAAATTAGGCCTGGCAAGAGCATGCAAAAGCATCTGCACACAGAGATATCACAGATCTGTAACGTCAGAATTTCAGAAGCTCTGTGAGCAGGAAGCTGAAGGCCAGGGAGCTGTCACAGCAGCAAACCCTCTAATCTTGGCCTTGCCTTTGTCGTTCTCTTTGTTCCTACATCCAAAGGGAACTGCAGACCTACTGCACTGGTGTTGTCCCAGTCCTATTCCTGTATGGGTTAGTGGACCCAAGTGTGAATAATTTTTAAAAATTCACAGAGTAGGATGGGCCAGAGTGAATTTTTTTGCTAGCAATTTTTAAACACTAAGTAGAACAACAGAGACAAAAGTCAGGAGATTCTTGCAACAATAGTAATTAGAAGAGTTTTTTTACGGAGTTTAGCGCTTCTGAAAACATTCCGCATTTTACCTAGCACAGAGCTATCTGTCATACATACTTTATCAGGGCATTCAGCTGGTGTGGCTTCCCAGCAGCTGCTCAGGGAACTCTCCCAGAGCTCTCCAACAACTAATACAGGGTGAAAATGTAGAGGAGGAGATGATATTTTCCTAATTAGGCTTAAAACTCTCAGATAGAAATGTGCATCTGTTCCGCGTAAAAATTTGTTCTATTAAGTTTAGCAAAGCTAAAGAATAGACAATATGGTTGCTGAATGTAGATACATTATTAGGGTAAAAACAGAAAGGAGGGGAGAGAATACTTAAAGCCAAAGGTTAGTGTTGGCCCAAAAACTAATGAGAATGTGGAAATCACCAGGAATTTAACTACTGGAGCAGTATTTCCCAATCGTAGTATCAAAGAGCTAAGCAAGCAGCAGAGAAAAACAGGGGCTGGCTTATGGAGTCAGAGGCAGAGCTTCTGCAACATGGTGCTGTATGTTGTCTAATATAGTAGGATCAGGTTATAAATGAGAGTATTCAGGAGAACAGTTTCAAAGGGCTGCATTAATGGTCACATTCTGGAACATCTTTCCAGTGGGAATGGCAGGAACAAAACCAAGAAATCTAAGAATCTTGGCAGGGTTAGGGAAAATATTTCTCTAATGGGGTCCTTGTGGTAGCAAGGGCCTGGATTCAAAGGACCAACAATTTTTCAAATTACCTCCTTTTCCAAATCTCTTCAGGAAGAAATTCCATTTGACATGCCATAGGCTTAATCATATTCCAGTCTTCCCTGCCAAACCATGTGGGGCTTCACTTACACTAGTAAACTGAGAAAGCCTGTTCTCTGGCTGGGCAAAGCACTGTTATTGGCTAATACCATGCCAGGAATCATATTTATAATTAGACAGCACAGACAGCTGTGGGACTGTGCTCAAACCCATGCCCTTGCTCTTCTTATGTTACTGGTATAGCTCGAATATTTTAGTACCTTTACTCATTACTGCCATATGTGTAGGATGTAGGAGTTGTGTAAGTGAAAAAGAAAGTGCTGTGATGAAAACTCTTTGTACACCTTTAAAGAAGACTTCAGAGTGCAATTTTTCTTATTGATATCCAAACCTGTATGTCTTCTCTTCTACAGGAGTGGTTCAACAGCAGCTAAAAAGTGCTGAATAACAAAAGATGTTTTAAGTATAGCTCCTAGAACACCCACAGCCAGGCACTGTGCTCTTCTTAGCAGAGAACAGGGTGTTCTGAGTAATGGAAGGAGAAATTTCTATCTCCCACCAACCTTTTTTTTTTCTTTTTAATCACTACTACATAACTCTGCAAAAAAAAAAACAGACCCAATAGCTAAGGGAAAAAAATCACCACAAGCAGCTAGCGAAGTGCTAATTGCTGAACCATTGCAATCCATCTGGTGCAGCCCTTCTTTCTTCCTCCTGTCCACGCTCACACCAGCCTTCCCGTTTGTCTCCTTCAGCTCCCTGATGTAAACAGGTTTCAGTGATGTTCACAGGTGCTATTTCCAGCAAGATTCTTCCAAATTTTCCATAGCTACACAGGGTCAGTGTCCCCTCCATTCCTGTTACTAAATCTTGCTTCTTTTAGTCTCACAGCCTAAACAAGTGATGAGACTAGAACTTTGTGCACCTCCTTGCTTAGGCTTAGTTTCGTGTACCCCTGTGTTGCTTTCTGTGTAGTTAGTAAAATTCTAAAAATAGGATTTGTGCATATTTCTGTGTAGGCTGTGTCCACGCTCAAGGTTTCTTTCAGCCTATTAGTCCAAATGATCAATAATAGAGCATCTTTCCCTGTTGTTTCTGTCCTAAAACACACCAAAAAGTGAGGGCGTCATGTTTGCAAAAAAAAAAAGAAATTTAGGGCTATGTCTACAGAGCATTTTTAATGAAAGGTATCACTAAATTGCAGCATTTGAACATTTTCTGCATGGGGGAGGGTTTCCAGTATGGTAACTCTTACTTGGTTTTTATACTCAGTGGTTGTTTTGGTGAATAAGAAGAAAATATTGTGGCTTGCTGCTTTTCACAGGTTCACTCACTGTCTTTGAGTTTTATTATACATATAATTCTTTCTGCTGTTAGGTATTAGACCAACTTTAATATGGAAAATAAAGAGAAAACATGCTGGTTTGATCTTCTAGCCAGCAAACTAGGAACACTTACCTGACTCACAACTGAAAACACATCAGTTGTCAAATACATACATGAATCAGAAACCACACAGTTCCGTTTAAAAGGCCACATAAATTAATTATGGTCCATGTATAAGATACATTTGAATAATGAGGAAGTTTATTCTAAGAACTCTGTTTTATAGAACCACTTGGCTAGTATTTTTCATATACAGTAGGTTCAGAAATAGATTGACTTTTATATACAATGTGAATTAGAAGTTACTAGGCTATTTGAGTGATTTTGTTGTTTTGTGCTTGAAGCTTGAATTGATTGCAAGCTTAGGAACCTAACATATTTATTTTATTGCTTCAAAACTGCTTCTAAATATCAAGATCTCTTTTGATGTTAACAGGATTTCACACTTTTTTTTAATGTTTAAGTTATGTTCTTGAAATTAGAATGTTAGAAAAAGCATTTTTCCAAACTGCATTAGTGGGGGAAAATTTAAGAAATTTATTTTTACTTTCACAGAGAGGTGAACTCTTCAATAACTGACTATCAATAAGCTATACTTTTACTTCCTTTTGATTATAAGCCTTGAGTATACAGGTTACTTTCAATGAAGAAAAAAACCAGAAACTCTAGAAAGTTAAATGGGATTTTGTATGTTTAAGCTTCCAAGTTTTATTTTCATATCCTTTTTTTTTTGTGTGCAAGTACAGTTCAGATGTACAAAAACATGACTACAATTTTAGCAGTCTAACAGGCTGTATGACTCAAATTGAGGTTTTATTTGCGAGCTGTTTATTTTATTTTATTATCTATCTGCATCGTGCAAATTCTTAGATAATGGCTGTAATACAATTCTAGTTTCTGGACTAGACTCTGTAACCATCTCAACAATTTATGTAAAACAGAAAGAAGCTTTCTCAACGATTCTAATTACCTAGGCCATTAAAAGAAGAAAGATGTAGACATGTGAACTGACAAATATACTTTTGCCAAGTGTTTTTTTTCCCTTTAGTTTGAAACTTAGCAAGTATTGCATACTGATCTGCAATACATATACAGTGTAAGAACCATAAAGACCACTTAAGAGTAGTGTGCACAAATAATATGAAAAATGGCTCATTAGACTCTTGGAGAAACCAGCTGAAAATCATTATTTTAGCTGTAACACTCAAAATCTTGAAACTCATCTATTTTTCCATTAAAAAGTATTCCTGAAAAATTATGTGTATGTTTTTAATTCAGTGATAGGCACCCAAACAGAACTGAATCAAGTGGGAATTTGTTCTCAAAAGTGATATTTCCAGGCTGAGTAGTTGCCATCAGTTCTTCATGTACTCATCAAAAACTAAAATTAACCAGCACCATTCTTAGATGAGCCTTTTGCTTTCTGGGCAGAAAAACCTGAGGTTGCTGTTAGTAAAGTTAGTGGAAAATCTGCTTTGACTTAAAAGTCCTGTGGAAGCTTCTGCAATATTCAGTTTTCCAGCCTTCATTGAAAGACTGTGCAAAACAACAAAGATAAATCAAAACTCCTTAACCATATGGTCTTTTCCCCTTCACATTACATATTTTACCTGTTTTGAGATATATTGATGGGTTTTATCCAGCCCAATGTTAATGAGACTTTTGCAAGGCTAGAGAAAGTAAAAAGAACTGCTGCAGTATTTTGATTGTTGGTGGTTGTGGTAGGGCAGATTTTTTTTTGTTTCCAGAAAGGATCAGACAAAATATACTGCCTTCTTTGAAAAAGAAAAAAATTTTAAAAATAAAAAAGCACCCACAAACAGCTGACACTTGGTGAAGACTAGAAAGGAGATTTTTTAAGAAACTATTTGGAGAATATTGTCAGGATGAGTGGAAAGGAGCATATTTTTGATGTGAGAGATATAAATGCAAACAATGTGTATTAAATATGCATTGAAATTGATACTTTTTCACTGACTTTGCAAAGTTGATAGGGTTTTATAGAAGAAAAGCATCCAAGTATGAATCTATTCAAACTACCACTTAAATGTTCATTTGCACTAAAGCAGCCTATACTGTTTGAAAGGAGATGGGAAAACACATCATGTTAACCTTGTGATTTACTTTGGTGTCTACAAGGATGTGTTGTAAAGCTCTCAAGCTCAGTGTCCATTTTTGAGCAAGCCAAATTGTCATTCACACTATTCACTTTCTGTGAATCCATCCACATGCCTGAATAAAACAGATTTTTAGTGTTTACATGGATATTTGCTCCCATTGACATGCTCATGTTAAATCCAGACAGGGGACAGTCTCTGCCACTGAATGGAAAATGAGTTTTCACAGACTGACAGGTTCCTTTGTACAATTACTCGTAAAGGGTTTAAAATCAATGTTCAGCAATATGGAGCCCTTCATTTTATTCCATATTTCACACGTACATCATGTTATGCTAATTCTCAGCCTTTTTAAAAAAAAAAGTAAAACCCCATTTCTTTAATGTTAGGATCAATTTTGAGTAGCCAGATGAAGGAGGAAAATCATGATGTGATGGAAAAACGGGCAGAGAGCAGGACAGTTGCCAAGTGAGTTTGACTACATGGAAAAGTTATTTATAAACAGAGGGGGAAGACTTTTTTTCCAGTTGTTTTGTTTTCTCTTGTCATATAAGATGATAAAGCAAGACTCGTGAACAGGATTTTGGTTCCTGATACTTATGCCAACTCAAGTCATGAGTTACAGTGCACTTCTTCAACATAGCAACAGCTCTATTTTTTAAATTTTGCATAAGATAGAGCTTTTTCCGGGTAGATATAAAAAAAAAGTCTTATGAGACAGCTTGACGGCGGATTAAGCTGTCCACAGAGACAGTGTCTGTTAGTGTGCAATGTTCTGCATTAGACGTTGACTCCTGCTGCAAATTTGAAAATCCTTTGGTCATCCAAAATGGCATGGTTTTGCGCACTTGGATTTTGATAAGGTTATCCACAGGCAAGTTTTGCTGGATCAGTCCAGGTGGTTCACCATCTTACAGGAGCAAGTCTGAGGGCTTAGCAAGTGTGTCTGACACCCAGTGTAAATAATAATGCAAAATCATCTGCCATGGGAAAAGACTTTTGTAGGTTGTAGAGTAAGAATGAGCTTTCTGAGCTGCTCTGCCAACAGGAGAGCTACTGTTAACTATTGTTATGTCAGCAAAAATGCAGAACAAGAAGCCTGCATGACGCTTTGTTGTGTTCAGTCTATGTGCACAGGTGGCAGGGTAAGTGTTGGCACAGAGTGGCTAATTTTGGCCCTTCCATTAAGCATGAGTAGCTGGGCTTGGCACAGAGACAAACTTCACAGTTCCAGGGATGGGAAACCTCTAATTCTCCACAGTCCTTCTCTGGCTCTTGTTAAATACATATACTGGTAAACCACTCAGCCATTCAAGCAGCCCTTTCCTTATCCCAGATCATCCTTCTGTGACACTGTGAAGGAAGCCTTGAGGAGTCTATTCCTCAGCAGTTTTCTAGCTTTCCTGCTTCCTCTCACTGCAGCAGCAATTACCTGTCATTTGTATCTGACTCTGCTGGGTGCTTCCACTACCACTGAAGTAGCTGTGAGCTAAATTACTGCCTTGTGACTCCAAGCTTCCAGTCTTGGCCAGCCAGTGATTTGTACTCTAGTTTTTCCTTGCTTCTCATTAGAAACAGGGAAGTAGTACAGTAGAACTTGGCAAAATGTGTGCTACTTTCACACTTTTTGGTTCAAGCAAAGCAATGAGCTAGAATAGATTAGATTGAACATAATGTTCAGTTGATCAGAAAAAAACAATTTTGGATTCAGAAGATGATTTACTAAGTACAGAAGATCCCTGAACAACTTGTCTGTGATGCCATTTTTACAAGAACACACTATGATGCCCATGTTATACAGAAGCTTATGATGGATACAGGACTAGAAATGCCAGCCTCCAACTGCTTACCCTGCTTCCCCTCACCTTCCCCAAGATCACTATTCCCAGGAAGAGGATTCCTCCCAGCATTGGGTGGAGCAACTGTGAAACAGTTCCCAGCTCTCAAGATAGGTTGTGTTCATGTAGGTAATCACGCCCATTCCTTCCCTTTTGGCTATGGCCAAAGTGTAAAGTACAGAGCCCTGCCACAAGTACTAGGCACAAAGAGACCTTAAACATCAAAATATTCTCCTGAGGAAAAGTCTTCCCAGGATCTAAAGGAGATAGTATGTTTACTGTTTCTATGACAGTTGACTTCTACTTTTTGCATTTTAAACAGCAGTGATATAAGAACTCCCCTAAGAAAACTGTCCCACTGCACAAAAGGGACGTTACTGAATTATGGACATTCTGTGGGAAAAGACAAAATGTTATATTCCAGGTGGATTATATGTATGTCAATCATCCTTCATCTGTGATAGAGAATAATCCACCAGACTGGGTTTAAAATGTTGCCTGAGTCTGCAGCATGCTAGTTAAGTAAGTGTTTTTCTAGCAAGGCCAAAACCCACCATGATTTCTTGCAGGGACTTTATCTTGGAGTCACTTTTAAGAAAGGTGGCTGTAACCATGGGTTGCACCTACAGCAAAAAGTACTTCAGAAATTGGATGCTGGCAAGGTGTTTGTGGATGTGAGGCTGTAGAAGGTGGCTTATGTAAGCTCAGGGGGGATGTGCTTGTATGAAAGTATTGGTTGCCATGCACATTTTGAACTGAAGTTACCTATCAGAAGGTAATCGAAGGAGTTCAGCATCATGAGATTAGAGGCTTTTTCTCTTTAGGTGTCTTCACAACCCTGTGGTGTTCCAGCTGTGTTTTGTTTTGATTTGATTTATTTCACCTCCCCGCTGCCATTCTCCTTTCTGTTGTGTGTAGTAAGTTGAAAAGAAAAGCATTACTTTATAGTTTACCATCTCAAAAAGAGAGAAGGCCAGCAGTCGGAAAATCTTGATCACTCTGTGGTCAATATTAAGGGAATCATAACGCTGAGTTGGAAGGGACCTATCAGGATCATTGAGTCCAACTCCAAGAATTACACCATGTGCCTAAGAGTCTTGTCCAAAAACCTCTTGAACTCTGTCTGAACCAGGCTTGGTGCTGTGACCTGGGGAGTCTGTTCCAGTGCCCAGTCACCCTCTGGGTGAAAAACCTTTTTTCTAATATCCAACTTAAACCCTCCCTGGCTCAGCTTTGAGTCCTGTCACTGGTCATGAGAGTGAAGTTGTCTCTATTTAGTTCCAACAAACAGAATTCAACATCCCTGGCATCTGCCTTTCCATTAAGCACTGTTAAAAACCTATCATTCTCCACAGTGTTCACAATCTCTTTGCCAGGAGTTTGAACTCCATTCCTGCAGCCCATTTGGAGTCACAGCAGTGTGAGCAAACGAAGTTTACATTATGATGGTGCTTTTCGGTAAGAAGTGAGAGCCAGTTCCAGTTGACACACAGACTGTAAGAGTCTCAAGGACTCTTAGCTAGGCACCATTCATAGGCAAGGCAGTCCCTTCTGCTAGTGAAAGAAACACATTTTAAAACTCTTAAGATAGGGAAAATATAAAGGTGCCATTTATTTTTCCAATGGAATCTGTTATCTGCACAATGCTGTATCATTTTGGCACTGAAACCAAGACTACAGATGAACATTGATTCATTCCTTGCAGTCTTTCATTTCCTTTACAATTCTTTACAAGCATTCAGATTAATGTATTTGTGGTCCATTTCATTCCAATTCATTTAAGTGGTCTATATCTGCCCTTGAATCTCATATGAATTTTATTGTTAATACAGTATTTTGCTGCATTACTTTGAACAGCTTTAAAAGTAAAATGTCTTTGAATGCTCTAGTTAAAGAAAAATTATACCTTCAAAATGCTGTGTTACAAGTTGGGACTGTATACTTTGGAAGTGATGTTTATATTATAACGCCCAAAGGCATCACAGGGTGCTTTCATCTGTATGTCTGTCTTCTACTTTCTGTGTTACAGTGTGTATTTGTACTTCCTCACTAACTTGATACTCTTCAGTCTGAAGGCCTGAATCTGCAAAGACAGGAATACTGTACCTCAGCTGAGCAGTCTCACAGAGCAGAGAGAGCTTAGTCGTGTGAGTGTAGTTGCTCACAAAAAGTATTTGCAGAAAAAGGCTTTCCTTTAGGAGCTGACTGTAATTGTGAGGACACATGGTTAATAACAGCACCAAGACACCAGTAAATGGGGTCTGTGTTTATTGAAAATGTGGACACATTTATCTTCAAGTTATTTGACATTATTCTAAATTATTGCTATTATGATTTAGTATATTATTTTGTATGAAAACACATTAGTCCTGTGAAAGGGTAGTTGCAAAAAAATGTGTTGAGTCTTGCTGCTTTATTGTTTATTTGCATTTAGTATACATTTTGGTTGTTGAAGTGAAGCTAGCTTCTTAGAGAGGCAGGAAGATAGATCAGTCTGAAAAAATCATAAATAAGCGTCATACTGTGCATTGAGTTTTGCAGTTAGAGTACTATATGTGTTCAGATTTAGTAATTTTTATGCTTTAGAGAATTTTTGTTTGTTTTAATATGTAAAGGAATAACCAGATTACTTTGAAATGCTATTGTAGAGCTAATTTTACACATAGTGGGGAGATGTTGTCTGAAAAATTAAAATTAGAAAACATTACATAGGCTGCCTTTGGTTTGAGTTTGTTTGTAGAGGGCCCAGCAGGTATCTCTTGATTTCAGATATTTAAGCCAGGGGTCAAGTTTTTGCAGCATCTTGTAACTGAAGAAAGTTTTCTGCAGTGATAAAGTTGCCCATCTGGGCTTGAAGTAAGATTGCTGCTTAAACAAAAGCATAAAGGCAGCAAATATAGGTGCTGGTTTGTTTTGGGGTTTTTTTGTGTGTGGACAATTGCATTAATTAGGGTTGGAGATTCAAAGTATTTAAAATCATTTAGCATGATTTACTCTTGTTGTATTTCCACTGACTACAGTTAATTTAAACCAAGAATTTGGCCTTGTAAGTCTACAAATTCCAGTGTCAGGCAGCTCAGGTCTATATAAAGATACTTAAGCTTAGTAAATCAGCAAGAATACTATATAAATGGTAATGTGTGATAAAAATCTTAACTCTAGTTACAATATTTCTCTAAAAATTTCTATTCATTGCTTTTTTTTTATACAAAAGGTCAGAACTGCCCTTCTTTGTGGCATTGGGATATGTGGAGAAAAGCAGGATGCTGGTACAGAAATGTACCAGAAATAAGATTCAGTTCTTACTGCTCCATGTGTGCCTACCTTACATGTGACAAATCCCACTGAAGTTAACAGAAGTCGTATAAAGTTAAGCCTGTTTGTAACTCTCACGAGATACTGGTTTAAGAATCTTCAAGATATGTTCTCAAAAGGCATTATTAAACTTGTGGTTTCAGGTTTACAGAATACTATGAGCAGTGACGACAGCTTCTGAGACACATCCAGAGTAATTTTATTAATTGATATTACACCAGACCAACATCCATTAGCAAATCAAAATCTCTCTCAGTGCCTTCATTTCTCAGTATAATTTTATAAAATAAAATAAAAAAAAAACAAAAACAAAAAAATCAGAAAATTAAAACAGCCTCTATGCTGTTTGGATTATTTCTTTTCTCTCTTTTTCCACCTTTTTTGTCATAAAATATCATTTTGCTCTGGAATTGTCTAGGATTTGATAATTCAAGGAGAGCGTGCAAAGCAGTTTGGAATACATTTCTTCATTCACCTTAGGGCATATATTCAGCTGGTGAAAATCAGCATACTCCTGTTGACTTCTACAGCATTGTATCAGTCTATACCAGTGCAACAGTTGGCATGTCAGGTTTTAGCATTTCAAGTCACTTTACCTACATATGCAGTAGGATTCTGTTTTGCAAGGTGGAAAGTTATACAGTGCAAACTGTACTACCTAGACTACCATTGATATCTGTTCACAGGACATGATTTCACTGTATCATTTCATACTTGAAATTCATGATGTTCTTTTAATCAGGGTACAAACATGAAAAGGTGCGTGTGTTACTGTTTCTTTTAAAGGTGCATCATTTTTTTAATTCTGTGTGCTTAATAGTTACTAGTCAGTGTTCTTTACATTCTTTGCATTCGGCATTTAAATCATCTACGTGTGAAATACAGTATCACCTGCAGAGGTACAGAAAAATGTAACAGCGATTTCTTGAATTGTTACTCAAATATACTGGTTTACCTTTTAGTCATCAATATGGCATCAAGGGGCTACAGCATGTGAACTGTGGTATATAGAAGTCTTGCACCATTGCTGTACAGGAAATCTTGCAGACTCTCTCCTCTTCTTGCACAGCTGCTGATTACCATATACGCATTGGGAAAAAGTATATTTCTGCTGTACAGAATGGCTGGGAAGTAACACAGACACTTTGGAAACTCTAGAGCTCCCTTTGCAAGCTTTCAAACAAAGCCCTTTGATCTAACTGCATGCCTGTTCTGTGTCCCAAATTTCACCCTATGGGGCTTTCTGCTTTAAGAACACCCTCAGCTGGGGCTACTTTTTGTTGACTGCATTGAAGTTCATCGGAGCATGCACCTTACCGTATTAACATATTCTTTAGCTTTTACAAGTTTGTAAAGATGGTTGACTGCAAAACTAATGTGTCAATACAGCAGAATTAAATTAAGGCACACAGAAAGTTATCAATAATGTATTATATCAGAATTACAGTCCTTTGGAACTGAACGTTTTGCTGCTGGCAGTGCAAGAAAAGCAAAGTTGTGTATTTATTGTTGGGTGCTGAGGGTTCAGTATGAAAATCAATATAATAAAAATTTTCACAGTGTCTAGTTCTCTTTAGTTCCCAAATTATTGAAAAGTAAAAAGGCAAAAAATTAGTTTTGTATTTAAAACTGCTTCACCCTTCTAGCTATATTTTTCTTTTATCTAAAAATGTAAAATGAATACAAATGCAGTAAGTATTGTATATTAAATACAGAAAATTAGCAATGTTGGTTTCTAGTTTTTATGTTTCCAAGTGTTTTTTTCAACACCCTGTGTATTCTAGAAAATCAGCAAACACACACAGAAACATAAGCACATGCACACCCTTTTCAGCACCTTACTAATATACCAATTTTATAAATATCTACCCTCCTTTATCACAATTACTCATTCCTAGGTATTTTGCTTACCTATGATGAATTCCATTTTAAAAGTTATAATCTAAGAGTTTATTTTTTCTTTCAACAGCAAAACATTGCTGCAATTGCTGGGGATGCTGTATGATTTAGCACTGATCTGTTTTTACTGAAGTCTTTGTTTTGGTCTAGGCAGACTGTGCTTTAATTCAGCTATAATGCCTCTCATTTGTCCATGAAATGCACTATTCTTCCAAAACGTTACTTGATCCAGCTGTTATGCTAATTGTGCATGGTATTTTTGTATTCCTTAAGATTCTGCTATTTTCATCTTCATCTTCTAAAGAGCTGAGCACACTTTATTGATTGACTGTTTTTTCTTGATTGGTTGTTGTCGTGGTTTGACACTGGCCAAAGGCCAGGCACCCACGAAAGCCATTTGCTTGCCCTCTTCTGCTACAGTTGGGCAGAGGAGAGGGAAAAAAATTGACTAAGGGTTCATGAGTTGAGATAATGACTGGGAGAAAACACTCCAAGGCAAAACAGGTTCATATTTAAAGGTATAAGATAGATTTATTATTAACAGAATCAGAGGAGGACAATGAGAAGCAAAATAAGCCTTTAAACCACCTTTTTTCTCCCGCATCCTTCCCTCCTCCCCACTGACAGCACAGGGAGACAGGGCCTGGTGATTTTGGTCAGTTTGTCACCAGAGATCTTTTTCTGTTCACTCCTCAGGGAGAGAAGTCTTTCCTTTACTATGCCATCAGGTCCCTCCCACTGATGCCTTGAGAGGCTACCTAGAACAGAGGCTAGACAGTGTTAAAGGAATAAAGTAGGTATTTATTAAAAAGGCCTTCAAAGGATACAACTTGGGCAGTACAAGAGCCTCACCAAGGCTACAAGATGGACAATGGCTCACACGTTTTCACACTTTTGTACATTTTGGTCCATTTACATATTGGGGCTAATTATCCTATTACAGCTTCAAGTTATGAAGTCCCATCCTCCTAGATTGCTCTCCTCAATTTGTTGTTGTTTATACTTTTTAGGCCTGAAGGTGCAATAGTATCTTTGGTTCTTGGGCTGGAAAAGGATCGTTTTGTCTAACTAAACTGTGAAGAGAACTTGTTAACACATTATAGAAAGAGTTATATACTAATGTAGTATAGAGTTCAGTTCAGATTTATATACTAATGCAGTACAGAATCTGGAAAATATGAAAACTAAAACTTAAGGCATCATCATAGAAGACAGTTCTCCGTGAACTTCTCCAGCATGGCTTCAATCTCACAAGCAGCAGTCTTCCCAAAACTATTGCAACGTGAGTCCCTCCCACAGACAAAACAGTATTTTTGAAACTGTTGTTGCGTGGGTCACGCGCCCATGGGGTGCAGTCCTGTAAGGATAGGCTGCTCTAGTTTGGAAGCAAGGGCCCTCTATCTCTGGAAGCAGGGACCCTCTCTCTCCATTTGAGTCTCCCACTGGATCACAACTTTCTCTGGCATCCACCCACTCTGGTGTGAATGCTTTTCTCATGGGCTGAGTGGATTTATGCATCCCTCATGGACCTCATGGGATGCAGGAGGACAGCCTGCGTCACCATGGTCCTCACCACGGCCTGCAGAGGAATCTCGGCTCCAGCGCTTGGACCACCTCCTCCCCTTCTTTTCCCACTGACCTTGGTGCCGCCATGTTGCTTTCCCTCACATGCCCTCACTTCCTCGTCTTCTCTGACTAGAAGAAAAATTGCTGCCCGTAGGTACCATTGCCAACAAGCCCCATCAATTCGAAGATTTCCTGCAGGGTCCTGCGGCGCCGAGAGGTCGATCTCGCCTAGGTTCCGCACCAGAGAGTTCCTCACTATGTTTTTGTCCTGCCACCCGCCACAGCACTGGTGCCATTTAACGTCTCCCTTTGTGCCCTTCTGTCTGCAGCACAGCTGGCTGGGGGTGACCAGCCAGGCAAGGCTCGCTGAGGACCACCCTGAGATGGCCCCAGCAGCAGACTTCACCACCCCTGGGAAAAAACTGCCCAGCCCTGTTTTGATTTTCTTCTTAAATATGTCATCACAGAGGTGTTACCAACCTCTGTAATTGGGCTAGCATATCCATCTTCAGAGCCATCAGAGATTGGTTCTTTTGGACATAGTGGAAGCTTCTAGCAGCTTCTCACAAAAGTCACTTAAGTGGGCCTCTTCCACTACCAAAAATCAGTCTATACCAAATCAACACAGCTATAAATATATAACACTTATAACACAGTAACACTTCTGGGTATATAGAAATTACAAAAGTGTATGTTTTGAATCAAACATAAAATTACATATCAGGCTTCAAAACAAGCTGCATTTTTCTAGTTTTACTTCAACCAAAAAATCCTCATCAAAACACCTCAAATACAGCTTCAGTTGATTGTAAATTTCATTAAGTTCTCTTTAGGGCAGGATACAAGTACCTGCTACTAATGTGGCCTCCAACGAACCACCAGATCCAGGAATCTAAAAACTATCAGCTCAAGCATTCAATGAGATAGATGTCAGCTTCTGGATGAAAGCTGACACAGGGACAGAAATGACTGCAAAGCTAATCAAACCTTAAAGCCTCAAAGAATTTTTAACTTGGAGTCAAAACTTCGTGCTGCCCTTAGAAACCTGAGGGAACCATGAAAGTCTTTTACAAGCATCAGTTACACGAATTGCAGGTGCAACACAGACAAATAAAAAGCTACCTTTACATTATGTGACATTCCAAATTAGTCTTTAAGCACATTTTAAGATTATGAGCAGCAGTCCAGCCAGGGACAGACACAAAGTGAACTGCAGTGAGGTTAGAGTGACAAATACCCATATTAGCCATAGCTAATTGTGGGAAAAAGGGGAAAATAATGGAAATACATAACATTACATAAAAGCTACTATAGGGGTCTGGATACTGTCTGGTGTTTTATCTCTGATAGTGCTCACAGCAAGATGCCACAGAAGAAAATCCAACAGTCTCTTGACAGTTATGGAATAAATTCTTCACATGGGAATTCTCTTCTTGGCCCTCATCTGTGAGAAGGTGAGTTCCTAAGACCCAATTATGGAAAAGAAAATTATAGTAAAAAAAAATCCCGTAAGCAAAATACTAAGGAAGGAAAGTGAACTAAGGTAGGAAAAGCACAAATGTTACTCTTCCCATTACCCTCATAAAAGTTATTTCACTCTTTGCCTCAAAATTATCTAATGACACTAGGTGTCACATCTGATAGCACCAGAGAAACAAATGTTCATTTTAAAATAATTTTAAATGCATTGTCTTTGTCTATCATTTGCCTGCTATTTACTGAAAAGGAAAGTAAGATTTTTACAGTATCTGTATGAGTTCTCATTTTGAACTCATCAGTTGTGTTGCTCCTCCACGTCCCTCCATCCCTTTGATAAACAAGGTCATCTTTTAGTCTCCTAGCACACAAAAGTCCTTTCCCTAGGTATTTTCATCAATTTTTAGAAATCTGGTTTGTCTGGCTGGACTTTGAAGCCTTCCCAGCCCAGGGAAGAAAAGCTAATTGGGGTCTAATTAAAATACTATGGAGTGCCTAGCAGAGGACTCCCTTCTCCCCAATGCCTGCATAGGGAGGGACCCTGCACCCCTGCTTTCCCGCCATGGCAAGTGTTTCTATTTCCAGGCACCAGGCTCAAAGCCTCACAGCACAAAGTGTGGCATGAATAAACTCTCTTAGCTCAACTTTGGTCAAAACATGTCGGAAGAGTCATTCTATGGTGGCAGATTTGACACAGCCCAGGCATTACCTCCACTGCTTCAGCTGAGCCGAAGCCCTTGGTGCCCCGCAGCCCAACCGCTGTGCCAGTACGGGGACACACAGACAGCTCTGCTCCAAACTTGGGCCACCCTTGAGCCTCCCAGGGCTGTCACAGCACTGGGGACAGCCTACACACGTGCAGTGCCATGGGGCAGCCACCTGAAATGGGGGTAACTCCAGAATGGTCCAAATCTGAACATGCATTTAGGGCAAGGACTTCTCCATGCTTCACAAAATGGATATTATCATAGACTTAGTAATACTCCTAATCTCATCTTTTATGTATTTTAATGCAATTTATTTCTTTATTTTCAATGTATTTCTTCAGCGTTGCAAGGCAGCTCAGTGAGAACTTCTGCCTGGTGTGTTTCCAAAGTAGCCATCCTTGTTTTAGAACATACCAGCTGTTTTCTGAGGAATAAAATTTCCCTTTGCACTATCTTGCAATTTTGAGCACTAAATTAATTTGCAACTGAACAAATTTTACTTGCAAATCTAGTATAGTCACTTTCTTAGTTTTCTTCTAGTTCCTCACAGGCTGCTCTTGGTTTTACCAAGCAATTTGGTATCACAAATTCCTGTGGGCTCACCTATTTTTCCAGCTCTTCCCAAGTATGGAGACAGCAAAGCTATTTCAGTAACAAAACTCATTTGTGCTTGCTATGATTAACATATTAACATGTGATTACTTTTCTCCATTTTTACAAAGCCGTGACTAACATGCAGTAATTTTTAATGGTAATGCTTTGAGAAAAGGACATTTGAAATTCTGAGTTAATAGATCCCAAGAGCTCCCGGGCTTGTCTTAGCGCTTCCATTAACCTAATGTAATATTAACCCTGCTGATATTACAACGCTTTATTTCACAGTGCAGATGGCTAACGAAGGATGCGTACACACTTTGTTTTTCCCTCTCTTTTTCTTATCTCCCCCCTCCCGCCGAAATAGGGTCCCATCCTGCGTCAGGACGGGCTGCCATTTCATAATACCTTGGTCTATGCATCTACCGAAGGCAAAAGGAAAAGCGAACACTGCGGTTCCCTCCGTAACTGACCACCAGACGGATCAAGAGACAAACCTCTCACTGCGAAATCCTGCCCTCTCCTGGGAGGCAGATTCCAGACGAGAGCCCCAGGATTCAAGTGATCGTTTACATTCAGGGCTCCCCCTCAGAAGCAGCCCCTGCTCCCCTTGGCGCGGCTGTCCCGGCGCTCGCCCCGCCGGCGGCTTCTCAGTAGCAGGGAGACATGGACCCCTGGGGCGGCTCCACGGAGGGCTACAAAGATGGTGCAGGGACAAGAGCATCTCTCTTAGGAGAAAAGGCTGAGGGAGCTGGATCTATTCAGCCTCAAGAAGATACAGAGAGGGGACCACATTAATGTGTATAAATATCTGAAACGGGGGTGCCCACAGGATGGACCAGGCTCTTCTCAGTGGTTCCAAGCAATAGGACAAGAGGCAACGGACAGAAACTGATGCACAGGAAGTTTCTCCTGAACATGAGCAAGAACTTCTTTCCTGTGCAGGTGACCGACCACTGGAACAGATTCACTGGAGATATTCAAGAACCGTCTGGACACAATCCTCTGTCATGTGCTCTAAGACGGCCCTGTTTAATGAGGGAGGTTGGGCCAGACGACCCGCTGCGGCCCTTCCAACCTGTCCCATATCGTGATTCTGTGTCGCCCCGCCGCTGCCACCGCCCCACCCGAAGCCCTGCAGAAAAACTCCCCCGCCCTCCCGTTCTCCCCGGCCGGTCCCCGCGCTGCGGCCGCGGCCCTGCCAGCCCCGCCGGGGCAGCTCCGGGCGGGGCGGGGCGGGGCGGGCGCTGGCAGCGAGGGGCCGGCCCGGCGCGGAGGCGCGCGGCCCCGGCAGGCGGCGCTGTGTGGCCGCCGCCATCGCCGCTCCCGCCGCTCCCGCCGCTCCCGCAGCTCCGCGGCCGAGAGGGGCCGCGGCTTCCCGGGCGCGGGGAAGGGCCCTGGGCCGGGCCAACGCGGCAGCGGGCGGCGGCGCGGGGTCACGACGGCGCCATGGGGAAGCGGGATAACCGTGTGGTGAGTAACGCGGCAGCCCGGCTGCGCTCCGCCGCAGCCGCGGTACCTCCGGGCGGGCCCGGGCGTGGAGGCCGTGGGGAGCCGGGCGCCGCCTCGGCCCGGGCGGGCCCGTCCGGCCGCCGCCGCGCTCCGACCGCCGGGACAGGCAGAAGGGGCCGCCGCGGGGCACAAGAGCGGCCCGGTGCCGGCGGGGCAGCCCGCGGCGGGCCGGAGGCTGCCGAGGGCCGGCTGGGGACGCGGCGCCGGGACTGGGGTCCGGCCGCGTTTGGGGCCCCGCCGGCGGGCGATAAAGGCGGGCCGTGCCCTGCGCCTCGCCCCGCCCGCCCCGCGGCGCCCCGGGATCTGCCGGAGCCCCGTGTGGGTGGGTTGTCCCTCCCTCGGCACGTGCTCGAGGCTCCCTGGCAGAAAGAACCTCTGATAGCCTTGTCAAATCCTGCAGCATCGTGACTGACGCCTGCTTTGTGATCTGTCGAGGGAAGGTGATTAAGATGCTGTCCTGGTCCGTACAAAAATAAAATGTTCCCAATGGGAGTCGTAGCAGTCGCTGAAGTAGCTCTGATCCTAGCTAAGCCGCATTTCCTTAAACTTGGCGTTCAGCTGTACCTGAGAGATCTGAAATTGAGCTTTACACAGCACTCTGCTGCCTCGGGAGCCAGCGCTCAGCAGGCAAAAAATGTGCTTCTACACACCTGACTGCAGAGCCTGAGTTCATACATAACTGAAACACATTCATCCTTCCTCCTATTTTTCTTTAAATGTTTTTGTACCAGTTAGCCTTTCACCAATTCGTAACCACTTGCACATTGTAAGTTTGCTGCTGAATTTTAAGACTTAACACAAATAATAATACTTTATTTTTTTCCCTTTCTCTTTTTCTTTCTTGTATATGCTGAGTTTGTACTCAGATCCATTCACATCTTTGCAAACCTTGGTGGAATAGTATAGTAATACACATGAAAAACTCAGATATTGTATAGATAGATGGCAAAGTCCCTTTTATTACTTTGTTGACCTATCAAAAAAATGGAGTCTATTAAGAAAGAGCTGGCAGTGTATTAGGCTTCAAGAGTGGATCTATGGTTGAAGTGTCCTGTAAGGTTTTCAGTTGTGTATTTATTTACTTTTATTTACATTTTCTTTTAATGGGACAGCTGGGATATACCAATGCCAGCAAATCTTTCTGTTCCTATATAAGGTTTATTATGCCATCATGGCATAATACATACTACTGACAAGTTATATTATAAGACCCTTTGCTCCTCGTGTATGATCATGGAGATTTCTACTGTTATTCTCTGCCATGTCCCTTCTTAAATCCACCATCGTTTTTGGCCTTCAGGAGATGGAAAATAAACACACTTTTTGCACATCTACAGGGTACTTGCAAGGTGGCAATAGTACTGCTTGTCCAGAGAACCCTGCCTGACAGAAGGTACCTTACACTTCTCATGAGCAAGGAAGCTGTGCAGCAAATACCTTGGTTAATACCTGCTTGAGCAAACTACCAAAAGAAGAAAATGAATGTGTAGACAATCACTTTCTTTATTGAGGGTGCATTTCTATGCTCCTTCTGGCTAGTGACATGCAGTTTGGCAAAGTAGTGTAAATACTTTTCAGAAATGTTTATTGGTGAAGTAATTCTTCATAAACAAACCTGAAACTATAAGAACA
Source organism: Motacilla alba alba (assembly GCF_015832195.1). NCBI lineage: Eukaryota > Metazoa > Chordata > Aves > Passeriformes > Motacillidae > Motacilla > Motacilla alba. The sequence goes on along the minus strand of NC_052017.1, from coordinate 23,187,822 downwards.
TGTCTTAAGACACAAATTTCCCAAATCCTGGAATATAGAGCAGTACAGAGTCATTAAGTACTTGCTGTGGTAAAGTTACAGAAAGCCAATGGAAGGAGGATGCTTCCTAGCCAGTTATTCAGGGGCAGATTGAGCAAGTAGAAAATCAGCATTTGACAGCTGTAGCCTCTTCTGCAAGTAAAGAGTTGTGTTGGGAAGTAGTGAGGTATTTATGACTTGTTAGCTCAGGTAGGAAAGTAGCTTATTTTTATTTAAGAGCAGCAAGAGACCTCATTTTTTTTGAAAACAAATGCAAAGAAGAGCTTTCAGATACAAATTTTTAAATGGTAACCAAAAGTCAATGTAATGTGCTCACTGGAGTAAACCAAGTTTCTAGTGGATTTAATGCATTGAAACTTTCACTTTCTTTAGTGAAAACAGTGTTCAGATAGTGCTGTCCTGCATTCCTCAAGGAGCTCCTTTTCCACCCAAAGTTGAATGCAATTACTCATTTTTAGATTTGTCATGTGAATGCCTTTCTAAGTGTTGTAACTACTTGAGTGCATACTTCCATCTGCTACTTGTTTCAATTGGCACACCTCCGTGTTTATTTGCCATGTTAGTTAGCCTTTTTGTGTGAAATAAAGCAATAAAGCAAAGCCACAGGAAATGGCAGTAAATGTCCCCTTAGAGTTGCAAAGTCAACTTGAGTCTCAAAATGCTCTGCTTGAAAGAGTCCTTGGATTGCTTCAGAGCGGTCCAGCTGGTGGATCTGAGCTAAACTTGTGTGGGTAGTGCTTCCCTCCAGCCAGATGCCTCATCCCAGGCAGAGCCTGGAGTGCATCTTCCAGGACCAAATGTATCCCCAAGAGCTGAAGGCCTGCTTGCAGTCCAGTCCAGAAACTCAGTATTGCTGTGGTCACTGCTTCTGCAGTGGGAGCAACAGGAGGGGAGGCAGCAGCTGCTGCTTCTGACAGCTTTCACAAATGCTCACTTACGGTGCATGGTGGTTTCTGAATGCCTGATAAAAAGCAGTGTTGGACATGTGAGAGCTACACAGATGGCCGAATCTTTGCTTTGGATCTACAAAATGTACTCTTTAAAAAATTGTCTCAGATTGGGCAACCAAAGCAAGTCTTTTTTTGGGCTGTGTGATCTTTTTCTTCGTCTCCAAACTGAACAGTAAGAACAGTGTGTGTTATGTTCTGCAGAAGTAAAGTGTTGGGATGACACAGTGATAAAAATGAATGAGATAAGGGGGTATATGTACCTCCTTTTCACATGAAAAAAAATATTGCTGGCATAAAAAAATCTGGAAGAGTTTTTCCATTAATTGGTGAGTTGGATTATGAATTCTAAAGTTTAATTTAATCTTTTGTAACACAAAGAGGATGCATAGATTTGAAAGATGGAATACCTCATAACATTTGGATTATATATGTTTGGGCATTGTGAGTTTTTTCCTCCTTTAAATATCCCTAAGTCACAGAATTTTGATACATGTATAATTGTAGCAAAGTACCACTGCTTGCTTGTTTTGGTACAAGAAATTTCATGCAGAATTTAGTGACTCCTGTCAGCAATTTTGAACAGAACTTTGAAGGCACAGGATCAATTGTCCTAGAGATGGAGAGCTGAAATTTAATTACATATTCTATTATCCCAAGGAATAATATTTCAGAAAACACGATACTTTTCTTGTTTACAAAATCATTGCTTAAGGAAGGGAATTGCTGGAAGGAACATGGTCTTTTTGTGGATCAGTTCTTTCTGCCACAGTATGACTCTAACTGAAAGCACTTACCTGAGTCTTTCTGCCACACTGAATAAACTTAGTTTAGCTAAATCTTTTACATTCTTAGAAACAAGTCAGAATTATTTTTCAGGGAGTGATAAAACGTTTATGTGAGGAACAAGATATTTTGGTATTATAGTGTAACTGATGAATTTGGTATTTCTTTTTGTTGTTTTATAATCAAGGCTTATATGAATCCCATAGCTATGGCCAGGGCACGAGGTCCTGCCCCAAATTCAGGACCAACAATACAAGATTACTTGAACAGGCCAAGACCAACATGGTAAGTGGCACTGCCTGTCTACCTTTTTGACCTCTTCAGTAAAAAATTTGTTCCTTCTTACTGAAATGTCACTGGTGCCCAGAATATCCAGCAATAGATTTTGAAAGATTTCTTGTGCTGGCCAGGGTATTCTTTTCTAAACATGTATTCAGTCTCCTCTTTTAAAAACAGTAGAATATTATTTTGAAATGTATATTTCTCATTTGTCTATATTTTTGCAACAGTTTCTCAGAAGAGGAAAATGTCATTTTACCTCTTGCTCAAATTGTAATACCTAAACCTTGTAGATACATTTAATTTGTAAACAAATTAATCTCTAAAAGATCCATTTTGCTGGTATATCTTAGAATCCAGTTTACCCTGCCCAACAAAACCATCATGTTGAGATATTATCAACAACTTACTTTATGTTCAATCCCTTTGCCTGCCCTCATGAGACATTAGAGAACAATTTACCTAATTGCAAAGTTAGCTTTAGATCTTTTGGAGGGATTTAACAACCGTACTTAAGTTATTAGGGTTAGGTTACCATATGTGTAACATCTAAGATGCTTTCATTCTTCTTTTGGAGGTTCAACCAAGGCTAAACTTCAAAAAAGCTACAGAAAAGTTAGACATTGTAAAAGGTATTTTTAATTGTAAAATTGTGATCTGTCATCTTTTTCGTACAGGGAAGAAGTGAAAGAGCAACTAGAAAAGAAAAAGAAAGGATCTAGGGCTTTGGCTGAGTTTGAAGAAAAGATGAATGAGGTTGGTAATGTTATTAGCTGTAAATACATTATTCTTTTTATCTAACATTCTACTTCTGTTATCATTTACAATATCAAGTAGCCATAATATTTCACTTCACTTAAGCTTTTGATGAGTAACTATTTTGTTTCATTTATGTTGGAAGTTGAGTTGACAACTTAACCAGTGAAGAGCTACTTTCAGTTCAGTATATATAAAACATTTTTTAGATTCCTGGTGAATAAACCTGACCTTGTCACAAATGTAAATATATTTATACAAATGCATGTGCTTATATCAATAAAGTAACCAGTGCATTTTCAGGTATGATAAACCAAAGTCTGTTGTGCTAATATTCACTTGTTTAAGGTCACAGAATCCAAATACAGTGAAAAAAAGCACATTACTGGAAACAGATGTCTTTGGCAAGGAACATACATGTAATATTATTATGGGAGAAGGCACAACAAATAGCTTACAGTCAGATAGGACTATGAAGCACTTGTTTTTCTCTCATCCTAAGCTGATTACAACATGTGCTGGTTTCCTGATATAAATGCAGCTGTTCTGATGTTTGTGTTATTTACCTACTGAAGATCAGCACAGTATTAAGAAAGTTTCACATGTAACTCCTGTTGTATACCAAGGAGAAATTAGTATACAATGAATTTATTTTGTTTCTGTTCCTCTTTGGGTCCTGGTATCTTGAGATAAGTTTCAGTAGTCTTCATTATTGTGTCTAAGTTTCTGGTTGAAGTAGATTATACTCTTCCTCTGTTATTGGAAGGGCATAGTACCCATAGTACTCTTGCTGTACCTTTTTGCCTAAGAAGTTGTACCAGGATGTGGAGGGCCATGGGGTGCTGTTCTGAGAGAATCAGTTGTTTTGCACTCTGAGTTTTAGCTTGGTGAGTTTGGTTTAGTATTCTATAATATTCTTTCCTGATTTTATCTTTGTTTAATGTGAAATAAGTGAAATTGGCATGCATAGAAGCTACCAGACTTTCAGTATGGTAGCAGGGTAGGATGGGATGCTCGGAATCATGAAATGGCCATGAGTTATTCCTGAAGCTCCTAATAACAAATCTCTGAATGCCTGAAAAGATCACAAGTCTCTGAATGAGCTGCTGTCTCCCCTATTTGGGGGAGTTGTCTGACAGTTGTCAGACATTCCTGTTTAAAAAGTAACACTAGCATAGTCTTTAAAATAATGAAGCACAGGCTGTTGTGAGAGACCCCTCAGAGAGCTCTGGGTACCTGGTATATCAAAGTACACAAACACAGATGCTGCCTTGGTCCATGAAAGCACATTACTCACAGCACTGCTTCCTGGCTCATCTGCCATGTTCCTCAGCAGCTAATTCACAGCGTGCTGATGTGGGGATCTGTGTGTCATCCTGCATTATGCAGGTTATTTGACTCCTGATATTTCTGTCCCCTCAGCACAACATGTGGATCATCGTTGTTTTGCCAATACAGTACCAATACAGCTGCATTGGGAGAATCAGAATAATAAAGAAGGGAGCACATGATGTGTCTGACAGTGAGATTGAACCTAGCAGCCTTTGAATTTCATGGGGGCAGGTTGGATATGTCAGAGCTCTTTAAGGGGACATTTTAGTAAACCTCGAGACCAGGTGGGGAATTGAAAAGGAAGAATGAGAGGAGATTTTTATTCATTCATTTGATGTGCTTGGCCTAACAAAATAAGAGTGTTTCTATGAAGATGTGTATAGTAATTTAATAAAATAATTGCTGACACCAACAAGGCCCAGAATACATACTAGAGACACTCATACGTTGAAGAAGGGCCAGGAGAAGTTGTCTTGAAGTTTTGTTTCAGGTGATTTTTAGAACTAAGACAAAATCACAGTTTTTCTAGTAGGGTACCCTGGTTTTCTAAAGCACTCTAACAAGAAGACTGTGATACAAAAGCAAAAATATCATAATTGCTCACCTTCAAGATAAATGGCAATCTCTTAAAGCCAAATAACTTGAACATTGTGTTAACATTAACACTGTATTTTGCTAAATAATAATATTCTGTAAAATCAAGTGTATCACAGCTTTAGTTTACATTATATATTGGGGTTTTTTTTGTTGTTAAAAAACGGGTTTTGTTAAAACTATAATGTCAGGTAGAGGAGAGCTTAAAAAATACTGTTCAGGAGTGACCCTCCTGTTACTGTTTCTGTTTGGTTTTCTTTCCAGAATTGGAGGAAAGAACTGGAAAAACACAGGGAGAAATTACTGGGTGGAAATGAGAGCTCCTCCAAAAAAAAGGAGGTAAGTTGTTTTCAGTTGTATAGATTCTGTGTTTGGAAGTGGATTTATCATCAATGCTGCCAACACAGAATTTCACTAATACATTTTAAAAGCCAGCATCAAAGTTCATAAACCTAAATGCATGCCAAAAGAAAATGATGCTAAAGTAACATTTGTTTTGTTCTGTTTTTAAGAAAAAGAAAAAGGAAAAGAAGAAATCTAATAGGGTGAGCAAAATTTTCAGTTTTCTGAGCTTTTTTGCTTTGGGGTTGTTCCTATTTGTCATTTAAGTTATCCTGGAAAGAGAAAATATAGCTGTAATTTTGATTTTTAGATGATAAATTTACTTTTATTTAGAAAGGGTTTGCATATATTTGGTACAAGGAAAATTAAAGGTAGGGAAAGAGCATTGAATAGATATTATTAAAAGAAAAATGTTAGAAGTGGCTTAGAAGTTCATTTAAGAAAAATCTAAGTAAGACCAGCTTCTGAGAAATAAAATTGTATTGTTTATGCTTTGAAAATGAAGACATTTTAAAGGGAGTGTTTGAATAGGCTTTTGAGTATTTGCCAAACAGACAAAATGCTGCATCTCACAAGCTTCACTTTTTGTTGTATTTGGTCAAGTTGTCTCCATCTTCCTCTTCTTCATCAAGCTCTGATTCTTCCAGCAGTTCATCTGATTCAGAAGATGAGGTAAGAACTAACTTACTGGAATCTATCATGTTTTGTTCGTGAGGTTTATTTAACACAGATTTGATAATATGTTTTAGAATATTTTGAGGGGCTGGTTTGGATAAAACCATTTAGTTTTTATGAATTTGGTATATATAATGAAGTAATGAATTTTAGACATATGTATGTAGTCAATAGTTTCTGTATGAACACTACAGATTTTGGCATACTGGCTTGTAAACTGGATCCATTTTAACACTGAATTGCTTTTCTAATAGAATCCCCTATCTAATCATAAAAATGCAAAAATATCAGTTTTACTTTCTAGCAAAAATCTTTGTTACAGGTAATCAGATTCTACAGCATACACCTAAATAATAAACAGAATCTACAGAACCTGGATTTTTCACCAGTTTACGTTTTTTTAATGCAGAAGAGTTATGAAGGTCCTCCACTAAAAGAATCAGTTGTAGTGTACTTTATTCCTCAGGAGAACATTGTAACATGTAGGAATTTGATGTTTCCTTTTATTTACATTTAATGTAAATCTTTAATGAGAATAAATTAAAGTTTGTATTTTTCCTTCTTTTTTTTACAATATTTATGGATAGGATAAAAAGCAAGGGAAGAAAAGAAGGAAGAAGAAGTATCGCTCCTCACGGAAATCTTCAGCAAGCACAACTTCAGAATCTGAGTCAGACAGCAAGGTAAATATGCAGATGTGTTGCTCTTGGAAAGTTTCCTTGGTTGGTGTTATAAAACCATAAAGATTTCTGACTTTAACATATTAATATGGTTTTTCATCTTCCACATTTAAAGCCATGTATTCTCACAGGGCCTGACCTGCGCTTGTATCTTCCACATGCAGTGTGGAATCTGCCTCCACTGGCCACATTCCTAGTGGAAGTAATTGGATCTTTACAAAATGAACGTGCTTTATTCCAGCAATGTATAGTCATTTTTCTGAATCCAGACATATGCAGCCTTTTTGCTGCTCAAATAATTAGTTTTTATACTTCCTTAATACTTAATATGTCTTCTGAATATGCAATTTAATTGAACACCATATCTGAAAATGCAGGTATTGCTGGATAGCAGTGGCCAGAACATTGCCTTTCTAAATATCTGAGTAGTTTCCTGTTGGACAGCTGAGCCTTTCCCAAATGCATATTAAATTGAAGTTGTTTCTTTCCTTTTCTGAAGTATAGCAATGTAGATTTATGGGCTTACAGAATGAACAAAAAAGTGAAGATAAACAAGGCAGCTTGTTCTGTTATGCTAGCATTTTTCTGTCTTACAGTGTATAGTTGCTGTACTTCTTGCTTAAATATTAATAATACAGTGAGTTTTTAAGATTCTCTGTGTAGATTTTATCTCAGGCTTTCACTGGAATACTTCATTTGGTGGGATATAAATTGTAACGAATTACTGTTTGCACACACCTGAATGAATTTGTGCTAATGGGAGGTTAAAAACTTCTGCTATATAAAGGGACCCAGAGATACCCTTACTGCAAAAAAATCTGGGAAAACACCTGCTTAACCTCGTCTGATCAGCAGATATGGACATGGATAATGAAAAAAAAATTCCCAACTGTTACATTTATATATGGTTGCAGCAGTGATAGCTGGTATCCAGAGGCTTCTCTAAGTGTCCTGCAAGGATGCTGTTACCTCATTCCATACAGACCTTCTCATGCTGCTGGAACAGGAGATTAACAGCTGCATCAAAATGACAGCTTTTTATATTATTCTTGTCAACTGCAAGGTAGAAAGGACAATCTTGAAGAATTACCTTCAACAGACATAAAAAGACTATTGGTCACGACTGTTTGGAGATTTCTTCCTTTTTCATGAAATGATTTTATTGTGATTTGTTTTCCTTTTTATTTAGGATAGCACAAAAAAGAAGAGGTCAAAGGAAGACTGTGAAAAAGAGAAGGTATTTTTATTCTTAGAATCCTTCAATCAGAACTGCATGTTGCATACATAATGGATATTTCTTTTTTTAATATCGAATGCCTCACTTTACATCTGTGGAAATTTTCTGTCCAAACCCACACAGTCAGAAGGTATTCAGTGCGCCCAATTTGAAGTAGAGGTTTAGTTGGATTCAGCTCCTGGTTTAGTAATTATTGTAGTGAAAACCACTGCATCTGTTCTTGTTACAAAGGTAAATTAGAACTGTATCTAATCTCCTATAGCAGATAAGCTACATCCTTAGTGTTTTGGGGCTTACCTTTAGCTGTCACATTGAGCTAAAAATGTGCGTGATCATATCTTCAGTGGCACACCTAGTAGGTTATTGACTTGCTACTGTGAATTAAGAAACCTAAGTAGAGGATCTCTTTATCTAAATGTAGTCATAATTATAGATAGTATACTTATGACAGCTTTGAAGAATTAGGGAGAAAAATATATTAGCTTCAGAAAAAAAAATTACCTTATTCTGTCATTTCTCTAAGCATGAAAATCCTCTCTCCTGTCCACCACCACACCATTTTGTACACTCATCCATTATCTTTAATATAAACAATCAAATTGATTTCAGTTTTAGTTATTCGTACACTGTGGATAAACTAAAAATGCTTTCAGAGTCCACCCTAGTCTTTCTCTCCAGTTATCTTTCTTTCTTATCATGTTGGCCTCTCCTGCTCTGGTCAACAGTATTGATGTTGATGTACAAACTCTCCATTGCCTAAGGCAAGTGTATTGATTTCCCCCCTTTGTTCCTACTTCTATTTTACAGTGTCCGTTTCCCATTTCATCCTTTGATGGCTTCTCTTTGAAGACCGTATCTACCATGGTCCCTGATTGTAGCCCTACTTTCACACATCCTCTGAAAGCAGAGGGTACTTGGGGACTAGATGGTACCCTCTTTCTTCCCCTACCTGCAGATGCCCTGTGTATCAGATGGGCTTCATCCTGTACTTGGTCATGAATTCTTTTCAGAAGTTTCTGGTCTTAGAAACTGAGTGAAAGTACCTTCAGTCTTAGAAACACATTGCCTTGTCCAGAGCAAAGGCAGTACAGGGAGCAGAAAAGTAGCTCATCAGAACAATCTCACACAGCATCAGGATTTTAAAAAGCTTATCTTTTAAATGCACTGGAGTGAAATATGATGTGTTGAAAGTACAGCTGGTAGGGACAGCTTGTTCAACACGAATACAGGGGGAGATTTTTCTTTCATGAGCAAAGCAAGAGTCTGAAACTTAAGTGTTTATATGTATATATTGAGACATCTTCAGTTACTAGTTACTTAAAAGTGGTGAAATGTTTTACTTTCCAATGCTTACTCCTCCATGTGTTACTCTTTAAAATAAGAGACTGTTATTATTCCTCTTGCTTTTAGACAGTTGCTGTATCTTGGTAACAAGAAAAAGTCACATACAGAAAATTACTATTTTCACTAAAAGTTGATTTTAACAGTTTGGTAGGGTAATTCGATGATGATGATGAAATGAGTTTAACATCAATAATGTTTTAAAATATTTCACAACTTAGAAGTGATATTTCAATCTTAAAGTTTAAGCAGAAGTTTTATAAAATGTGAAAGGTCCGACTTTACTCATAAATGTATTATTTTGTGTAGGAAGGTAAAAATCACCACAGGAAAAGGAAGAAAGCAGATCGTGGCGATGGACCTTTATCGTCAGAATCTGTATCTGAATCGGATCAGACAGAGGAGGTCAGTGTGAATACTCATTTTCAGATGTTACAGTGCTTGTAGCTTAGTGATTCATGAGCGAATCACTGAACTGGCTTAGGTTTAATACAGTGTTGAAACTGTTCTGCACTGTACGAGTGAATTGAAGAGTGCAGTGCACTCCAAGTTGTCTGTATTTTTCCTTTTAAAATAAACTTTTAAGAATTGTTTAGTCTACCTTCTATCACCTACAAGTAATTTTGAATTAATTTTCTTGGGAATCAACTTTTTATGGATACTACATTTGGTTTAATTTTCTTTAGGTGCAAGCGAAAAAGAAGAAGAGCAATGAGGAAAAAGAGAAAACAGCAAGTATCCCTCTTTCTCATACTGTAGTTTTAGGATATAAATACTCTGTACTTGGTTAACTTCCAGTTTCACATTTTTCACAAATACAAATGTTTCACAGCAACAGTCTACTGTTACATCTAAAGTAAAAGTTTCTCTATTTACTTGCTGAAGTCACTTTTTCTATTGTTGAATTAAAGAAGAATTTGTCACTCTTTTACCTATATGTGATTTAAGAGTTATACACCTTTAACACTGTAGAACATATTTTATTCTATACCAGCATCCTAGGACTACTAATACCTGTGTGGTATCAAGTAGGGGAGCAGTTTGCCACACAGACATCAGGGCTATTCCTTCATTAGCATTGTATGTAATTCCTTGCTGAGCCTCTGCCACCATGAAAAGGGCCTTAGGACAAAATTGCTGTAGCATCTATGCCATTATAACTCTTCTCCCAACCAGATAAAAAGCTGCCAGCAACGTGCTACTTTTCTCAATATTTTTTCTTTGTATTTGTTGATGAAAGTGAAAGGAAGGTTCAGCAGAGCTTTATATGGAATCCAGATTTACCACATGTACCTGAGGTTCCTCAATTAGGAGTATAGTGGGTTTGGGATCCTAAATGCCCCCTTGAGATGTTTTTGTATCTGTTTCCCCTGTCAGCAGCAGTGTTCCTTATCAGGCATCTCAGTTGTCCGCATCAGGTAGGGCAAAGAGAAGGTCTACATTAGTCACCTAAAAATACAGGCACAGGAATATCAGTGATAGTCAGTACACATTTTTCCATGGAACTTGCTTGTTTTTTCAGACTCAAATGAACCGTTTGCCATAACATTTCTAGTAATTGCTTATGGTCTTTTTCATAAAATATTTGTATGTGTAAGAAATATGTATAAAACAAAGCTTTAATACTGATTGTTTCATTTATGCAATGCCACACCTATTTGAGAATTTCAGTTAAAATTCTGCTTTCAAAAAGACAAGATTGCATCTCTGAGCTTCTGTATTACAGTGATCAGCGTACTACCTTTAGGACTGAATCCAGTAGGGTTAATTTGAGTGTATTTATATTTACAGCTGAGATCATAATTGTTTTATTTTAAAGAAGGTACAAGTGATAGTCTAGTCAAGTGCAGTTGAGCTATTTAATTTTACACAGTGAATTTAAACGCTTACTTTAAAATCTGCAAAGATCCTAGTTATTCCCAAATCTGTCATGGCTAGTCAGCACTTCCTTATTACTTTCTTAGTAATCTATAATGCTCTGAAAATAATTTAAAATATTAGAAACTGTAATAGTGACAGTGATCAGAGGTGTAAAATAGCCATACTGTGGTGGAGATAAATATAAATTGAAGATTGCTCATAATAGTGCAAACTGCCAGGTAAAGTACTTCTTTTTTTGATTTCTGAATAGGCTTCTGTAGAAATCTCTTTTGAAATGTCTTTCAAAAGATATCCTTTCTGGGTTCTCATTTTGCATTAGCAGAATGTAATAGATTGTATTATAAAATAACTTTGGTTTGTTTTGGGTTTTTTTTAGGATAAAACAAAAAAGAGAAAGAAGCACAAGAAACATGGCAAAAAGAAGAAAAAGAAGACTGCTGGTTCAAATTCAGATTCAGAATAATATTTTAAAACAACTGGAGACTATCAACAGAAGTGCAATGACTAAAGGAAACTTAAACTGTGAAATGACAGCAAACTTTACCAAACTGCATGAGTTTTCCTGTGTTTTAGAAATATTCCTAACCTTTCAGTAGCCAGCCAGATGCAGCTGTGCTGGGAAAGACCATTTTTATTGCCTGCTTCTTAATACATGAGGTACAACTTTGATAAGATTCCAGTAAGCAGTGTTAGATGTTTGAGACAATATGAGATGGTAGGCCACCTGAGGTGTAAAATATTGGAAAATAAGAGTTAAATTTTTTAGATAGTAAAAATAGTATTTTAAAGCATTAGTAAAAGTCTTTATTTGTAAATCAGGACAAATTAAATCCCAAGTTCATTCTGCAGGTTAATATTATGCATAAACTACAAGCTGGTGTCTGCTAATGGAAAATTAATGATAACATTTAAAAGGCTGCCTTTGTAGAAATGTGTATCATCTGCCCCATTACTGTCTCCATGCTTATGAGAAAGGGAATGCTTCCATTTTGGCTACCTGAATAGGGTGCCTTTGCCTTTGATTCTTGCAAATCTTTGCTACTTTTAATCCATGCATCTCTGCATTCCTGGGAAGCTAGAGCTATTGTCAGCAGACTTTTCTGAATGAGCAGTTTTGAGCTTCCAAGCATGTGCTTCTGCATTAAGCAAGAGCAATGACATTTTGCAGTATAACTGACAGTCAAAACCTGAAGATTTTACCTCTGCTTTTTCAAAATAGTGAGAGACCTTTGCTAGTAAATATGCGTATTTCATTTAATGTAATTTTGGTTTAATTGAAAACTTCTTGCAAACACTGGTAGCTTTCTTTGCATTATCTTTAGAATTGTTTTGCATGATTTGTACCATTTTTAAATTAACAAAATGCAGGTAATCATTTGTTGTAACCAGTTCTACGAATTACATTTCACATGCAGATTTTCATGTATGTATTTAGTTATAATTAAGTTCATTGCTGTGTTTAAGTGCACACTTGCTGAAGTTATTTAGCATGTAAAAAGCAAGGTTTTGATACCTTAACAGCTTCATATTGAAGCTGATTTTACTCTGAGCAAGTTCAGTGGCAGATCTGTTATGTGATGTGTCTTGTTAGATAAAAAAACTACTGCCAGAATCTCATTAAAGATACTGTTTAAACAGTTTGTATTTATATTTTTGTACTTGAGGGCTACAGAATGTTGACCTAACTCATAAAGCTGTTTTACTTTAGTTTAGTTGCTTTAGATAACTGAAAAAAAAAGCTTTTTTAAATTAAATGTGCCCACAAGAAAACATGAGCAACCATTTGATTTTAGTTTACATTAAATTCTCACTACATCTTCCATTGACATACTGATTGCTGGGCCTTCTGTTAGCCTTTAACAAATGCCCATCCATCCCAGGTAGTCAAATATAGATTGTATTTTTGATCTACCCCTTTTTTCCATTGCACAGGTGCTAACTTAGAACTTACCTCTATTGCATACGGATGTTTCAAATGTTGTGTTGCCAAGAATTTCAGGACTTTCAAGACATTTACTATTAGTCTGCAAACCATAACTAAAATCTGTGGGAGAAAGGTGATTTCATATTGCCATTGTACAGAGAAATTGTCTTCAAGTTCTTGGGAGAATACAACCATTGAGTTGCAGCAATGTGCATCTAAACAATAGTAATATTTTCATCAACTATTTTATACTCTTGGGCTTGATGTTACCAATTCTAGACACTCTTGTCAGTGAGGTTAAAATAAAGGTGATATGCAGTGAACAGAGGGGTTTGATTTGGGGTTTGTGTTTAGTTTTGTTGGGGTTGTTTTCTTTTTAAGATGTGGTGTTGCAGTTTTGGTAAAAGAACCTGTAATGAACCATAGCATAAATGCTCTGCCCTGTGTGATACCTTATTTGACTTTTACACAACCACCTGCCACAGAAAGAAATAAAAATGGAAATGAGACCCGGTCTTCCAAATACCTAAGCTGGTATGTTATTTTAATTGTGTGACTGTAACTATCTGTTGTGCTCAGCTGTAGGCTTGGAGTGCTGCTGTCATGCTTGGGTGTAGCCGCTTAAGGGGCTTATGGGCTTTGTCAGTTCCCAACAAAGCTGCTTTAGTACTGAAAGGGAGCTGCTTCAGTTTGCTATGCATTAACAAATACGTTGAGTCTGCTCTTGCATGCCCTTTTTCCTGAAGGAAAGGTGGAGGATGGTCTCAGCCTTTCAGCTTTCCCGATGTGCCCACGCCGAGGTCGTGAGACAGTGATGGGGGTTTGGGGTGGCACCTACACCCATTTTCCAAGTTTCAGCAGAGGGACAAAGCAGAAAACGATCAATGTCGGAGTAAGAGTGGTTTCATGTATTTTTGCCTTCTGACAGCACGTGAACAAGCACTATTATATGTTGTGTGTTGTAACTTTCAGTTCTTTTTTTCCCCACAAACATTTTTAGAAATTTAAAAGGCAGTTATTTTATTTTTTACGACTGCAGTTTTTTTGAACGCGCGTTACCACTTGATCTCTGCTCTGCCCGTGTGTGTGTTTATGTCCGACCCGCCCGTGCGGCCCAGCGGCACCGCCAGGCCGCGGCCGCCCCCCCGCGTTGCCAGGGCAGCGGAGACGGGAGCGTCTCCCGGCCGCCATGAGCAGGAAGGGGAGAAAGCTCCTGGTGGACTCGCTGACCCGGTCCGCCAAGCACTGTGAGTCTCCCCCGGGCTGCGGGAGCCGCGCCGCTGCCGCCCGGCCGCCCCCCGTTGTTCCGTGCTCATCCTGCGTGGCCCTGTTCGCCTCGCATGGGAGGCGCTTTACCGGCGCCCCCTTGGGAATAGCGGTGGGGCCGGGGGGTGGTATTGGTGTCACGGCCCTGGCGTGTTCCTGTGCCTGCCTCGTGTTTTACCAGCTTAACTTACAACCTGTGTTTGCTTGTGTTTGGACCGGGCAGTTACCAAAAGCGAAGTGGAATGTCTGGTTAAACTCTTCGACACGCTGGTGGCCAAGGCCAGCAGCCAGTTTGCTGGGGCCGGCTTCGACCGCACCGTGTTCCGAGACACGCTGTACAACGCCTTTGGCATGACGGATGACGTGGTGTTGGACCGAGGTGAGGCGGGCACACAGCTCTGAACGCCGGGGAAGGGGTTGGGATGACGCTGCCGACCCGGCGAGTGTGTCCGTACCAAACAGCGCCGTCTCATCCCGGCCAGGACAGCAAAGGAGCTGTTGAGAAAATGGCATCTTTACTTTCTTTATGCGTTACAGTTTTCCCTTAGCTCTGGAGAGCTCACGCTCTGGTTCCAGGCAGAGCAGCCAGAGGCCGTCGTGCTGCCCTGTGGCTGTTTCTGTCGCAGCCTCTGTAGTGTCGTGCGGAGGAGGGCAGCGTCACTTTCCTCCTCTCTTCTCCGGTGGTTCCCGCGGGAGCTGCGGTCGCTGCTGGGCGACAGCTCTAGCTCAGGCCTGGAAGTCACGGGAAGGCATTCTAATGTAGTGGGTAACTCTGGGAATAGAGGCTCTGTGAGCAGCATTGAAGGGCCTGGGCAGATAGCACAAGGAGGTGAGAGTAAAGAGCCAAAGAACCCCTTGAACACAGTGATTTCACAGGTTGGTAACAAGAGACGTTTTTAGCAGTCACTGTGAAAGTTGAAGGAATGATCTCTGATGCAGAGGTGTCTAGGGGAGCATGCAGAGCAGGCTTGAGTCTGCCCTTCTTTCAGTTTTGGGCTGCCAAGAGCCACTCCTTGGTTCAACTTCCTCCGTGTCTCTAGCAGGAAAGCTACTTACATGCCATAAAATAAAAACGTGTGGCAATTTTATGCAGCAAGTCAAGTGTGTCTTGTAAGATACCTCACATTACCTTACACATTCTTAAAATTATTTTAATGCTTACATGCAAAGGAGCTGATTTCAGTTTGCAAAAGCAAACCTGTTGTCTTCTAAGTCAAAAATGCTTGGCTCTGCATGTTCCTTCAGAGAGGTGTTCCTTCAGCCAACGAATTAATATTCTAAAATACAAATTATTACAGATGCTAGTGGATGCTTAGAACTCCTTGGTTTTGAATTACTGTATTACAGACTGTATGAATAGTGAAGCTGTGAGATTGAAAGTTGCTTAGGGAAGGGAAAAGAAAAATATTTTGTTACATGACAGAAAGGACGTTGTTTGGTTGGTTTTTTTTTTTTTAGATTTAATATATATTGTGTCTAGGATTACTTTGTCCAAGATTTTACACAACAAAACCTAGTAATTTAATCTGTATGCAGAATTATCCCTTATTTTAAGAGATATCAGTTTATTTGCTTTACATCTTCATGGAGGCATACTTCCTGTAGTTGTTTAAGTCAGGAAGGCAAAAGATCAGACAAAGTCTTACCAGGCAGGAGTCTGGAGTGGAAGATCAGTAAACTGAGGAGCACAGTCCCTTTCATTGTTACATCTTAGAGTCAAGAATAGTAATCTTACCTTGGTGAAAGCAGACAAACATCTTAAGAAGAAAGATAATTTATAATTTTACTGAATTTAAGAAAGCATTGCTTTTTTGTGTTTCCCTATCATATAAATTTGAAATGTGTCTAATACACTTCCTAGTGTTCAGCACTTTTGATAAAGACAACACGGGCTGCATCACTGTGGAGGAATGGGTGGAAGGCTTAGCAGTGTTACTTCGGGGGACACTGGAAGAGAAGATGAAATGTAAGATTGATCTGTATGCTAATATTTAGTAGTAATGATTGAATTCATAACAAATAACACATTGCTTTTATTATAATTTAGTAGTTACTCTTATAAAGTAAGAAATTGAAGAAATTGAAAATTTTTCTTCTGTATTGTTTAATGCAAGGAAACTGAGTTCTGAAATGGCTTCTCTGAGACAGTTTTTTTCTGTGTAAACTGCTGTTACCACAGCCACCACCTTTTTGTGTTGCTTACAAAATCTTGCATTTAAACTGAAGTTTATTCTACAGCATACACTTTCAACAAAATACATGTTTTTGTATTCACACACAAAATTAGAAAGAAGCAGATGAATCTCTAGTGTGGTTTTGGCTAATTAACAGTCTCAAGCCAAGCAAGACCAGTGCCAATATTCATTTACTGGCACAGTGGGGACACAGTAGCAGTTGCATCAGCTCCAGCAATACTTAAGTCTGCAAGTACAGATGGAAAAACTGTAAGATGGTAATGAGAGCCTCCACAGTAATGACAGAGGAAGATGGAGGAGAAAAAATAGCAAGAACTCTAGAATTTCAAGCAGCAGGGGAAAAAATAGGGCACGTGGGGTGAAAAAAAAAACAATAGGAAAAGGAGAATGACAGCATGTTGTTTCCATAGTTTCTAGGTTGCAGCATTAGTAATCCCTACTTCATTATATAAATTCATCTGGAAAGTGGTCAGGGGTGTCACAGCATTAGGATGTGTGCCCAGGTTGTAATTCAGTGTGTCAGTACAGCCACAAACAGTAAAATGTGCATCCCTGCTGTAAGCACCATAGAAGATACTAGTGCATAGTGATGCAGTGCTGTCTGTCACAAGTGTTTGCCAGGAGTGTTTCAGCATATATTTGATAAATTTGGCTCAGTTGATAATGCACAGTTCACATTTTCTGTCTATAGGTAACAGCTTGAATGGTACGTGTTTGTAGTTTGTAACCAACTTGAAATTTATCTGTATTTCAAAAGACTGTTTTGCCATTTATGACCTGAATGGTGATGGATACATTTCGAAAGAGGAGATGTTTCAAATGCTGAAACACAGCCTTCTCATACAACCAGCAGATGAAGAGCCTGATGAGGGAGTTAAGGACTTGGTGGAGATAGCACTGAAGAAAATGGCAAGTACTTACTGTGATACTTGAGGGTCTTTCAAACATTCACTAACCAATACTTAAAACCTTTCTATGAGGTAACAAAATAAGGTGTCTTATTTACAGTGGGATTCTGCAAGTCTCCTGAGGAAAGCCAGAAATATAATCCAGGTCTAATGAGTCCCAGTCCAGTATTCTCATATGAAATAATTAATTTAGTACATGAATGTACTGTAAACTTTATGTATAAACTAGCATGTGTGTATGTGCATATACATCTGTGCACGCCCAGTCAAAGCAAAAGCCCAGTCAGAAGTGGAAAACTCAGAAGTGTAAGCTGCATTTATTCCATCAGAACAGGCATCTGCAGTAACTTCATTTTTAAGTACATTTGTGTTTTACCAACTGATCATGAAATGTCTTTATCCAATTTATTTTTATGTATTCTATTAGAATACTAAACTCAAGGTTATTAATGTGAAGCTTGTCTTACAGTGCTTAATCTAGAACATCAGAGCAGCTGGGGACTGTCTGTCAACATTTTAATCAAATCAAGATATATACTCTCCCCTTCCATGGTGGTGGTCAAAAATTTTCACTTCAAACCAGGGCTTGCATCCCAACTCCTTTTATTTAAGCCCATCTTTTCAATTTTTCAATACCACCCTTTTTGCCTTAGGTAGAGGCAAGTCACACTAATCTTTTCTGAACATAAACTGATGACCCCCAATTTGCAAATCTAACTAAAAATAGAATCCATGTTCTTTAAACATCTGTTAAACAAAACTACAAGTAATAATCCTTTGCTGAAGTGTTCCTTTCCTTTTGCAGGACTATGACCATGATGGCAAGCTTTCTTTTACGGACTTTGAAAAAGCAGTCAGAGATGAAAACCTTCTCTTAGAAGCCTTTGGACCATGTTTGCCAGACATAAAGGTACATTAACCTTGAGTTGAAAAAAAACTGCACAAGCCAATTCCTTACAGACACTTGCGCTAATCCTGTGAATGTCAGGGTGTCTTAGGCCACTGTTGGGTTCATCCTCTCAGTGCCAGTTCTGCTATCCAAAGGTGGCCCCGAGCACTCCCACTCCAGGGTTGTTGCAACACAATGCTGCAGATATTAATCTCATCACTAAGAGAAATTTCAGTCCTCTACATTGTCATCCCAGTCTCTAGCATTCCTGTTTTCATCCAGTTTATCACATTCTGCAGCTGGGCCTTCTTGCCCTCCATGCCATTCCTTGGTGACACACCCCTAGTGCTGAGAAGTTAATATTTTAATTTCTCCTTCAACTACAACTTTGAATTCTGGCTGGTCTGCCAGTGATGACACCATTAATGCTATGGATTTACCTTTTCTAAGCTAAAAACCAAGAGTCAGTCTTCACTGCATGCACATTTCAGTTCAGTACCTTTTCTGACTAAATAGAAATCCTTTAGTTAACTGAAAATTAACTTGGTTTTTTTTGTTTTTTTGGTTTTTTTTGGTTTTTTTTTTTTAACAGAGCAGTATGTCATTTGAACAGAAAATTTTCCGGGAAACTCCTAAATAGTAACTCCAAGTTGTAACTCCACTGCTGAATACTGTTAAAAGGGGTCTTGGTCTTCACCATTCTTCGTGATACAGTAAAAACAGTCATAGTTTCGAGTTGCTCCTAAGCTTCAGTATTCCTTTGCTGTTAAAACTGTCAAATAAATGAATTTACTTCTGTAACTACCTAAATAGAGTTCTTCTGTTATATTCATCTATTCTGTTCATATTATAAAATATGTTACAATATGAAGTATGCAGGACAAGACTGCAACAATAATACAGTATATTGGTTTCTTCATTCCAAGTAACAAAATTGTACCATTTTAAACAGGGAATCACTGGGAAATACAGTATAAAGAAAGTTTTATTTTTTACATAAAAATACATATTTTAAACTATATTCTTTACAAAAGAAGTTGGAAGATGCTGCCAGCAGTATCTATATTCTTCTTCTCTGCTTTACAACTGGTCTGGCTGAGCTGCTCTCTGGCTTTTCCACAGATGTTGAAACAGAATCTGCTACCTAAATTGGAGGATAAAAAATTTAGTAACCTGTAACCGTTACTTTTTTATGCTCATTTCAGAGTAAAGCCACATCTCCAAGACTTGAGTATTGATATGATATATATATATATCATATCAATATATCTATATCTATATCTATCTATCTATATATATATATATATATACAGATATATAGGTATTGATATATATATCATCACACTTGTATTGAATTTTCCTGCTGACTAGAGGAAGAAAGTTACACCAAAGGCAGCATTAAACGCAAGAGAGGTGAAACTTAGAAGATTCAGCACTACCATTTTTGTATTTAACTGCACAAACTGATTTCAGATAGTCAGTGATATAGTATTACATATATCATCTCCCTTCTTCCTAACAGGTGTTTTTAAGCAAGATTTAATGCGCTTTATAAACTCAGGTATTTCAGGAAATGAAAGGAAAGCAGAAACATGCATTTTGACATGTATTTTAGGAAGGTATAAATATAAAGGGTGCTTATTTATAAGATATGCACTTTCAAATCAATCTAGTCAGTCAAGGGAGCTTTTTGATATCTTAATGTAAATGAAATGTTCTATCAGGAATGTCTGACCTGCTAATTGATTAATATTCTCCATAAAAGGATACATAGCTTAACACGTACTTCTCAGCATGGAATTAATGATTCTGTTCAGTGTTGGAACCCAGGACTCTCCTCTGGGTGCCCTGGATGGCCAGAGCTGCTGGCAGGGGGCTCTGAGACCCTGGCATGCAGCCAAAGACACTCTTGGGGTTTCAATCTTAGCCCATGGAGCAAATTACTAACTCTGTATGAAGAATTACAAGCCACACACACAAGTTAGATATTATAGTAGAAGTAGTCACGAAGTGAAAGGAAGGATTTCTGAGTGCTGTACAGGGGGGTTTTAAGCCTTGTATGCAGGGGTCCAAGTTTTGTACATGGGGGTAAGGAGATCTAAGATGGAGGGATTTGGGTGTGCCCTGTCCTCTTTCTTTCTCCTTCCTAGCCTCCATGTCTTTGGTGATGTTGGCACTCACAGATTGGTTTAGAGTAGAAAGTCACCATTCAATATAGACAGTAGGTATTGGGGAAAAGGTATAAACATATAATACGTAATATATGATATAAAAGATGGCACCAGCCCCCTGGGAGGGCAGTGTGCCTTTGTCTGAGCTGCTGAACGGGCCACAGCAGTTCAGGGAGAAGAATCTTTTAGATAACCAATAATAAACAACCTTGAGAACAGACAACAGAAGACTACTGAGTCTTCCTTAGAAGGCACGGGTTGGAGGAGGGACTTTTCCATCTTTTGGGGTCACCCCAATCCGGGACTGGAAACCCCACAGTACAGCTTTTAATGGCATAAGACATGTTGGAGCAAAATTACGTCGAACTCTGACTTCCATTATTTTCCTTTCAGAAACCAGATACAAGTAGCACACTGGAGTGAGCAGGACTACCTGCATAATTATCATGCCTTCACATGTTGGGAAAAAAAGTGGTTTATGAAAAATTACATAAGAACATGCACTGACATTTACACTTTCTCAAGTGTAGTGTAAGAGGTCTGGAGTAAAATTGCCTGCAGTATTCTAGATTGTGGAAAAGTTAAATAGTAAGAGCACTGGCTTTAAGTGGCAGATAAACTGCTAATGAGTAAATGCTGAATAAAGCTATCAGATAGTCACTATTTTTATGTATAACAAGCACCGGTGTTTGAATTATCAGAGCTTTAGGAACCCATACCTCTTTCAGTTTATTTCGAATTAATGTGGCTGAAGTATTCAAAGACTCATCATCCATATCCACTTTAGGTATTTCTGGTAGTTGTGGACCAATAACAACTTCAGTATTGTCCTCATTTGTACCAATGAGGGAAAACTTGTTACCCTCTTCTCTCTTCCTCTTACGTTCTTGTAGGTGAGTTGTACGGGGCATGAACCTGTCAATTCCATTACAAGCTGGAACCATTCTTTGCTGCATTAAGGAAGCTGGTGGAGTGTACACTTCTGGATGTACACTTGGAGTTAAAGATGTGTTTTGACCAAAGTACCCAGAAATTTCAGCACAATTGTTATCATAGTGTGGAGATGTTAACAGGCTCTGATTCTGATTCCCAGATGGATACGCTGTGTTGTGGGATACCCCAGGAGAACTTGTAAAACAGGATGAATCCCAGTTACTGGCTGTAGTTGATCCCGATGTACTCCATGGACAGTCATTTGAGGCTGTCTTCTTAGGGCCTTCTACTTTCTTTAACATAAAGCAATCTTTAAAACAGCAAAAAAGAAACACCTTCACTATTTCATGTCATTATTAGTTTTAACACCCAAGAACAAAACTTTTGATACAAATGCAGAAACAATACCAGTGATACTTGATTCCCAGTTACCCTTCTGTGATTACTTTTAAGCTTCAAATATAACAAATTCAAATTTAAACCAGTTTTCCAGTCTAGTCCCTTTGCTGGTTTATAACATTGAAAAAACCCAGATGTTTTGATGTTAAAAATCAGTGGGTTTACTCCCTCTAGAAATCCTCAAACAATGAGTAATGATACCCAAGTATGGGAGCACAAGAAAGAAGAAGCTTGTGCTCAGCAATTTGCTTATTCCTCAGCTTGCCCAGCCTTCAGCGCTGACTGGGAATTCTGTGGTACGGGAGTCTTTGTAAACATAGTCCATTCTTAACATTCCCCCAGTGCAAAGATGTAGGCTGGAGACATTTTTTTGAAGGTTCTGGTATAGTCATATTCCTTCCAAAACTGTCCCTTTGGCATGCCTGAGGAGGCTGGAACAAGGGTGAAAGTGTGATTCCAAATTTCCTGCCAGTGCTTTAAATTTCTGGTAACATTTTGAAAGAAAACAAAAAATGAAGGAAATACTTAATTATTAAAGCTTAATAATTTCTTTTTTTTTGGTCTTAATCAAAGCCAAAAATTACTTTGAAAAGGATATAGTTCTCTATATCTCTCCATACTGAGAGATGTTTCCCTGTAAACATACTTAATATGCATCTGTATTGGGTTTGCATGGCCTGTTTTTTGTATTGGGGGGGATACAGGATTGGCTTTTTTGAGAAGCTGCCAGAATCTTTCACCGTGTCTGGCAGAGCCAATTCCTGGTGGCTCCAAAGATGGATGTGCTGCTGGGCAAGGCCAGGCCGATTAGAAATGGTGGTAACGCCTCTGTGGTAACAGATGTAAGGAGGAAAATAAACAAGAAGTGGTTGCACAGTTGTAAGTACAGCCAGAGAAGAGCAGCGAGGAACAGCCCTGCAGACACCAAGGTCAGCGCAGGAGAGGCAGGAGGTGCTCCAGGCGCTGGGGCTGAGATTCCCCTCAGGCCGTGGTGCCGGCCATGGTGAGGCAGCTGTGCCCCTGCAGCCCATGGAGGCCATGGGGATGCAGGGATCCACCACAGCCCGTGGAGGAGCCCCAGGCCGGAGCACGTGGATGCCTGGGAGGAGGCTGTGATCCTGTGGGAGACCCGTGGAGAGAGGGGCCCTGCTCCCAGGCTGGAGCATCCTGTCCTTGGAGGACTGCACCCCATGGAGAAGTGACCCACACTGCATCAGTTTAGGAGGACTGTTCCCCATGGGATGGACTCACGCTGCAGCAGGTCACAGGGAGCTGTTCCTCATGAGATGAGCTCATGTTGGAGAGGTTCACAGAGAACTGTCTCCACAGTGCAGCAGGGGCAGGAGAAGCCATGGGTCATAAACAGACCATAACCCCCATTCCCTGTCCCCTTGCACTGCTGGGGTAAGGGATAGAGCTGGAAGGGGGGAGGAGTGGGGGGAAGGTGTTTATAAGGGCTTCTTTTACTTCTCATGATCCTTCTCTGGTTTTGTTAGAAATAAATTCATTTTATGTCTCCAAGTAGAGAGTGTTTTGTCTTGACGGTATTTGATAAGCGATCTCTCTCCTGGTCCTTATCTTAACCCATGAACCATTTGTTAAATTTTCTCCCCCCTGTCCAGTTTGTGGAGGGCAGTGAATGAGCAGCTTTGGTGGGTGCCTGGCATCTGGCCACTGTCAACACACTATAGCACCTTTAAAAGAGGTAGGTAAAAAGTGTTTTCTTTAAGGGGCACTTTAGCCAAAACCCCACCCAGTCCTGAAGAACAATAAAACCTTACAGGAAATTTAGTCAGGATTCTGTAGAAAATTTAACCACAAACCTCTTTGATTTGTTGCTTTTGCTATATACTTTCTTCTATCCTGCAACTTCTCTCTAGTTTCTTGGACTGTTTCAAATTCTGGAGCATAGCACACGTGCAGCAAACTACCAAAGAAACTTCGTTCATCCATTTTTTTCTTGGCCACCCTGAAGGGAATTAAAGTCTGTCAGCAAAACTGAGGATCTTACTCCAACTCTCTAGAAACTTAACACATTGCAACTACAGAAGGTGTAAAAGATTAAGACAGCAAGAGGCAGATATTGCCCTGTCCAATACCTTGCACATTGCAGTTTTTTGAATTTTATAAGGTACACTTCAGTAAACTGCTCTGCTGGATATTCATCTAGAGCATGATATTCCTCAATGGCACCATATAATGCAAATTGTTCAACTAATTCCTTCATAACACCTAAGGCAGGAACTCCTTGTATCAGTATATAGCGAGATTCCAAGTTGATAGTGTAAACCTGAAAAAAAGAAAAACAAAAACAAAGACTATTCGAAAACATTCCCATTATTGCTTTATTGCAAAAGGCAGACATTTTCTCCATGTTTTCTGTTTTTCTCCAAATCCTCTCAGGATGCTGAAAACCCCTATGTACTCTGTTTTGCAGGACAGTAAAATGCATGGTTATTTGGGACCTCTTCATCACTCATGCCTTTCATGCATAAGAAAACTCAAATGAGACTTGACTTTTCTGCACAAGGTCAGAGTACTTTGGCAAGTTGCTGAGTAACATCTCTTATGTCTCTAGGCAACTTCCATGCAAGACGTACTAGTAACCAGTTCATAGGAGGTACTGTCAAAATACAGAAAAAAACATTGAAAAATCAGTCTTCTTCATTGGCTAAGAAGTTGTGCAGGTGAGCAAAACTGCCTTTTTCCACACAGGGAATTAAAAAAACAATTACCACAATTCCCTGGGGCAGATCCTGGGTGTGCAGAGCTGTCTACTTCCCATGGTGATCCAACAGCGTACATTTTTAAGACACAGATAAAATCTGGATGTTGAGAGAAACAACATCCCAGCAGGTTAGAAACCAAACCAACCATTCTCTTCTGCTTTGTGTAGTGACTGTCACATAACAGACTCCAGTGGCTCACTATGTACAGTAGGCAGCTAGGCAGCTCATCCCTGAGATCAAAGGAAATTTTTTCTGAGTTTGTTAAAAAAAAAACCCCAAACCACAAGCACTTAGAAACATCTAGACATTAGACATTTCTTTAAAAAACATATCCTGGACATAGTGGAAGTGCTTGGGAAATCAGCTCTCAAACTTCTGCTACAAAAAAGTCTCCACAGGCAGGTCACTTAAGTTTTCTTGTGGCAGCAGCACACTCCCACTTACATTCTTTTGGGAGCAAGGGATTGAAGGAACCTGATGCTTTCATTATGCAGTTTTTTTTGAAGGTTTATCCTTCTACCTCTTTCTTGTCCAGGAAGAAAAGATTCAAACGAGGTTTTTTCCACACTTGGGACATTCATACTGTTTCTCCTGCATGTATCCTCCAGTGCCCACTGATGGCTGGATGCCTGTGCTGGCCAGAGCTCTGTGGATGCACAAGGCTCTCAGTCCTCTGCCCCACCGTGTACACTTGGAAGAATAAAGAACTTAATGAAGACTTTGAGACTTCATTAGGTATCGAGGGTTTGAAATTTTATGGGAAAGTGGTGATAGTGAAAGAGATGTGCCTTATGTGCGTGGGCATGGAGTAACCATTGTTCTGGCACCGGTGAGACCACACCTCAAATCCTGGGTTCAGCTCAGGGCCTCTCTGTCCAAGACACTGAGGTGCCGGAGCATGTCCAGAGAAGGGCAGCAGAGCTGGTGAAGGGTCTCAGGTCTGATGAGGAGCAGCTCAGCGAGCTGCGAAGGGCTCAGGTTGGAAAAAAGGTGGTTCAGGGAGTCTTTATGGTTCTCTGCAACTCCCTGACAAGAGGCTGGAAACACATGCGGGTTGGACTACATGATCTTAAAGGTCTTTTCCAAACTAGAGCGCTTCCTTTCTCAGGCCAGCCCTCTAAGGTGCCGCTACAGCTCCTTGTACACTGAGAGCACACAGGGATACCCAAATCTCGCAGTTGTGCTGCAGTAACGAGAAGCTCCTGCCGCGCAGCCGGCGAGGCCCAGGGCATCTGCCTCTCTCCCTGCCGGGGAGCCGCGGGACTCCAGCGCAGGCCCGGCCGCCCCCAGCCCCTCACCCGAAGCGGCTCCGCCCGACCCGCTCCCCCCCCCCAGCACCTTCACGGCGCGCGGCCGCCACCCCTCGCGGTACTTGGCGCGCGACTCGCAGGCTCCCAGCTGCGCGTGGTGCCGGCACGGAGCGCCCGGGCCGCCGCTGCCGCCGGCCGCCATCTTCCCATCGCCCCCCGCGACGCGCGGCCCCCATTGGCTCCCTCCGTGCGGCGGGGAGGAGGAGCCGCGGTCCGTAGCGAAGGAGCCAATCGTTGATGGGCAGCGGGGAAATGCCGCGCCCTCATTGGCCGGCAGTGGGTTGTACCACCGCCCCGGGGGGGGGCAGGGAGCATTACCCCCCGCGCCCGCCCCGGGTGGGCGGGCCCGTGCCCGGGCGGAGCGGGCGCGCAGGGCCGGCCGGCAGCGGCCATGTGGGGCTGGGGCGACCCCGGTGGGGCCGCCGCTGCCGCCACCGTCGTCCTGAGCGGGACCCGCGACTGCTTCTTGCACCTGCCGCCCGCGCTGGCCTCGCTCCTCCGCCTGCAGCAGGTACCGGGGCGGCGCCGCTCGGGGCCCGGGCGCAGGGACAGCTCAGGCAGACAGGGAGGATTATGTGAGCGCACCCCCGCATCCTGTTACCGTGGCGATACAGAGCCCTCCTCCCCTCCCTCACGACTCAGCCCTCTCCGCAGCCGGGACCCCTCACAGGGAGACATCGGGGAACCCCTCCTTCAGTCGCCTCCTGCGTGGCCCAGTATCGTCATCCATTCCTAATAAAACGCGGGAATTGATCTTCCCCAGCGTGGTCTGGCACTGTGGGCATCTGCATCTCTATCATCACTCCCTATTTCATACCAGTTTTCCCCGTAACCTGCTAGCATTAAGCGAATAATGTGTAAATGTTTAATTCAGGTGGGAGAAGAGGTGACAAATCCATGCAGAGTCCTCATTCTTGGTGTACGCAAATAAAATATGTCACTATAGAAAGGCATTCCGGTCATGCAGAGCCCTGCTGAAGACGCGGGGTCAGCTCTAGGGAGTGCACCTTACACTGTACATAACATTTCACACGTGAAAACGGGAGGAGAGAACCTGTGTGCCTCCTGTGCCACGAACGCAGAGCTGAGTGCCAGCAGAACGGGGTGGAAAATGGCAGGAAGGAGCCGAGAAGGATGCGAGCAAAGCTCAGGAGTGCTGGCACAGCCCCCTGGGCCGAGCAGGCCTCCCTCGGCGTCGGTGACCTCCTGTTCTCAAGGCCAAAAAGGGCATTTCACAACAGGAAAACAACATAGGCGTGTAAAAACCTGCTCGTTCACCTTTGGGGTAGTCGTAGGAGGTTGGTGGAATTGGAAGAAATGCGGTATTAATTGCGAGCTTCGTTTCAGCTGCCGTTCCTGAGTGTTTTACAGATCTTCTGGCAAGAAAGAAAGGAGTGCAGTTGCTTTGAAGTCATGCTCTAGTAGTCATTCTGTAGTGTCATTCTGTGCACTGTTATGGTGAACTCCTGCTTTTGTTTAACTTGGGCTGCTAAATGAAAAGATAGAATCTCATAAAACTTGATAGAAATAGAGTCTTAAATACATCTCATGAATAAAAATGTTTAAAAGGGGATAAATGGAATCAAAAGCTGAATCTAATTGCAGAAGATATTAGAAAAGTTCTTCAGTTTGACATCAGAATACATGGGCAGTTCTGAAACAGATTGATGAAATCATTTTGGTCTGAGTTAATGTGATTTTTGACTTATTCTAAACATGTCACGGAAGCACTCTTGGAGACCATGTAAATGTTATAATTTTTGTGAAATCAAAGTGAACATTTATTTTCCTCATTTGGGAAATTCAAACATACAGTTACACATTTCTGTAAAATATTTTTTGATACCACATCATGCAGAAGAAAGAAAAAAGAAATAATTTTCTTACTTTAAAATAGTCCATAAAAATAGAAAGCTGTTTAATAATTTAAACTAGCACTCACTTCTATGGTGAGAGTTGTGCAAACAAGGTGTAAAATCCAGATAATAGCTTTAATTCCTTTGATCTCTCTAATCAAATATGGTTTAGGTTGTTTAATAGTCATCTCACTTAGCTGGTTTTATATCAATTTATTTTCTTTCTTTGAAACTCATAGGGCCAAGCTGTGAAAGTATCCTGTGGTCATCAGCCAGTATTTTTGAGCTGGATGGAAACCAGGCATCGAGGTCACCAGGGTGAAAATATTGCAGAGATTAACAGACATTTGGCAGAGAAACTTGGCATCACAGATGGAGAACAGGTTTGAAATGCTACCTTTGTTTTCTACTTAAATAAAGAATGTATTGGAAGATAAGTGAAAAAGTAATACTACATGAGTTAGCTATGACCTTGTTTCATGTATTTAGACAGTTTCTTCATTTACATCTGCCCATGAGATGCCTCGAACATTAAAAGATTGGTTCATTAAACCATTAACAATTGCCTTTACAATGTTAGGATAGGCTTCTGGGTCTTTGCAGGGCTGTAACAACTATCTTCAGTGACATTAATTTGAAGAAAATACACTTTTAAGCAATTGAAAAATTTGGAATGGGAATACTTGGTTTGGAGCTCCTGTAGTTCTAAAGTAGCTATTGACTTTCTGCATATTTTTGTTTAACTTAATTTGGGTTCAAATTTTCATCCCTTTTTCACCCCTTCACCATGTATCCCTTTCTCTTTGAATAATTGTATTCACCTCTTATGGATATCTGTCTGTCTGTCTATCTGTCTATCTACTCTTTGTGCATTCACATCTTACCCCTGAACACTGTGTTAAACTTCTCATAAACGACTCTTTCATTGACAGAAGTTAGAGATGTCCAAGAGGCAGACAGAATTTTCTGACACAGGACTACTAAAATCTCAAAATCAAAGGATTTTTTTTATATTAATAGACAGACATTTAAACAATCAAGAATAAAGAAGTACTGCTTTACACAGTGTCATTGTGTTGTATATTCATATTTGCCTATTCTCTTATATACAAAATTTTGTTCAACATCATAGAAGACATCAAGGAGTGTGACTCACCGCAGTGTATTATCTTACTTTGTTTACTTTTTAAACATATTTTCTCTAGAAATTATGTGTCTGTTTGCAGAAATTTCCAGTTGAGTAGCCAGGCATCTACCCTTTTTAGTTCTAGCAACTCACAGCCTTCAACAGGAAAGCAATTGACAAAGGAAATCTCAGAAAACCTCACCCGGGTGTTGCTGGGAATAATCATCTGTACAATCAAATACATACAACATTAATTTGTTTCACCATCATTTTGGATTCAGGAGTTACATGTTTGCTATATGATCTTGTTTTTGCTGTGCTGGGGAAAACATATTCCTCTCAATTGTTGGTTCAAACTAAGGGCATAGAGGATTTCCAAACGGATTGTTACTTTTGTAAAAGGTGGCCTAATGTAATTCTCTCAGAGGACAGGTAACTAGTTTTATCTCAGGAAAAAAATTAGTGACGTTTCTTTGAAAGGTAATTCAAGATGTGTTTGCAAATTGTTTGGGTTTTTTTTGTTTTTTGTCAAATGAAACCTTTGGCCTAAAAACAACTTTTGAAGTCTGTATTTAATGCGTTCTGAAAGACCAAAGCCACAACAGCTTTTACCATTCCTCCTGATTCACGTATTAAAACTGTTCTTTGGAGCTGGGGCTGCTTCCTATGAAACCATTCATTAAGGAGCTGGGCTTGTACTTTTTTCCTTATTTTTCAGCTGGTTCTAAATTTATGCACAAGTGAATTAATTTTTCAACTTTGTAAAATCCCGGGGATTTAAAAGTAAAGACTAAAAAATAGAAAGATGGTGATGTGATCAAGGTGTATTGAAAATGGATTGTTTGTTATCACCTGATAAACTCCTGATGCTTTTAATATTCACTGCTTATTGATATCCCTGAGCCTAATGGGATCCATTTCCCATCCATTGAGCATTCATGTGCTCATGAATTACCTGGTGTCATTAGGATGGTGTGTGTTTCAAGTAGAAGGAGATGTCAATTTTCTAGTTGAATTAAAGATGGAGCTTTTATATAAAAAATAAGGAGTTGAATATTTTGGTGTTACTTTTGCCAGGTGTTTCTTGAACCCTGTTCCCATGTGTCCTCATGTCAGCAAGTAGAAGTGGAACCACTCACAGCAGATGATTGGGAAATTCTGGTAATAAAACCCCTTCCATTGTTCATATCCTTGTCTTACAGAAAACAGAGATTCTGACACACGTTTTTTGCACAATGTCCCGTTCCTTTCAGCCTCTGAGGAAATACTAAATATGGTGGAGTTTAGTTGTATTTTATATTTCAAATGGTGTATCAGAAAGAGACATAATTTTTTTTCGTTAAAAAGGTATGCAGTATTTAATTTATAATGGTATAACATTTCCCCAGGAACTTCATGCTTCCTCTCTTGAAAGACATCTTCTTGACCAGATTCGAGTGGTGTTTCCAAGAGCCATCTTTCCTGTCTGGGTTGAGCAGCACACCCATGTTTACATCAGAATCGGTAAGCAGCGCTCAAGGCTCTCGGGGCACCTCCAGGAAGCTGCTTTGCAGGGGTAGGTGCATTCATTGGCATCTTTTGCTCACACTTAGGTACACTTGTGCCAGCAGCCCCATATGGGAGATTAGAGCCACGCACGGAGCTTCTGATATGTCCCAAAACACATGGACCTGAGGAGAATATCACCAGCACACCTGCCGCAGAAAGTGACATCTTGCTCAAAAATTTTGTGAAAAATAACATGGAACAAGAAGAAACATTAAAGGATCCTTTTGCCAAACAACCTTACTTAAAGCCTGGAGTCCTTGAACAGAGTAAGACTGATGCAAACATGACGTTTGGCTCAAATGTTCTCCCAAATATATGGAATTTCATAGGGAACATTTTCTCTAATACATCTGAGCAGAAAGAAAAGACTTCGTGTGATAACGATGAAATGAGCATCTTCAAAGACAAGCTGCTGAACTTAATTCACATGGATTCCATTTTTAGAGTATGTCAGTCCCAGCCTCCCAGCGTACAGAATGTATCCACCACTCATGAATTTCTGAAATGCAGTGCTGTTCACGTTTTTCCGTGGAATTTAGAATATATTGATTTGGATCCAAATCCTGTACTATCTTATGGGAAAATTAACGAGCTGCTTTCCCCAAGACAACGTCATCAAGAAGCAAAACAAAATCTGCCCCTTGAAAAGCAAAATCATGTGACTACTACACAAAACAAAAACCCTTCTAATTCTATTAGTGGTGAAGCATCCAGTGAGGGATCTGTTGTTCAAATCGTTTGGAATGGATTTGAAGACCTAAAGAGTGTCATAGAGTGTGGCCATGATGGAGGAGCCCTGCATGTTGGAAGAGTTTGGGTCAGTTTGAGCACACGATATTTTGGGCTTTTTATTTTATAATATTTTTATTGGATACTTGTGAACTGGCTACTTAACATGCAGTTTTGGGCTGTAGACTTTGTGTTAATCTCTTGAGTTTACTAGAACCAAATACTGTTTGCTAGAGCTGTGCTTTGTACTCATTCTGGACTACATTACTTACCATCATGCTCCAAGATGTAAAGTGTACTCTGGGTTTCTGCACACTTAGCATTTTTACACCGAATGAGGAAAATGCTTCAGCGTTTCTGAAGGGAATATATGCTTCTTCACAATCTGTGGGTAGCCATTGTATTAAGGAGAAAGTGAAAGTACCTATTTACATACATTCAGTACTTTATTATAAGACTCTTCATCAGTTAACTCTTTGAAATGGGCATTGACCTAGGGGTCATCAAAGTGTAAAGTAATGGGATGGTGTATCCTAGTGCTGCATAATGTTTGTGAGTCCTTTTATACAGTCTTTAAAATACACCTTGAAGATTAATATCCAACAACCAGCTTGTATAATTTAAACTGTTCTAGTTTTCATATGCTATTTTGCCAGGTGGCACAAGTCTGGCTATGGAGATACTGATGTTTCAGCTTGTTCTGATAGAACTATTGCCTGTTCTTTTTTTCCTGGAAGCACATGTGGGATCAACAAAAACAAACAAAATGTGCTCCAAATCACCATTTGACTATTTTGACATAATACAATTCTCACCATTCACTCATTGCTGTATTAAGAATGAGAACAAGAGCCTGCAGTGGTCTTTGCCATGAAATCTTTTGACAGACATAACAATTTTCCAAATGCCAGCAATCGTAAAGTCTCTCACAGTTAAGAAATATTTATGACATGTTTTCAAATTGGTGTAAGTTTTAAAATTACACAGATTGAAAAGGATTTTGCTTAAAAGGGCAAATGGACTAGTATGATTTAGGAAGACTGCATTTTCTGTCTTTGCTGCAGATGTGCTTGGTTTTGGTCTCTAATGGTCTATGTATATAGACCTACCCATGTAAAGTAATTTTAATCAGCAAATGAAATTAAATTGTTGTTTTTCTCCTATCCTAAGAACATTCTTGCAATGTTCTGAGAATTTCTTCTACTTCTTTTTTGAGCTTTTGAGTTTATTGAGTTAGTAGAAGGTCAGCTGTAGTGAGCACTTTCACAAATAGGATAAAAGGTAACTAGAAGTGTGCATGTAAGAGTAAGATTTGGATATCACTGTCAATGTTATAAATTCCTTCTTAATTCTCTTGAGGTTCTATTAGTGAAGAAATTTATGTAGTATTATATATGCAATGTTATAACTAGTTTACTTTGTAATGCTTCTTTTTTTTTTTTGCTTTTATTTTAAATTTTTCAGATTGCAGATGATCTGAGAAAAAAACTACATATCGAAATACATTCAACAGTCCGAATTAAGTCAGTTGAATCTATTCCTAAAATTCCTGTATCTCTTACACTGCAACCCAAACAGAACTTAGTGAGTTGATTTTCCTGTTCACATACTTATTCATATATTGGGAAACTGTTAATGTTGCTCTGGTCAAACTAAGAAACTGGGGGGGGGAGGAGGGCATTGTGTTTATTTTAATTTGTTAGATGATGATCTGGAAGTTGTCTATAGAAATAATTCCAAATTATTTTTTGGGCTTATAATTTCCTGTTTTTTCTTTTGACTATGTAAACTTAAGTTAATAGGGTGCTATGATTGACTTAAACCAAGCTGATCTAGTATTTCTATTTTGATTAATGTACTGTAAACATCAAGTCAATAAATTTTGGGTTGCTCTTGGTAGATAACTTCAGATAGTTACACTGCTAATTATAACAATTTTCTATTTAAAGGAACTGGTAGAGATATCACAGAGGATGGAGAAAATTGAACTACTGGATTTTGATTTCTTGTTTTCCTGAAGCTATTAAAGGATATAGCACTTTCAACTCATAAAACATTTAAAATCATAGGGTTTTCCATTATTCTCAAGTTTTGAGAGTTTCTGATGTCTTTCTTATTCAAAAAGGATGTTGACATGAAGAAGACATGGCACTTGTCAGGAAAATACACATGTTTTGTTAAGTTAGGTCTCAACTATAAAAAAATCACTGTCAAAAAACCAACAATAATTGGCAGTAGTTTTGCATCAGACCTTCATTTGAAGTGCATTAATATGGGTTCAAACCTAGCAAATACAAAATGAATGCCTTTAACCTGTAAAAGAAAAACAAAAGGGTAAAAGAGTCATAGAGTTAAGGAGTAAATATCCAGTTTAAGCCTTTAGGAGAAGACATGCCTAAATTTTTTTAACACTGCAATGCCCGGGCAATTGTAGTGAAAGTATCATAAATTGTACGTGCTGTTTAGTCTTTTGCTTTCTTTTTTCTTTTCCTCATGGTTAATATTTAAATTTTAAGTTGTTTTTTATTGAATTCCTCAGTTTTCCTATAAGGGAGACATATTCTGAGTGAGCGTCTGTGACAGGAGGAGCATACTTAGTGCCAGTTCTCACAGTCAGTCTGATGTATCTCTGGAATTATGTATTTCTTCATAATTTGGGTGACACTGGCCTCATTATTTCCCATGTTAGCTTCCCCTCAAAGCTTTAAATGCAGCACTTGCCATCATAGCAAGGCTTAGGCAGGTTTGTTCTTCATCACCAGTATTCTAACTTGGTTTCTTACCTACAGAAGAACTTTTTTTTTGTATTGTAGATAAAAGGATTATTATTATTATTATTATTATTATTATTATTATTATTATTATTATTATTATTATTATTATTATTATTATTATTATTATTATTGTGGATCCCTTCCAACTCAGAAAATTCTGTGATTGTCTGGCATTAATCTGCTAAAATCATTAAAAAATTAGTTATGTGTGCTCTTGTATATTTTAAATACAGATTTCTCCTTTTCCTTTCTAATTCAGTTAAAGATTTTTTAAGTTCTTGGAAAAAACCCCAGACAAATGCAGACAGAATTGTTACAGTAACTTTCATTGATTCCCCCTTTTCTACCTGGGAATTACGCATCTGTGATTAGGAACTTAGCCAAGAGATATGGGATCTGAACTCAATTACTTATTTTATTCCAGTTATCTAGGTGGTCTGGGATAAGTTGCTTGGTCTCTGCCTGCCTGTTGAAGGTTCTGGTGATGCCCCTGAACTGGATAAGCTCAGGGTTCTTTTTATAGGGGAGGGGTGTACGAGAAAGAGAGGGGTGTAGTGAGCACCTGAGATAGGCCTCAGGTCAATATCAGTGCATATCTTCAAACCCAGGGTCTGAGCAGTGCTCTTGGATCTGGGAAGGCAGATAAGTAAAACAAAAATAGAAGTTTTTTGTCGCCCTCATTATCTGTGTTCTGAGGGAAAAATCTTTAGAGGTGGTCTAATACTCAGCTGTGGCCATAGCAGGGGCTGCACAGATGTTTTCCCTAGAGCAATTGATAGAAATGGTGTTTGTTGGCAAAATGCTATTTTCTAAATGAATAAAACTCTTACATCTCCCATCTTTCTGCTGCCATAAGAGAAACAAATGCCTCATGCATCAGAAGAAAACATTTTTACTTATGAACACCTGGTTTTGTTTTATTTACCTTCTTCCTTTTTCCTATTTAGCATAAAGATATACACGAAGATGATGTTAAATGTGCATTCAGTTCCTGGCTGCAGGATTCCACAACTGATGATCACCCATGGATAATGACAAGCACAGACTGTGTACATCTGTCTGTTAAAGAAGGCAAGGATAATACTGTCCTGTCTACTGTGGAATTTACTTAGCCAGTATGCCAATTAATTTCTGTATACACCTTTTAACATAACTGATACCTCTTCACACTTATAGTATGAGCTTGAGTTATCCCTTAATAACAATTAATCTTATTCAGTCTTTTAATTTGAATTATATTGTAGCAATATTCTAATCTGTCTTACCTTGTGAGGAACAAAAACTGAATTATTTTGAATTTTAAGAGTTGTTCATTGTGTTTTTACAGGAATAGAGGAGTTTGTCCTTAGTGCAACGCATCCTGTGCACATTGAAGAAAATAAGTCTGAGAATATTTTTATACTGAGTCCCAGTTTGCTGCAAAAGACAAATATACAAGTAAATATCACATAGTATCAGGTATCAAGTAATTTAAATTGTTATACTTGTTTAAAATTTATTGCATTTTGTATATTTTTCGGTTTCCCTTTTAAAGTAAATAATGTAAGTCTATTCATAAAGTTATATCTGCATCCCCTATGTAATTTTGTAGCTTGAGGGCCTGCTGAAATCCAGGCATGCCATGCTTGTCACTGAGTGTCATAGAATTTGCACATCAAACTCTCAGAAAAATCAGTTAGAAGAGAGGAGAGTCACTACTGTCCAAGTTTGAACATCCTTGCACTTATTGTGTATGTACCAATCATATACTTAGTTGTTCTCTCCCTTGGTAGCTGCCTACCACACTCACCCTGCCTTTTCTCTGCTATAGTTTGTGTGCCTTCTGTTTCTTCCATATTTCATTTCTCAGGAGAATAAATATTTCTATTTAATATGAGAATTACTGCTTCCATTAGTAATTCCAGTTGATCCACTCCCCATTACTTCAGATATGGTTGTAGGAGTGTGATAATGTTTTCTTCATTATTAAACATACAGTGAATTTTAGTGGAGAATTAAAGGCTGTTTAGAATAGAACTTGCCTGCAAAATTTAGTATTGCTGTTAAAAAAATAATAAAATGAGCTTTCTTTTATTAGTACTAAACTATAAGAAGGCTTCTAGAAATTGTTCAAGTGACTGAAACTAAGATGAAAGAGCAAAATGCATTTCTTAATAGCTGTGTCAACATCTCCTACTTGCCTGTTCTTACCTGTGAACCTCTGCAACCCCTGTTTACCTGCCCAGCTTTCCATACTAGCTTCCTGCTGAACAAGATGGAAAAATTCTTGCCAGGTGTTTTGTCAAGTTACTTTTCACCCAGTCAGATTCCTGATCAGTTTCACTATTCTGCCTCTTGAGCTCTCCAGCCAGCAGGACAGGGGGAGAGCTGCAGGTAGGGGAAGAGATAGTGGGCTGCACGGTCTGTTATAAACAGCCTTTGGCCCAAAATCTAATCTTGCATTATTAATTTACTGTGATCATTAGATTGTATTTTGAAAGTAGTTGTATCTCTTCTGTTTCAACAATGCACTTTCTTTCAAGCACAGCAAAGTATGCATACTGTGTTTTCTTTGCACAAGTCCAGAAGTGGCTGGTCACTCCATAGCCTTCTTCTCTAGTTATATTTCATCTAAAGTCCTAACTCTTCTTTGTTTTAGGTTCTTTTACATCCTCTAAGTAGAAAAGCTGACGATGACAACCAGCCAGCTATGCCTGATAGAGACAAGAACCTTCCATACCACAAACTAAGCGACTTAGGGTGAGACATTTTTCTAGGAAAAAACATGAGAGGGAATGGGAATGAGATATAGGAAAAATAGCATTGGTGGAAAAGCGGAGTTTTTGGAAACTATGCCTGATCCAAGCAAAACACTGCATCTTTTGGCTTGTGTCAGTTTTGGCTGTTCTAAGTAGTATGAACAGACTTCTACATAGCAGCAAGGGACAGTGGAATGGTTTTAGCTGGGATGTTCAAATATACAAAATTTGTAAGTTGCAGTCTGCCAATGCATGCCCTCCAGTAACTTCCACCTGTTTACTTGTTCAGCTACATTTAATAGTAAGGATCTCAAAGAACTGTAGTTCCTAAAAGTTTTGTTGCAATCATCAGCTGAGGAGAGAAATGCAGAGTACTGTGGTCATAAGTACAAGGGAAAACAGCAGTACTGTGTAGCAAATGTGAAGGGATGGGGCAGAGGAGACATGAGAGGCTTGGAGTGTTGTGATAGCATGCTGTCAGTGCTGGGAAAGGCAATTGAGAATAGTCTGTCAGCATTCTAACTCCCCGACAGTGCAAGGTTTTTCTGCCTGGAGAGTGTGCACTGATGCTACCCTAGGCCATTTAATGTTTCCTTTCCCCTACAGAGGAGTGGACAAATTAGGAACATCTTTATTTGAACACATAAGCCACAGTCTTCTGGGGCGTCCTTTATCTCAAAAGCTGGCTGCTAATGCTGTGGGACTGCGAAGTGGAGGGGTGCTTCTCACAGGAGGAAAGGTACTCACTTCTACTTTCACCTGCAAACCCTTGCACATTGTTTTCCATGGTTGCAAATGGGTTGCCATTAGTTTTCTTTGATACTTTGCACTGAAGATACTTTGTTCTGAAGAAAAGGGCAATTCTGAATGTTCTGAAAAAAAGAGCAATTAACTGAACAGAGATAATTCAGTAAAACATTATCGCACACACACACTATGCGTATATCTATCTATCTATCTATCTATATATATATATATATATATATGTATATATATACACACACATATGTTTTGAAGATTGCTACCAGTGCAATTTCAATAGGGGATTAATCTACTTTGAGTTTATATTATGATAAGCACCTCTTGTCTTTGAATTATTTGAAGGAAAATAAGCATATATTTTCTCCAGTATTCTAACATAAAATGGCAGTGGACTTGATAGTGTTATTTTACTGTTGCCTCTTATGGTGATCCATTTAATACCATATGTCACTGAACCTAGCAGATGTCTTAACACTGAACTCAGTGGAATCAGAACATTGTACTGGATGTATCCACTTTGAATTTCTTTGTTTCACTCTAGAGCTTTAGTCCCTACCAAGTGATACAGAGGCAGAATACAAATGTACTTTTACTGAGGAATAAACCCAGTGTGTGTACAGCTTCCCCAGCTTGTTGACTGGTGCATACTTTGACCAAAACACAGAAACACAATGCCTCTGTCAATTTACTTTAGCTCACATTTATTTTTGTAGGGAAGTGGAAAATCAACATTAGCAAAGGCCATCTGCAAGGAAGCTTTCACTAGACTGGATGCTCATGTAGAAGTAATTGATTGTAAAGCTTTAAAAGGTATGGCAATAGTTTGTTTTAGTCTCAAATTTTTGCTGTACAATAGAGGCACAATTATGAAGTTACTATATTTGGTCTGAATAATTTTTTTAGCATTTTTGCTATTTTCACAAGGATGTTTGATGCCCCACAATTACTATCTTCAACAGTCTGATGAAAATACAGCTACTGTAAGTTTATTTCACGCTTTCATCAGTTTCTGTCCCGCATACCACCAGCAATTCAAACCATGCTTGCCATGCTAATTTCTAATTGTTACAAAATAATTGCAAAAATTGAACTTTTTTTTTTCAGCTGTGCTAGCTGGAACGAATGTTTTGTTAACAAATCATAAGTGTTAAAGGATACCTGTACTCAGTGAAAGGATAACACAGGCACCAAAGGAGGATCAAATGAGCAACTGAAACCTGATTTATGGTGGCATATTTACTAACCTAGTGTATTTGGCAATAGGCATCTAACACTCATGAATAGACTCCTTAGGCTTTGTGAGTTCAAAATAATTATTTTACGCAAAGATGGAAGAGCACAAAGGAGGCATTTTTCTGCTCTTGCATTTCACTGGGTTTTCTAAATAGTCTTCCTGTTTCAAGGGCAGAAAATACTCAACTGTTATCTTACAGAGCCCTTATGTTTCCACACTATATTCTTTTTACTTAAATCACTACTTAAGCTGGAGCTCCTTGCTTCAGAGAAAAGGGGAGAGATTGAGGATGAGCTAGGTCATTTTCTCTGGAAAGTTCTTCCAATTGCAGGATTCTTTATAGCTATTTTAGAACGCTGCTGATATTGCTCTGGTTTTAACTGTCTGGAAATTAAACTTGTAGGCTTCTATAGGGGTTAGAAAAAGATGATTAGTCTCATTTTAGAACATGTGGAACCTTCTAGTACTTTTTTGATTGAAAATGTGGACTCTATTCTTTAGTGATTGTTGATTCTGGTTTAATCTTGGTATCTGGATTTATAGATGTGAAGTCAAAATAGACAAAATAAAACATTGTGAGCAAGATGTAGTCACTCTGATTTTATTCCTGATATTTTGTGTCATTCTAATAGTATTTTGTTTTAGGAAAAAGATTAGTAAACATAAGGAAACATGTGGAAGAAGCTTTTTTAGAGGCAGCATGGAGACAGCCATCCATTCTTCTGATGGATGATCTTGATCACATTGTCGGAGTACCTTCTACACCAGAGCATGAGAACAGCCCTGAAACTGTTCAGAGCAATAGACTTGCTTATGGTAATACTATTCTACCTTTTTCTAGACAGAAATATAATGCAACTTAAAATTTCTTACCACTTGGGTTGTACTGTCCTACCTGAACAATTCTGTCTGTGTCGCTATTGCCTCTGAACCATGTGATATTCAGGCAGAGACTCACAAAGTATGGTATGTAGGCATTTGTTGATCCCTAGCTGAATCAAAATAATGCACTGTGGATGTTGGAGTAGTCCTTGCCAAGGTGCATCAACCACTGCTGCTGGTAATGCCTGTTGTCAGTACCACTGCCAGTGCTTGGAGCTTCTCTGTTCTTTTTTTTATTACTTATACAGCCAAATACATTGCAATTGGTTACAAACTGCAGATGAACCTTTAACTGATAATTTCTGATAAATTGATTTTTTGTTTTCCATAATTATTATTTGTAATTACAGTAATACATCAATTTGGTACTTACTGATGTTGAGAACCAGCTTATTTTAGATGAGTACCAACTTCTTTATCATCCTACTTAGTATACATTGTAGAACTTCTGTTTTGTTTTACAGTGTAACAAATCACAAATGTTAAAAACAAGGTGATCAGTTGTACTTTGACATCCTGTATATGGTTCCCTTTTATTCCTGAAAGTGTAGGCAATGCTAAGTTGCAAATTAAATCTAAATAACCAAGATTAATAAAGCCATAGCCTTCTATTTCTTAGCTCAGTTTGAGGGAGTTAGAATAATTTTTACTGAAATACTTCTGAAATTCAGAAAATCTTACTATAATTTCTTCCAAAAAATGTGCTAGGTTACATGCAGAATTGTTTGGTTTTCTTATTACTTTTACTTAAAGGTGTAATGCATACAACAGAGCTTTTTAAAGATTTTTTTCTTGATGATCTACCTTGCATCCTTCATTTTTTTTTTACTTTTATGTAATACCTTTCTCCTGAAGTGCTTATTTTCTAGGCTTAAGATCTGGGTTTTTTCCTATAACTTTTTTTTTTGTTTGCATGGAGGGAGTGATAGCACACAAAGGTAGATGCCATCAGTGGCATTACAAAATCAGCTTTTAAAAAGCACTTCTGATGGCATTTTCTTAATGGAATGTGCTGTCCTAGAGAGAATCACTATACTTTTTTGTTGTTGTTGTTTAAAAAAACAACTGTAAACATGGGAATAAAAATAATATCTTACAAAGCTGTTATATTTTGTGTGCACTAGTGCTGCTCTCTGCGTTAGGGTTATTTTTGTTCTTTTGCAATTCATGGGGCAATATCTTCTGTGTCTAGTTTTGAAAGATCTGATGAAAGAAGTTATTTCCATGGGGAGTTTGATTGCATTAATTGCCACGAGTCAGTCTGAACATTCCCTTCATCCTTCCCTGGTTTCAGCACAAGGAACTCATGTATTTCAATGCTTCAAATGTATCCGATCTCCAGATCAGGTAAATTCAAATAAAAATGGTTAAAATGTTGTTTGCCTTCCCAGCAGCCTCAAATATGATGCTGGAACAGCTGCAAAAATAGTAGGTTACACCTGAAGATGAGAAAAAAATCTGAAAATCTTAGAAGTTCTTTTATGATACTTAAGTACCTCAGAATCTGTCATTATAAAGTTAAAAAAAGTAAGAGTAATCCAGTGAAAACTCGCAGTTGGCCCCACTCTTCAGTAGTAAGAGAAGGGTGTATTCAGAAGACACTTGAGTTCAACATGAAATGGGTCAGATTGTCTAACACAGATGAGATATGCATGTCTCCTTGTTACCTCCAAGGGGATGCTGAAGGAGCAGCTTTGTAAAACATGTAAGTCATCAAGTTAGAGAAATGAAATTAAATGTCTCTTTTTCACAGCTTGGTGAAATAAGTAATGTCCCTAGAACATACATTTTAAAAATGTTATTAAAACTAAATGTTAATTTTATGGGACAGGTTTAGGTTTGTTTCCATATTAATACTATTCCTCTACTTTTGAACATAGTCCAGTTTGAAAAAAAAATAGATAAAGAGAAGAAGAACAGTATTAACTTTCATGCAGGAGAAAGCAGATACTTTTAAACCCTCGTCCCCTAATGTCTCATTTGTATTTAGCATGAGTGTGTGTCTTCAGTCACAGGCCAGCTGTTAAAAGCCACTGAGGAGGGATGCTGTGTTAGATGCAGTTTAACTTTCTCCCACTTTCTGCAAGTCTACTTTTATTGTTTTTAATAGTAACACTGAAATTAAGGATGAGTCGCTGGAAAAGTCTAGATCTCTAAAGATACCAAATTATTTGAAGTGTTTTTATCTAGCACAATATATTGCATCTGAAACATATTCTTTGCTCATGCTGGCAAAATGAAATGTATTCTTTTTCCTGTGAAACAGAAAAAAATGTAGATTCTAAAACATAGATTCTAAAACAGTAGAATCGGGGGAGGGAGAGATGTTTCATTGTTAATGTTGAATTTAAAGTAGCGCTGGTGAGGTGAATATTTAAAGTTAGAAAATGGGTGAATTTATTGAGGTGCACCCGAAGCACTAGCATTTGTTTATATTGCTTAGGTTTGGTTATTTAAAGGGTTGGTGTTGCGCAAATATTTAAGGAAATTTTAGTGAGTCATACCTATTTAGTCTTTGAATTCCTGAACTCCATATAAATAGTAAACTCAATACACGCTGCACAATTCTCTTTTTCAGAAGCAAAGATATGAAGTGCTGTATTCCATAATAAAGAAGAAACTGAATTCTGATCCGAAGGACTTCTCTGATCTTGACCTCCAGTGTATTGCAAAGGAAACAGAAGGTTTTGTTGCTAGAGATTTTTGTATGCTGGTGGATCGTGCCATTCATACCTGTGCTTCTAACCAGAATGCATCAGATAATGGTGGTATGTTGACAACAAAATCTCTTAATTCATAGTCTTTTAAAATTTCTTTAATTGTTACATATTGTAACAAGTTTGTTACTCACAGTCTGTTTGTTTGGGGTTTTTTCAGGTTTTTTTTTTCTTGATTTTTTTTTTTTAAGCAGATTTGAACCTGTCAACTGTGGATTTTCAGAAAGCTCTAAAAGATTTTACTCCATTAGCTCTGAGAAATGTCAGCCTTCATAAACCTAAAGACCTTGGCTGGGACAGGATTGGTGGCTTAAAAGATGTGAAGCAAATGCTCAGGGATACCATCATGTTACCTGCAAAGGTACTAAGTTCCTTTAAATTAGTTACTTGAATTTTGTATATAATATTAGTAGGGAAGAATTATTTTTAAGGTTTGAAAAGTGTTGGATAGAAAGATGACAGGCATGATTTTGTAGCTTTCCAATCTTCAACTGCCTTCAGCTACTGGAAAATACTTTCTCCTTCCCCTTCTCTCTTCCAAATACAAAAGGCAATGGCTGAGATTTACTACAGAGCAAGTGTTGCTCTACAATATTGGAGTATTGCCATACTTGCTTGCAGGGCTTGTGATTAGGCTCTGTGAAGACAACATTTCCAGCTGGTTTCTGCAGTGCTTTTGCTAGAGGAGTATTTTCTTTCAGATGAATGCCAATCCATTGGTCTCATCTTATTTTACTTTAGCCATTCTGCCTTGCTTAAAATTTGAATGTTGAGATGAGCCATTGAGCATTGACTCTTCAGAGAAATATGAATGGTATATTTGATCATATCATTCAGTGATTAAAATAGGAATTTAGAGCTACTAGTATAGAGAATATAAAGCTCTAGTCCATCCCTATTCTGGCCTATTTCCTTTTGGTATAAAATCCCACTTGTTTGTATTTTCGGTACCTGTTACACCTAGGAACCTAGTTCAGCCCCAGGTAAACTAAAAGCAGTCCAGATGAGCTGTTGGGATAATACCGGGGATATAATAAATTAGATGCATTCTGTTTAGACAAAAATCATCACTAGTCAATGATGTCACTGTACATTACAGAATACTTGCTTGTTTTAGAATATATCACATTGAAACTCTTTTCCAGTATCCAGAATTATTTGCAAACCTGCCTATACGGCAGAGATCAGGAGTCTTGCTGTATGGAGCACCTGGAACAGGAAAAACACTGTTGGCAGGAGTGGTTGCAAGAGAGAGTGCAATGAATTTCATCAGCATCAAGGTAGCAACAGTTTAAGCTTAATTGATTCATGTTATTAACTGAATGAAATAAATTTACATAATACCTGATACTATGTGCTTGTGAGGGCAAAATACCACAGTAAGGAACTCACATATAAGTGGGTCTCTGGATATCCCTCAGAATATCTGATTCCTGGAACTTCACAGTTTTATTATTGAGATTTTTTTTTTGTATACTTATTCATTAAGCAGAATTATAAAATTTAATTAGGTGTTCTTAGTTTCTCATTTTTTGTAAAAAGATCACAGATTTTGATTCCACTGGACAATAAATTGAGCAATATATTTTAAGCATTTACTAAATACAGTGTAAACCTTTGCCTTGAGATAATGTAACACATGTTCTCTTTTGGTACAAAAATGGAAATTATTACTTTTAAATAAGTTTAAATGCTTGAAAAATTCTTGTGGCTTATCTAGACCCCTTGGGTCTTCTGTTCAGAGATGACACTGTCTTGGTTGTAAGAAAATTCAGTCTAGTACACAAAATATATGCTGATGTTGAATTTACACATTAAAACTAAGAAACATGTAATGAGTGTTGTTTTCTGATTGTATCTTTTTAGGGACCAGAGCTGCTCAGCAAATATATTGGAGCAAGTGAACAAGCAGTTCGAGATATATTTAACAGGTTTGTTTTGTAAAGATTTGTGATCAGTAAATTCCACTGGTTGAAGCACAAATAAATAATTTTGTTGTCTGAGGAGAGATATGGCATCAGATCCTAAAAGCATCTGAAATAATCAGTTGTGCTGAACCAGGTGGGTGTATTTTGGCAGGTTCAACCTGGCCATCATTGTTAAAGAACTGCCCATTTTGGCTCCAATGAGGAATGTGCTTTTGAAGCTGAACTCCCAGTTCTCTCCAGCTACAGTGCATTGGTTCACACCGTAGAAATATCTTGGAAAACACATCCTGAGTTCCTTTCAGATGTTTCCAGAAACAGTACTCCAGCTGACTGTACTCCATGTAGTAATGCACACTCAATACCTAGGGTCATATTAAACTTGGTATTGAAGTCCTCAGTGCCAGTAGTTCTTTTTTACAGATCTGCTCTCACTGGCCCTCAGTGCTCCCTTATGCCAACATATCTACATAGCCTTTGCTTCTCAACTTATCATGTAGTCAGTCTTTTTGTTAGCTGTCTGTAAGCCAAGAACTCATCTGCAGTGATTGAGTTTTAGAGCTTTCATGTGTATTAATATGACAGTTGAGCACTTAGAAGTGATAAAGTGAGTGCTAAGTATGTCATAAAAATGAGCAGTGATTCTATTGCAGCCCAGTTTTCAGAACCTCCTAAATTTTACAGAAAGCAGATTTTCTATTCTGTCATTAAATACAACTGTTCTCTGAAGCAAAAAGCAATTACCTTCAATATTTCTAAGCAATTCTACCTGTGAATGAAACTTAAACAGAAAAATAAGTATTGCTCATTTTTTCCCCTTTCAGAGCTCAGGCAGCTAAGCCTTGTATTGTTTTCTTTGATGAGTTTGATTCTATTGCTCCTCGCCGAGGTCACGACAACACAGGAGTCACCGACCGAGTGGTTAACCAGCTGTTGACTC
Source organism: Motacilla alba alba (assembly GCF_015832195.1). NCBI lineage: Eukaryota > Metazoa > Chordata > Aves > Passeriformes > Motacillidae > Motacilla > Motacilla alba. The sequence goes on along the minus strand of NC_052017.1, from coordinate 23,142,978 downwards.
AGTTAGATGGTGTGGAAGGCCTGCAAGGTACCAATTCACCTTTGTGCTCATTTTTATGCAGAAGTTTAGCAGATGTTAATGGCATTTTTCTGCACTTTCCTAAGGAGTTTATGTGCTAGCTGCTACCAGTCGCCCGGATTTGATTGATCCTGCTTTGTTAAGGCCAGGTCGACTGGATAAATGCCTGTACTGTCCACCTCCTGATCAGGTGAGGAAACAATTTCACATGAGAGGCAAGGAAAAAATCAGAATAATGTGTTTTAGTCTCCTTTTCTTTATATGTAGTAGCATTTCAAACTTGGAAAAAGTGGACTTGATTTCCCAGTTCCAGTTATACAACAGGATAAATTCACTGATTTTAATGTCAGTGTGTTCACATAAAACTAGGGAAAGAAAAGGCTGTTTACCAGAGTCTTCTAGATCCAGTCATATCCTGTGGATCTAGCTGATTAAAAAAAAAATTAAAAATAGAGAACTAATTTGCAGAAAGAAACTGGATGCAGTGTAATGTGTATAGTGTTCTCCAACTTTCTTTGAAGTATGAATCCAGTGGATTTGCCATTTGCTTAAGCCATAGCCATGCCTTAGAGGCTGTATAATGCGTGTTCCTGATTCCCCATTTTATGAGAAAACATTAGCACTACTTATTTTCAGGTTAGTTCATACATTTAATAAATACCACCACATCATTTCATTCTGAAACGCACATGATCATCCTGCGCTTTCTTCTTTTTTATCCTTTTTTTTCTTTTTTCCCCCTTTTTTTCTGTTTAAAGTTCTGGTTTAGAGTAAGATCTTTCAGATAAAAAAAAGCATTTCACTTTCATCATACTTTTCTTTACAAAAGGACATATGAGTTGCAGAGCTCACCTTCATATTTTTATGGATTTCATATATAAAATCCCAGATATTGACTCGATATATTAGAGAAATATATTCTCTGTATACTACATTTGGTTAAGGTAGTATCTTTTTAGTATTAGGGTAGTATCTTCTTGAAAAAAGATCCTTCCTCCCTCAGAGAGGAAGTGGCTGGTGACAGGGCCAAAGGCCCATCTAGCAGTCAGGACAAGGAAAATAACAGGTTGCTTTACTAACATTTTTTTTCCTTTTTTCCAGAATTCGCGTTATGAAATCTTAAAAGCTCTCAGTCATTCCCTGTCTTTGGCAAATGATGTGGACTTCCAGGATTTGGCAGCAAAAACAGAACAGTTCACAGGGGCTGACCTAAAAGCTTTATTGTACAATGCCCAATTAGAGGCAATCCATACTAATTTAAATTTAGGTTTAACACAGGTAAATAAAACTAATATAAAAGAAGACTCTCCTGTTTATTTTATGTTGATATGTGTGAAAGAGTTAATTGTATTAGTGGGGCTTTTTAGCAAAATTTTTTTAATATATTTTTATACACAGCTTTAACATTTTAAAATGTGTGCAGAAAAATACAAGTATAATGTAATGAATAGGTTTAAATACTTCTTAAACACAAGGTTGTTCTCATTTAATGATAGGTATTTATTGTTAAATAGATACATATAAAAGCCCAAATGTGTTCATCACTGTTGTGAGGAACAGCTAACAGATTGACAGGAGAGATCCCACACTGAATTTCTTAGGAGCAGATAGCAAATTCAGTTTTGAGATGGCACATTTAGATGATGGAGGAAATGAGAAATTGGTGGGTTTTGGGGTTCCAGAATATTGGGTTTGACTGAGGTCGGAAGAGAAGTGACAAGAGGATGGCAATACCTGAAATGGCCAGCTCTTCCTCATCTTCCAGGTACCAGCTAGTACTTGAACTTCCAAAGTACAGGATTCCACCTTTGGTTTGTACCCCTCATGTGACTCAATGGCAGATCCTTCCTCTTTCAGCCTCTGTTCAGCCACCTCTGTTCACATTTTTAATGCTTGTCCTCTAGTTCTAGCTGGAATGGAGGAGGCATGGCCTCCACTACTCAGTGGCCAAAGGGAAGGGTTGGGTCGAGGGTGCAAAATGAAGGAGACCCTCTTAAATTCTTTTTGCCCTAGCTGTTACCAAGGAACTGGGCTCTGAGGATGTGACTCTTAGTATTGAGAGTGATCTCCAGCATGTCTTCCCTAACACTCCCTTCACTTTTAGCATCAGTAAGTAGTTGATACCTCATGATTATCTATCATAGGAAGAGATTGCTGTCTCAAGCAGTGGTGGCCAGAGTGGTGTGCACACACCCCAGAGAAAGCACAAGGCAGTCCACTGATGTGCAGGAGGAAAATACTAGAACTTCCAGTGGTACATGTATAATTTACAAATAACATCCATTTGCTTGGTAGGGTGTGCCCCAAAATTTTTGACTGATAGAGACCATGAGAGAGGTTTGCAGACACCAGTTTAAAGCAGCAGTTCTGATTTCCACCTCAGTATATAAAGTGTATTGGCTATAGACTATAAACGAGTAGAGCAGTTAGGCACTATAAAAGTAAACTCACTTCAGCCTCCTAGAGCATTTTACACAAGATACTAATTTGCTTGGCAGGTAAAGTTGAGACAGAAGTGGTACAGTTCTACAACACAGCACATGCATGAAGTTTCCCAACCCTTGCTGTTACTGAGAGTGCGAGGTGGTGGAAACAATAAAACCTTAAAATTACCTCCTGAAACTATTTTTCTAGCAGGAAGACAGAAAGTTCTTAAAGGTATTAGATTTTCTTAGCAAAATATTTAGAAGTATACTCCTAGAGAAAGACAGATTACTACTAGAGTCAAATGTAAATTGATACTCTCATTTGTACTGTATATCATATCTTTTCATGTATTTCTGATTGTTTTTGTTATGAGTTAACTCTTGTAATGTTCTGGTTTTTGTTACAGGATTTTGGATCTAGTTCTGATAGTGACTTCAGTCTCTCTTCCATGGTTTTTCTAAACCACAGCAGTGGCTCAGATGATTCAGCAGCAGATGGAGAAGCAGGGCTAGAGCACTCTCTTATTTCTTTAGATATGTCTGACTTGCTTCCTGAAGATCCAAGGTCCAACATGTATCGTCTTTATTTTGGAAGTTCTTATGAATCAGAGCTGGGGAATGGAACTCCTTCAGAACTGGTAACTTACTCACTTAATGTTTTGAATTTTCTAAATATTATTAGTTGAGAAGCAGAAAAAAACCCATACCATTTGCCTGGTTCAGTTTATAAATACAATTATGTCTGCTTTGACCTTTAGACCTCTTCAGATGGTACTTAGTAGTCCACAGTGAGGAAGGGGATGGAAGGATGTATCTGAGAAAATGCAACATGGACTTCTCTGCAACCTTGCAGGAGTTTAAAGTCAAAATCACAAAATACTGCTTAATACCCTATAATCAAACAAATTGCATTCATATTAGATTTTACTCTCTGGTCAAATGGCTTGCTCCCTTCTGAAGTTCTTCCAAACACTAAAACAGTTCTCGACTTTTTAGTGGTTGGTTTCTTTGTTCTTTTTTCTTTAACTTAGTTTTATTACTAAAGAGTGACAACCCAGCTTTCAAGAATTAAGTTACAGTCTCAAGAATCAACAAACCTTCTTCAATTCCCAATAAAATGTGCATTAATAGAATAGTCAGACCATGGAATTGTGAAAAAGAACAGAACTAAACTTTAACTTCCATCGTCTTTAAGCAGAATTCCTGATGTTGCATCTTGTTGCGCATTAAGCCGCATGTTCTCTGGCCAGTTTGCAGGTAGGGATGTGCAGGTTGGCTGCCCAGCACCTGCACAGTGGTCAGCTCATCTCTTGGCTGGCAGGTCAGCAAAACAGGGTATGCTGCCTCTGAGCTCTTACAGTGAGCACACGATTTCAGAGTTTGTGTGTGATCTGTAGGAAACTCATTTTCAAAATTAATTTCAATCGGTTGTTGACCTGTTATTACAAGTAGTAATCAAAGTTCTTAGACTCTTGTTTTCAAAACTATCCTGCATTGATTCTTAAAGCCAAAAATAACTTTTACATTAGAGAAGTAACTACTGACTGCTAAGGTGCTTTGGTATATTTTATCGTTCATTATGGGTGATAGTGTTTGATTAATGTAACTTTAAAGACTTAGTTTTCCTCCGACTGTGAAAATTCTTCAGCAAGGATTCTACAAGGACTTTGATCTCTTGAAGTTGATGAATTGGAAAGGGGCTTACTTATCAAGTGCACAGGGAATTTGGAGGTGATAAATGTTTAAATTCCAAAGCTCACTACATAAACTCATCCAGATTTCAGAACCACTGATTTTCCTAAGTAATTAAAGCAATGGACTTAGCAGACTTTTATTCTTTTTTAGATGGGCCATTACAAAAAATAGTAACATATTTTCCAGACATGAAATACTTCATTTTCAAATTTGGCCTTTTGCCCAAACACTTCGGCGTATTAACTTAAATCTTTCTGTTAAAAAAATTACATATGTAATATATTTTAAAGAGAAAATACTCTTTTTGCCAGTGGAGGCAAGCTTATATTGAATTGTAGGCTAATTCCTAATAATGGAGTTGCTCCTTTGGATCCATAATGAGTTAATGTAGTTCCTCTTGTGATCAATTTAGAGCTCTTTGTGTTTGTCCGGTCCAAACTCCATAACTTACGACTTCACCAGCATCACTCAGAGAGATGTTGCATCCTCACAACCTGCAATGCTTAGAACAGCTTCTCAAGAAGGCTCCCTGGAGAACCAGGAGCAGCAAGCAGAGCACCTGAGGACAGAAATCAATGCTAGCAAGGCCAATTACAGAAGCAAGAATGGAGTATGGCACTTTTTAAAATTATTATTTAGTCTTAACACTTCTCTGTTGTTTTTTCCACACTTCTTGGTATTTCAGTAAATAATTTCTGCAATAATATTAAATACTGTGTAATGAAAGTAGCAAAGATAAATTATAATTAATTTGAGAAAAATAAGCCAGATGTTAGCATTCATGTAATTCAACAGTTATTTCTGTTATTTATTAATATGGAGGGGGGAAAGTTGTGACTGTTTTTTTAATGCCATTGTCTGTACATGTAATGGGGAGGTACCACAGTTAATGATATTGATGGCACTATATTCCTGTAGAAATTTTTCATTGTCTGTTCATGGCTCTTTTCAAGGAGGACAGCATCCTTAATCCGTCAGTGCTTCCCAAGACCACTGTAACTATTACCCAGTCTCATCTGATGACTGCTCTTCAGGGTATGAGACCATCCATTAGTCAGGACGACTGGAAACATTTTACTGAACTGTAAGTATTTTTTTTGTAATTTTGAATTCAGTGGAGATGTGGGTCTTATAACATTTCTTATACATCAGAAACACAATAGTTTTCAATAAATGTGGGGACTGGCAGCAGATAGTCGATAGCTTTTGACAGTTTTTAAAGAAATGTTTAGTTACATAGTGGGAAAGGAAAACTATTTTACCAATGAATTGTCTATTCATGCAGGACCATGAAATAACAGACCAGGACCCCCTGATATAATGTTAAGAGCTGCAACAGTGCAAAGAGGCTCTTTAGGTTCTAGGTCTTTCCTGCTTCCACTTAGTAGTAGCTCCCTGTATTTTCAAATGGCTGGAGATTTGCCCTCTGTAGTGGTCTTTGTAGCTGCTGTGTTTGGGAAAGGCAATAATCTGTAGAAGTATAAACATACTGAAAAGGAGAATGTGTCTCCTTGGACTCGGAGACCAAAAGCTGGGGAAAAAACCAAGGGAAGCAGGGCAGAGAGCTGTCTGAGTTAGGTGTGTGGGTGATAACTCCTCCAGGTTCCCAGGTCTGAGGAGACGAGTACTTTTGACTTAATTAAACATCTGGAGTTCTGTAGTGCATTAATATGCATCTGAAGAGACAGACACAAAAACCACATTTCATAAGAATTTGCTAATGTCTTTTTTTTTGTTTCCAGGTATGATAATTTTCAGAATCCCAAGAAGAGGAAAGTACAGATTGGCGCAACATTCAGACCAGGACAAAAAATGACTCTAGCTTAGTAACTTGTATTTGCTTGTAACTGCTAAACTGTAACTGGAAATGACAGATGTGCTTAAATCAGATTATTTATATTCATATAGATTTATTAATGCAGCAGTTGGAGATAAGTTTCTTTTAAACTAATATGCTGTAAAATTATGTCACATTTTATTTTGAAGAAAATTGTCCTCCTTTAGATTGATATTAAATTTTTTGAGAGAACATTGGTTATGTTCTGTCCACTTGTTTATCATATAAACTTTTAAACTTTGTTTTTTATCAATTTACTTGCCACAGTCTAACAATGATTTCCTGTCCCCTGCTTACTCCCTCACAACAAATGGAATCTGGTCAAATAGACTGTAATATTAATGGGGGATATGTTTTTAAAATATTATATAAAGCCATTCTCTAAGGGCTTTTAGAGGGCTTAGAGGAGGTTGGTACTTCATATGTATATTAGCAGGCAAATAGACTAATATTTCTAGAATATACTTTTCTAGCTATAGCAGGAAAAACCAGACCAAGATACTTGCATCTTGTTTTCTGCCACTGTTTGTTAATCAAAAGAATACCAAATTGCGTTTCACAACACCTGCACCTTCTTACCACTACTTTTTTTTTTTTCCCCCAGAGACCGCTAAAAATATTTCAGATGCTTGGAAGCTTTCTAATGTTACAGCTGAAATTATTCACAACTCTTGTCTTCCATGGAGATTGTTAAAGAGTTGTGTTCCTTAACTGATACATAGATAACCAGGTCTTAACACAAGGAGGAAGGAAAACTAGAGATGTTTCCCATTAGTCTGTTTGACCCTTTCACAGCATTTTGCTTCCCCTTCAAAATAGCCTTCATCTCTAAGCCAAGGAAGTACTGTATTATCATCAGTTCAAATACTTGCATTTGAAACTTCAACTCCATTAATTTATTGATTAGTTCCTGCAGTATCTCAGGTACCAATAGGCATTTTCACTTACTTTTTCACCTACTGGCTTAGATTTTTCAGTCAAGGGTTCTTTCCTACATCCAGAACCTCTATAAGAAGGTGGTCTTCCAGTTCTGTCCATGTCAAAATTGTTTAAAGAACACTGTGGTTTATGACATCTTCTTCACTTGGTAAAGAAACCTTCAGATATTACAAAAACACCCAGATCAGTCAAAATTAGCAGCACCATCTGTTCTTCAATTTAGGTCTAGATAATGGTTGTACAAAATTTCATTAGAAGTGCAAATTATTTAATGTTCCTGGTACTGATGATCTCATAATGCACTGATACTTTACTCTGAAAGGACCAGTCGCAGGCTATTGTGATGGAAAGACAATTCCATAGATTATTGTGCTGTCCTCACACTGGGAGTCATTTAATTGGAATACTGTACTTCAGTGCCAAGAATTAAATTGCTAGAGTTAAAAAGGAAGGTTTGCTCTATGCCAAGGTCTTATTAGTCCTCAACCAAAATGGTGTACTACACTGTCAGGGAAAATGTTCTTAAAACCCAGGAAGTCAAAGTTCCAAATCTCTGTTTTTCCTCCTTCCTCCATGCAAGAAATTTCACCAGTGAATGAGCTCAGTGTTAGTTCGGACATTTCCATGCATGCATAACCTGGATGATGCTGAGGGCAGGTTCATGGGATCCAAGAAGGAGGTCACTGAATAACTACCTGCTGTTAGGTGATCTTTGGTTACATTCTGAGTTACATTGACATCTCACCTTGGAAGGTAGTAGAGAATGTAAATGAAGCCTAGCTGAGATCTGTTGTAAATCTGATGTACAAGGAGCATTAAGTCTGTAGCTCACAGGAGGATAATGCCTTCTATTCAAGTGTTGTGCAATCAGGATCAGCTGGCCTGTAGAGACTCTTGCACAAGGCCTGGGAGGGAGAGGCACTCCAAGAGAAAAGAAACTGATGACATTAATTTTACATTCTGTAGGGCAGTAGGATTTAACTGCAGTGGCTCATGATGATTGCACAGGCTGACAAGCAATGTGTGTCATGTTTGAACCTGTTTTCTAGTCTCCTCCATCCAGTCAAGAACTAAACAAGCTCTGTGAAGCAGCAATCTAGAGATGAACAAATCCTGTGCCTCCTCACTAGTTCTCCTGTCACTATCTCTCTTAGGGTTAGGGTTAGGGGCTAGGGTTAGGAGTTCAGCAGAGTTAATCTTGTGGAACAAAACTGGGAGACTGGATTACAATTTGTCAATGTCAGTTGACAAGGATTCACTTGTCTCTCACAGACATCATTTGGGAATAACCCATTTACTGCCGCCCCTTGAGAATTTCGGCTTTGAGGTTCAATTGCTTGAATTCTCCCACTTCTAAAATAGCCCAAACAGTAACGATCTGTCTCAGGCACAGTAAAATCTGTTGACTAAGGTTTAGCCTGCTGTTGCAGTGATGCAACAAAGAGGTCTAGGATTAAATACTTCCAGATGCTCAGGCAGTAGTAGAAATGCTAAATCACTTTGCTGGTGTTTAGGTCACAAGTGTAAGTCAGATTAACAGAAAAGAAGTGGGAAAAATCAATCCTCTCTATCCTCTTACAGCAGGCAGGGCCTTTGTAAGACTTTCATATATGTGGCCTTCCTGTAATGTCCTACAGCAGTCATGTCAGCTGCTATTAGGTAACCAGGGCAGATTTTGCATCTCTCAGCAGTGCTGTCCCCTACCAGCCTCCAAAAGTCTTTAATAGCTTGAATTAGTTTAAGTGATTTAGTGAAGACTGATATCTCAGGTACAAAGTCAGTCTGGAATTCCCGGGTGCAAAAAGATGACCTCATTCTTCACTGTTCACACAAAACCAGTTCTTAGGATTCTGCAGGAATGGTTACTACCTGTGTAAGCACAGCTACAGCACAGTTTGGAGCTTGTGGAGACCCAGCGTGGACATGGATTTTGGTACATCAAAAATTACTGAGCTCATGCAGGTGTTGGGCAATTTCCCTTATTTCCAGAGATCAGCAGCTTTGTAGAATAAAAAGCAAAGAATAAAAACCAAAATGTTTGGAACCACCCACAAAATGCTATCAGTGCCACATGGTTTTATGTCCATTTTCTTTTGGGAAGGTAACTGGGTCCTTCAGATGAACTAATTGCAGATTCAGTGCTAATCTCCGCTTCCATAATTATTGCCAAGTTTCAGGAAATACTAATACAATTATTTCTTAATAATATGTATTACTTTAATGTAATGCTTGTATATTGCCAAAGCACTGCTGAAGTTATTTTATAACTAGAGCATCATGACCTTGTTTAGATACTTCAAGGCTGCAACAGGAGCTATTTGGTGGTTTACTGTTTTTGTGTTTGCCAAGAACTAAGTCTTATCCCCATTTTCTAATGGCCATTTTTCCAGTAGTTAAAAACCTGTTCATTTTCTAAATGTCTAAAAGATATTTTCTTCACTGTTAAAAGACAAAATGTCCTTCATGAAGGACAGGTATAAAACATGGATGTAGGAAAAACCCACTTAAAGCCAACATATTGAAAGTTGTTTTTTCTACAGATCCTGGGGAGAAAAAGATCTTAGCTTCCCTCACATCAGCATCTGCCTCTACACTGACCCCAGTCCTTCTTCCCATGTTTAGGTGGTTGGATCTTTGTCCTTCCCCAGCAGCTGTCCAGCTCTGCAGGCTCTGCTGACTGAGCCATGTCTTGGTGAGGACAGTGGGTCTAAAGCAGAACTCCTGTGGTGGGGAGCAGGCAGAGTGCTGGGGTGCTGTGAGACACGTGGGGTTGTTCCTCTCTGTCCCTAAGGGATGCTGGGCCCCTGTAACCTGGAGCACAAGGATGAGTTGATCTGTCCTAAGGGGCTATGGTTGGGAGCTACTGCCGCCTTCCCAGGGTGCTCCTTCTTCCCTGAGCAGCTGGAGCAGGCAGGCAGGTGGAGAGAGAAATGCTCATGAGAAACGTTAATTTCATTTCTTAATGGCTTTAAGTGGATATCTTATCCCAGCTCCCTGCTATGATGAAATGAATTCTAGAAAAGGCTGTAGGGTGGAATGCAGCCTTTTCACAGGCCCTTCTTCGGTGAGATGGAACTTGAGCCATTCACATACATTAACAGACATTTACAGGGAACAATCAGAAAAACCTGAAATTGCAACCTGGTGCCAAGGGAAGAGATGGGACCTGTGCAGTGCTTTTTGAGACAGCCCATCATTTTCTCAGACTGCAGAGTGGCAGCAGGGGGGTGTCATAAGATGTGTAGGATTGCACTCATTCTGTGCAGGCACTGTTTTGCTCTGACATTTGTCAGCTCTCTGGTTGTCATACTACAAGTAAATTTGGTTTGCAAATGTTTCCCCTCAAGCACTGCAAGATGTATTTGCCACGTAAGTTGTGTAACATTAGTTCCCTCTTTGAAAATTCAATCTTTTTATTCTTGCTATTTTTTTCCATAGGTGACTGATGAAGAAAGTCACCCTTTCCAGTTAACAGCTGAAAAATTAAAAGCTGCATTACAGAAACGAAAAAGCAGGTATCAATAACACAGATCTCAGATTTTCATGCTTTCCTTATTATTTTGCAAGCAGCATATGTTCTCAGTATTGAAGTACTTATACAGTTTCATCTCTGCAGATTTTCAGTCTTGTGACCTAGGTGGGTCCAACTATGGCAACAAGAGATGATTTTATAATTTGGGCACTATGACAAAATGCAGATAAACTCCCTGTACTTCATGAAGAACTGTATTTTATTTTATGTTATGAAGAACAGTTCTTGTTTTTTAAGACCAAGTTTCTTTCTCTGTGGATTGTAATGAATTCAAAGTGTTGTAAACAAGATACAGTTCTGACCCTGAGAAGAGAGACTATGCTACTGTAACAATATACTCAATTAAAGAAACATGTGTAATGTGATTTTTGTAGAGGTTTCTTCTCAGTTACAGCTAAGAAGAAAATGTCAACAAATAAAAACATCTAAAATGTATTTTTTCCAGAGTTTAGGAAACTTCATTTGTTCAAGACACTTAGCATGATCAGTGATTCTATTCTGATTGGGACTGCATAACCAGGGACAATATTGTTTGTCACATCCAATTTTTTCCACATTCTTCTCAGTACTTTAAACTGCTTTTCTTCCCAGTGGAAATGTTTGGTTTTGTGAATGTCCACAAAATAGTGCATGCTAGTATTTCAGGCTGAAATGTTTTATGATTTTATTGTTTTGATATTCATTATCTCCACACTTGATGGAAAATTATAAATGCACTCACAGCTGCTTGTGAAAGATCCAATAGTGGCAGCACAGGCAAAACGGTAAAACATTTTACCTAAGATGTGGTGATGATGGATGGTAGTGATGTTTCAAAACATGAAGCAAGATAGACTTCTTGTGTCCTCTTCCAAGACAGAAAACAAGGTTTAACAACAGATAGAGTATATTGTTACAAGGAAGGTCACTTACAACACTCAGTTTCAAGGTGACAAATAAAAAAACTGGGTATTTTGGATACAGACAAATGTGTGTATAACATTTTTTTCTTAGCTATTTTGTAGTTGCTCTAATTATCTACTTGCTTGATCAGTGTGGTGTCTGTGTTTAGACACAGTCTCTGCCTTTGTCAGACCGTGGAAGCCTGAGCATTCAGACCCTTCCCATTTGATCCTAGCAGAGAGAAGCAGCTTGAATCCCTGCTGTCCCTTTGGCTGTCAGGACGGATCATGGACCAAATTAACTCTTTAGAGATCTCCACATGTGTTTCAGCTTCCTGGAGCTGAAAATGTTCTCATTAATAATGTTACAGACTGGTTCTTTGGGTACATATAGTATCATAAATAGCTGGAGGGACTAGGCTAGAAAAGCAATTGAGAAACTGCCATCCCATAGCGGCTGATTCTGTGAAAAACAAATAATGCCTCAGTCCCTATTTTCTGTTCAGGATACATCAGAGGTCACATACTCCAAATATGCTCTTAAGCAAGGCATGCTGTGTTGAGATGCCATTGTTTTTTAATGTTATCTTTTTTCAGATATTTTCTTCCTGTAGCTGGAATCAAAGGCAATACACTGAAAATTCACTGCTTGAGAAGGTCTTGCACACAGTACCCATTGCACATGGCAGGGAAGGTAAATACCAGGGCCTCTCATAAGTGAACTTTTATTTCCTGGAGTTCCTTGGGAGTTATCTTTGCAAATAATGTCATTTGTGGGAATCTTGGGTGGAGTGAGAATTTGCAGTTGGTGAGGTTTTCTAAACATTAAAAATGTGGAAACAAAACATGATTACTTAATTCAAGTTCATCCCAAGCATGAAGTAATACAGCAACTTCATGCTGCTGCATTTAAAGTCTTCAAAGCTTGTGCTATGGTTGTGCATATTACAATGTATTATGGACTGTATATTTTAATCAGAATACTGAAAATACCGAATCAGGTGATACTCAAATTTTGCTGAACTTTTGTAACTGGCAAAATGTTTTTCTGTATTCATGAGCTCTGTCTAAACATACACATTTCTCAAACATTTGATACACCTTTCTGTATATGCATGCTGAGTGATGAGGAGGCATTTAATTTTGGCTTCTGAGCTCCCTTTCAGATTATTTCTGTGTGCCTGTATTCATTGGATAGCATTTTCATACATTGAATATTAAAAAACCCTTTGAGGTCTGTAATGTATACTCAATTGAAAGCATTGTATGGGGACTCCTTTGCTTTGTTTTTCGCGTAAGTATTTGCGGAATTAATTCCCTGTTTGCTCCACTATTTAGGTTTGGTGAGAGGAAACTAGAACGGCAAAATTAACAGAATGCTGCTCTAGAGGCTCCTATAGTAGGATTGTTTTGCTGTGGATCTCTGTGTTTTTGATAAATATTTTTATCCTGTATTTAGACACATCAGTAAGTTTCCCTCCCCCACCAAGTCAGCTTTATTGCATGCTGAACAGTCCCAGCTTTCACCCTCTCCTTGTATTTCCTTCCAGTCTCTCAGTCACTGCTGAGGCCCTTTGCTGGACTTTTTCAGTATGTCCATGCCTTGTACTGGCCAGCCCAGAGCCTGTGCCCCAGCTCTGCATGTGCAACACCAGTGCTGTGGAGAGACACTTGTGGTGTTCAATGTATTCATCTGACCTTGACAGGGACTGAACAGTGAAACAGCACCAGCAGCAAAACCCCTGTTGAGTAGGATTTTCAGGCCTGTGAAAAACAAAGGTTGGTAATAAAATGCTACAGAAGACCTTCACAGAACTTGACTGTACTTGGCAGACAAAATGTCTTGATAAAAAAGAAAAAATAATGTAATAGGGTCTAGTGCTTGTTACTCCTCAGTGATGATCCCCCATTAAGCACCAGCCTGTTGTTAAAAGGAATTTGAATGTTAGAAATGATGAGAGAAGAGACTTCAAAAAGCATTCCTTCAAAAAAAACCCCTTTCTGTTCCTTCATATGTGCTGTAAATGTTATGTGCTGTTTACAGCCCAATGTATCAAAAAGGATAGGGCAGAACTGGGGATGTCAGAAACAAACAGCCTATCACACATGCCACTCCTTTATGGCAGGAATGTGGGTGCGTAAAACCAAATTTACAAGAGATTTTTTAAAATAGATTTTCACCAGATCTTGCACTGACCTTTCCAATAATTTTCTAGAAGAGACATTTTTACTTTCTTCTATCTTTGACCCTTGTGTCAAAAATATTGCTGGTCACTAAAAGCTGAGATGGATGCTTCTTTCCTGATGGTCTCAACTTAATTCAGGAGCTGCTGGGTTCAACTTGACTAGAAAGCCCACCAAGGAAGTACATTGCAATATGTGTCCCTGGCATTGTCCCAGCATTTGTTCTTTTGTATAGACCTATATGGATATGTTAAGTTACAACATATAATTTCTACTTATCAACTGAGCAATCAAGCCATAGTCAGGCTCTGCAAACTGCAGGCATGAAGTGGTTGCTCTTGGTTTTGTTTTGGCCAACAATAAATGCCACAGCTACTTCCATTTCCTCCACAGTTTGCAATTACCTTCTCATAAAGAAGAGACAAGTCTTTTACCTTGCCTAGCAGTGGTCTGTTACAACATAGTTTAGAAAAAGAGCCCTAAGAACACTCCAAGAAGCTCCTTAAGGAGAGGCAACTAGAACATTCTGTATGTGGATTCCCACAATTTGGGAAATAGATACATGAGAAGGGCACACGGATTAAAAGGACAGGTTACTCTTTGCTTTAACGACCTGCTGAAATCTAGGCTTAGGAGAGAAGAGCTTCCTAAATTCTGCTTACATAATTCAGATTCACTTCCACAAGCTGCCTTACAGTGTAATTTTATACAAAAGTAACCTAATTGGAGAGAAAAGGAACATCAATTATGTAGGATTCTACATACACTGAGAAGGACTATCAAGGGTTAGACCATCTGAATACAAAACTGAACATTCCTACCAAAGTTCCCCAGGGGAAGATTTGTGTTAAGAGGAAAGGTATCCTGTGTGTTTCAAACCTGGATCAGTTGACAGAGCCAGTTTACAACAGGGTACGTTACACTGACAAAGGCAGAGAGGTGTGATGGTCTTCAGCAAAGAAGTGTCCATGGACACTGATGGAGTGTAGGTGGAACTCTTGAAAGAAACTTTGCCCCTAGACAGCTTCATGAGAAAAAAGGAATACTCCTGCTCTGTTCTCCCTAAATGATGGAGTTCAAAAGATGCTGCAGGAGCCCAATTGCCATATGTAAGCAGGGGCCTGGGTTAACTGTTCTCAATCTGAATGCCCTGCAGGGGATAATCTTGATATGTTCAGGTTAAAACAACCTTCTATCAAAACTAGATTCCAGTAATCTTTCTGTTTGATTAAACAGACATCAAAGCACTTGAAGAATTTCCTACAGATGCATGAACCACCTGGATATGTTGTCTATAAAATTGTTCTTGTGATTGAAGCTACCAAACCAGAAAAGAAAAATAATCTCACTGAAGCTGTAGGCTAAATTAAAGAATAACAAATCATCAACTAGAAGGACTGAGTAAAAAAAAGTAATGTAGTCTTCCTGAAGGTAAGCGTGACTGTGTGGGCGAAAGAGAAATGATTGCCAAATACAAAATTCTGTTGTCAGTGATCACGAGATTGTGTAGTAGGGCGCACACAAAAAGAACTATTAACAACTATTAACTTTTGTAAAAGTGTTTCTGCTTGGGCACATAAAGCTCATCTTCCATAATTTTGGAGGGATGCAATCTCCTATCTAACAGATGTACCAATTCTATCTGTGTGAAAACAGAATAAAATTATAATTTGTCTTTCTAATTCAGTAACTGTAAAGAGCAGTTGAAACTTCAGTACTACACCTATTAATATTTTTGTTCTCAGTTCTGTAAGATTATCTGAAGATTATTTTTTCTTCATAATACATCATATACCGCCAACTACAATAAATGTATGCTTTGCTTCTTGTATAATGTTAATGTTAAAGTTGAAAGCTGCATTACATGAAAGCAAAGCTATTGGATTGGCTTGGATACCAAGCTGTAGGGGCCTCATCCAGCCTCTGCCAGGATGACTGAGATGATTGTCATGTAGCACAGCACAGCAGCAAGAGAGGAACCCCAGTTTCATTTTAGGAGCTCAAGGAGCCACACACTTATTTATCCATTGTGTTTGCATTACATTTTCCCAGAAAGTATTCTGCTCCCAACAAAGCCGTTGCCCAAATGGAAACCTTTCCCCAGTAAATATTGTTTTGGTACAGTAAAGATCACATGAAAGTTAAGGGCTACTCCTCCCACAGACTTCCTGCAATGTGTGCCTCAGGGCACACGCCACATGTCTTTGTGGTACTCAGTATTTTATATATGCTCTGTGGCTTTTAGGTCTTGGCTACAAATTCCAGCTTTAGTTCTAAAATGCCTTGATGAAAATTACTGTTGGCTGGTCACAAAACTCTGGAGCTCAACCCAAGGCCATAATTTCAGCAGCAGTGTACCCACTCACAGTCCAGTGATACAAGTATGAAGCCTATCTACAGTTTGGCATGGGGAATTACCAAGCTAGAAGACAGAAATGGGTGAGCTCAGCTCCCTCAGCTGAGCTCACCCTGTCCCCACAGGATCCTCTGATACCCCTTCTGCTGTCGAGTCCATTTTGCAGGTCTTCATTTTGTCCTCCATTTTCCTAAAATGAGAGAGATGAGGAATTTTCAGACGTTGCTCTTGGAGGTCCCACTCTTCAGCTATGTCCATCCATAGGAAGCTGTTGGAGAGTCAGTCATTTGCCCTGTGTTACTGGGTGATGTTCTGAACACAAGAAAAACAGGACAGTGCAACCATTCAAATACCTATAAATTAAGTGTAACACTTCAGCAACAGTCATTGCCTGCAGATCCAGTCTCTTTTGAGAACTTACATTCAGAATTCTTGTTCATCTGAATTCTTTTTTAACATTTCCCAGTATAATAAAAAATAAACTAAAATAAAAATACTTAGTGTTTACTAAAGGAAGTTGTTCCATAGCTTTCTGAAAAGAAATATTTTTGTCTGTTTAGGCTGCAGTTGGAAGTATAATACTTGAATCACCAGCAGCATTGAATTTTAGAAAGGTGTATTCTGACAAAAAATGAATTGTCCCTTTTATATTACAATTTTTGGACAAATAAGGCAAATGGCAAAAAGTACTTTTCATTTGGTGTACCTTGTAGGAACTCAAAAAACCAAAACAATGTAAAGCATTGTTTCCCTCCTTATTCCTATGAGGATTTGACAAGGAACACAGCTAAGCTTCATTGGACTCAATGACCATCGAGGCCTTTTCCAACCCTGGTAACTCAGATAAGACAGCCCACAGAAGAGGATGGGTCCATGGATTATGCTGAGGCAGCACAGGGACTTTACAGTGATGCCAAGTGAAAACTTTGTGGACTTCAGAGAAAGGAAGGAAAACATTTGAGTCAAGGGAGTCACTCTGGTTACTGTAAATATAGGACTTGTTATTTTTATTTTCTTAAAATTGTTAATAAAGAAATAAGAAGAAAAAAACCCAGAGGAATTGAAAGGACAGAATGGAGAGAAGTGAGGTCACCTTGGGATTAATCACTGCAACACACTGAACATAGGCACACATCTCATCTTTGTAAGTGACTGAAGATTAAGATTTAACTCTGTATTACCAATGTACTGCTAATTTCTGAGCATTTTGAATTTTTGACACTATCCCTTAACTTTAGCATCTACTCCCTTAGGGCTGATTGTTCTTCCTTGTATTTGAAGAGGGCAGAACAGAGGCTGCAGGCCAAAACTAATCTATCTGGTTCCTGCCCTCACAGGTCCCACTGTATTGAAAGTTGTCAATACCTGAGACTTTCAGATATGTTACATCTTAAATCAAAGCCTTTCATAAAGTTAGAATATAAGCCTAGTGCAACATTTTCATGCTTTCATGCAGTATCTTAAAGGTGATCTGGGCCTTCTGGGTGTTGGTCACATATGTTCATACAAAGGAAAAAAAGAACAGAAAAGATCAGTACATTTAAATTTAAGGCCACTTAGAGCTCTCATCCTTCACAGGCAGCAGGAACCACTAAGCCCTTGGAATTCAGACCATACAAGCACATCTCATTTGGAGCTGAGTGGCTTGTAAAAGGTTTAGGGCAGAAAACTTCATTGGTATTTTAGTATGTGGCATTTCTCCCATTCTGGTATTTATACATATTCCTTGTTATGCTGAGACTGTCAATACATAAAATTAATTTTTATTTCCCTTATTGATTTTTTTTCATTTTAATTGCCTGACCATTTTTTATTCTTACCATCATTAATTGTGAAGACTGAAAAAACAATTTAAAATCAATTTTGTGAGTCCAAGCTAACAGGCAAACAAATATTAACAGTCTGAAACTCAAATCATATGTCAGTGTTGGCTTGCTCAGGAAACGCAGATCCACTTCTGCAATGAAGATGCCAGGATGGCAAATAGCATTAATTTTTGAATTTGCATCCAATTTTCCAAAAGATCGATGCCCTTATATAACTAAGTTTAGCAGAAAGCTACACACATAGCCCGCGTTTCACATTCAGATTAACAAAATTCCCATAAAAGGTGACTGTTAGAATCCCTCTTTGTGGATGAGATTTTAGTCTGGAGAAATCCAGGTAGATCACTCCTCTCCACGTAACAGAAAACTGTTAACTGCATCACTGACCATTTTCGTATTTAGGTGAAGCTAGTTTTAAATTATTTAACAAGGAAATAAAACCAGCAGTCACAGTTAACTAAATTAAACAGTCATAAAAAATGCTGGATGATTATATCTTTTAAGCTCTTCTTCTGGAAAACAACTTAAAAAGTAAGAATGAATACTAAAGGCAACTTTCAGAAGTCAAAGATGACATGAAACTTGTGGTTTTGTCCCAAAATGAGCAACAATGTCTGAAGAGCAGAGCACCGAAATGATGCATCAACTGGAATGAAAACTTCCACTTCAAAGGTCTGATATACCTAAAATAAATAAATACCATAATCCATAAAATAAACCAGCACATTTTATAATTTTTAAAACTTCTTGTAAGGGGTTTACAAACTGGAGGATACACACAAAATAACTAGTCCAAAGTATTCCTTAAAAATTATAAATTATTTGCTACAGTTTCTTTAATGGAGATTGCAGGAGTAGGTCCCACATGAGTCCATATATAGCCCTTCTCTGGCCTTGTAGGAACAGTAGGGAAGGGAGATGATCGAGATTTGAAATATTCCGAAGGTGCATGACAAACAAATTCTAAATATTCCATTTTTCTTGGGAGATCTTCTTCTGGTCCTAGAAAAAAAAATTTCAAAGACAAAACTTGAAGGCATAAAACTAATTATGTTGAATAAAAATATGCCATGACAGCCAACATTCCCTTACAGAATTTGCCTTTGCAATCCATAACTTTCCTAGGAAGGTAGCCTCCTGCATTAGGCAAGAAACCTCTACCTTTAATTTTGCTGGGCTGATCTTCCCCCCCATCCCATTTGAAGCATTCTGATATTTGAGTGAAGCACCGTAGTTAATATATTTAAAATACATTCTATTTGTGTCCTGCCTGTTAGAAGGACTTTTCTGAATTACTAATTTTATCATCAATAGCAGAACAGTCTCTATGCCAGTGCTTGCATGCTATGTATTTTGAATACCCAGGATAAAGATCAAGTAATTCAGGTCACTTTAAAAGAAACAACTTGGACTGGTATATCAGAATCAAAGTTACTATGGTTTAAACCTATCTGTAGAGCAATAATTTGGTCTTTAAAGCTGCACAACTGTAATTATACCCACAAACACTCAGATAATCACAGTACAAGATAATACACTGCAACAGTGGTAATCATATTATAGACACAAGATAAATAAAATGTGTTATTACAGTAAGTGAGATGTTTACAAGATTAGAGTCTAAAATGTGGAACGTGCATAAAATACCTTGAGAAGCTGAAATGTTCATTCAAATAATACAACTCTGCATTAGCATAGGCACACGCAAGTAGTTGCACAAAGTGAAGGCTTAGAGATTACCTATGATATAGGATGCTGGGTCAAAACAGTCTTTGGGGCTGGCTTGTGTAGGAATGAGCCAGGTTAGTGCAGCACTCTTTTCACAGTATTGGTCCTGAATAAACCCACGGATCTGAGCGTAGTATGTTCTTCCATCCTGCTCATCAACCACCGAAACAACATCTCCAATTTGGTAGTACACACCCTAGAAGACATACAAATGACACTGAAATCAAACAACCTGATTTTTGTTAGCTTCACTTCACATCCTTATTCATATATTAAGTATCAGTACCCCAAAATCATCCTAATTTATGCCAGTCTTGAAAGGCAGCTTCAATTCAGCCACATGCAGAAGAATGGTGGCATAAAAAAGAAAGGTGTTTGTTTTTAAAACTGATAAAAAGAACACAAACAACCCCAAACAAGCCTGTTCACAACAACACTGCAAAGTATCAAAGTAGCAACATTCTACATAAGGAGGACAGAAGCTTTGACATAGTTCTTAGGAATTTCTGATAAAAACAGACACACAAGACAGTAATTCTTTTCTGAACTGGTCAACAGCAAACAAGAGATTAATCTGGAATGCCAGGCATGAAGCATCTGGTCCCTGAAGAGTATGGAATCTCAGACTGTGCAGTCTCCCACTGCTTATCCTGATTTTTTGGGGGAGGAAAAGGGGGAAAAGCATTCTGTTTGCTTGTACTGCTGGGAAACAAAAGCAAATTACAGAACTTTAGAACACCAAAACCTTGGCATGCTGGTAAAGCTGTTCTCAAGCACGCTTGCTTCACTGCAAGTGCCAACAGATCTTGTTCCCAAGGCGTTTGACCTGCTTGCACCAGCTCTGAAATGGGAGCCACCTGAGATGCTGGGGCACTGCAACCCAACCCCTTTATGGGAAGTATGTTTTGCACCTAAGGTGGAAACATCACACAAATCTAAATAATCATCTTCAGTCACTTGACCTCTGCACAGTGCAAGTTAAGTTTAAAAATGCTGACAGCAATAATTACCAAAAAAAAAAACAACCAAAAAAACAAACCCACTTTTTCTTGGAAGAGAAAAACCTGGGACAATGGTAACTATTTAAACTACTTAGGTAAACTACCTTACAAGATTCAATAGCAATAACTACGGCAAACCAAAATCCTACACAACTTTTAGGCAAGGAAGAACAGTTTCCGTGACTATATCCCTAGTGCTTTCACTGTCCATGGTAATTCTTGACGCTGGAAACAGAAACAGGATAATAATTTTTGCCAATAGATTTGCATAAACCATACCTTATAAAAGATTGATTCTGCTGTAATTATAGTGGACACAGACTCAGGAGCCTTGATGGGCTAAGAAAAGAATATAGAAATAGAAAATCATAAGCATTAAAACAAATCCACCGTAAAGTTCCAGAAATTGTTTTTCTTTTTAGACAACTTACAGATACGTTATCTTCCAAGAAAACTAGCAAACATTATTACTTTAAAGCTCACAGCAACAGAGCTAACGTTTTCATCTCCAGGATTTTATGCGGAGAAGCGAGTGCGAGTGCTGAGCTCCCGTGACCGGTTTCTCTCTCCATTCCTCCCGCGGGCTCCGTGTCCGCCCCAGCCCGGCACAGGCTCCCGACCCAGCCGTGGCCCCGGCGCTCCGCCTTACGTTTTTCAGCTTGAAGATGTGCCTCCTGCCCTTGCCCTTCGTGGAGACCTTCTTCTCCGCGGCGGGCGCAGACTTATACTTGGTGTTCCGGAGCCGCGCGGAGCGGCGGTGGATCTCCTGCTTGCTCTGTGGGGAACGGCACGATGAACACGAGGGGGACGGCCCGACCGCCCCGGGCCCGGCCCCGCCCGGCCCCGCCCGGCCCCGGCGGCTGCATCGCCCTGGCCCCCGGCCGCCTCACCTGCTTCCCGCCGCCGCCGCCGCCGCCGCCGCCGCCGTTGCTGTGCTGGGCGGCGGCCGCCGAGGTGGTGGCGAAGGCGGCGGGGGGCGGCGGCGCCGAGCGGGCCGTGCAGTTGTTGCACAGGATCTCGCCCTGCCCGCCCTTCTTCCACATGGAGGAGGACGTGCTGCGGCACACGCTGCAGGTGGGCTTCAGCCCCAGCGGCATCCTGAAGCCGGCGCGGGGCCCGCGGGCCCGACAGCGAGCGGCGGGAGCGCGGCGCCCACAGCGGCCCCGGCGCCGGCCCCTTCCCGGCGGCGGCGGATGTGGCGGCGGCGGGGCCGGGAGCGGCGGGGCCGGGCCTGCCCTCTGCTGGCGGCGGCCGCGCCCCGGCCCCGGGCACGAACGGAGCGCGGCCCGCCCAGGGGTTGCTCTCGCCTCGGCCGGAGCTGTGGCGCAGAGAGCGGTGGCCTGGCGGGCCCGGAGAGGGACGGAGACGGGCAGGGGGAGGCACGATGGCGCAGTTGAGGCTGGTCAGCCTGGAGAAGGTCGTGTGGAGGCCTCGCAGCGCCTTCCAGTGTCTAAAGGGGACCTACGGGGAAGCCAGAGGGGCTCTTTGCCAAGAACAGCAGTGACAGAACAGGACAGGGGAGAATGGGTACGCATTGAAAGGCAGAGCATCTATATTAGATATTAGGAAGAAATTCTCTACTGTGAATGTGGTGAGATACTGAAGCTGGTTGCCCAGGGAGGCTGTGGATGCCTCAAACCCGACAGTGTTCAAAACTGTGCTGGATAAGGCCTGTGCTGGATAAGACCTGGTCTAGTGGGAGGTGTCCCTGCTCATGGCAGGGAGGCTGGGACTGGATGATGTTTCAGGTAGCTTCCAACCCGTGACATTCTGTGATTCTGTGCAGCAGAAGCCGTCTCTGGTGCGGTTCCTGTTTGCAGGTGATGCCAGTTGCTGTCATTCAAGGATTTATAGCTGTCACTCTTCTGGCTCAACAGAAAATCAGGGGACAGGAGATGGACTGCAGTGATTGTCCTGATTCAGGAGAAAGTGTTGGTGGATATTACCATCAATATATGCCAGTTTTTGCCTTCATTTAGATTAAATATTTGGAAAAAATACTCTGCTTTGAAGGTGGTGAAGCACTGGAACAGGCTGCCCAGAGAAGCTGTGGATGCCCCATCCCCAGAAGTGTTCAAGGTCAGAAGGTGACCCTGCCTATGGCATGGGTGGTTAGAACTACATGATCTTAAAGGTCCCCTTCAAACACAAACCACTCTATGATTC
Source organism: Motacilla alba alba (assembly GCF_015832195.1). Classification (NCBI taxonomy): domain Eukaryota; kingdom Metazoa; phylum Chordata; class Aves; order Passeriformes; family Motacillidae; genus Motacilla; species Motacilla alba. The sequence continues at coordinate 23,120,389 of NC_052017.1, read as the reverse complement.
TCTGCCCCTCTTGCATGAAGCCTCAGTCACGTATCAAGTAGTTTAAAAGGCCAGAGACTGAACATGTGCCTTTGTGAAGCTTTGAGAGCCAAATGTAGGAACCACGGATCTAACAGTGGTTCCTCACCTACAGCCACTCATGTGGCCGTGGGCCATCCCTTGTAGATGTTTTTCTAGTCAGATGTTATGAAAGAAATGCCCAGTCATGCATGAGGATTTGCAGTCTCTTAGTTCCCATATTCTGTTTCCGTCCTTAGGGTTTATTTAAAGCTTCTTTGGTGCAAATGAAATTGATTTTTTTCTTGTCCTCAGTGGACACAAAGAGCCATTTTGGACACAAAGAGTCAAATTTGCAGGGATCTATTAACAGATGCTCCCCTCATGCAGTGTGCAGTGGATGCAGGGTGCACCTGGGTTGCTGCTGGCTTGTGGACAGCTATGTTTCACCTCTTGCATGCTTCCTACACACCAAGTTTGGCTTTCTTGTCTCACATGCCAAATTTATTCCTCAATTTTGATTTAAATCTTTATTTACCCTCATCTCTTTTCAAGCTGTTTATACTTAATCAGGTGCATTTTTTTGCTTTCTGTTTCTTTAATACATCTCTCCATAGTTGTGTTTTGCAGATCAGTGATCTCTCAGAGCCCTTAAGCTCTTCCCACCACTTGTTTTTTGCAGCTTCTGTCTACTTTTGTTCCCAACCACCAACCTCAGCAGACCTCCACTGCTGGGCCCCTCTCACTGCCATCACGTTGGCATAGCTTCACTAGTCTGCACAGAAAGGGGCTAGAAATGAGTGACAATGTCCATTTCTGTCCAGATAAATATCTAATACTTTGTGAAGGTTTTTATTTTGTGAATTTTTATAAGATTTCTTGTTAAAAAAGCAGTACTTTTTTTTCAACTCCAGTTCTACCATCTTCCTGACTCCTGGCTTCTAACCCCTTGGTCTTTCTGAAACCATGTGCAGGGTCTTTTCTGTCACAAATACAGAATGTATACATATATGTGTATACTCATAATTAAATATGCTACTGTATATTGTTGATAACTTACCCACTGTGATTATTCTTTCTGCTTTTAAATAACTTGAATTTTAAAAAAAGCCACAAATGAATAAAGCTTAAGCTTTAAGAAACCTAATCTGAGGTGGTAGCTTAAGATAATTAAAAATGGTTTAGACAACCATTTTTATGTTGTCAAGAAGTTTTAGTTTAGTATTTCAGGACAAGTGTTGTTCTGTCATTTCAATGGAACCACAGTAAAACAACACCTCGAGATTACAGTCTTCTTGGTCTGATTATTCTGTTGGCCTTGTGTAAGACCAGAGAGAGGCAGGGATTGCTGTCAGTGCAGTCTGATCACCCCTACCTCACCTGGAAGGTGACACAAAGGACAGTGGTTATGATGTTTTGTTAAAAATTACACCCAGCATGTCTTTTGTCTTGGGCAATAGCTGAAATGTTCTGAGAATTGCTGAATACTTGGTAGTTATGGGTAGAAGGAGAGGAGGGGCTCCTCAGGACTTTAAGTAAAGTACCCTCTCTCCAGAGGATCTCAAGCCTTAAAATGTCAATCCCAAATTTTGAGCATCCTCTTCAGTTTCCTGATTCTCCTTAACAGAACTAGCCTCTCTTTGGAGCTGGAGTGGGTTGACTCAGTCTGAGGCCTGACTGGAAATGCCTGATGCAGCTGAGGCATTTTGCGCTGTGTAAGCTCAGCTAAAGTTGCAGAGTAAATGTTTTCTTCCAATTAATGTGGTTTTCTGTTCATTTTATTTTACCACAATAAGAAAAAGAGCTGCCCTTGGGAGTTATCAGAGTGCATTCCTGCTCTGTGAAACTTTCAATGTAGACTCCACAAAGAGGTGGAGGAAATAAAATGTTGGCTCCACCTGTGGAGGGGGACTGTGTTAGACACTCTGTCAGTACAGAACCATTTCTCCTCAGGAGCTCTCAGTGAGAGTGATTTTTATTGGAAGTGATGCAAATCTGCACACACTGCTCATTTCCTGCTTCAGTAGTTGGATTGTTCTGCAGTGGATTTAATTGCATTGCTTCCTCCTAGCTTCTTACTGCTACCCTGCAGTCAGCTGGCTCACAGCTGAAGAATTCTTTATTCTTATTATGTGTGTGTCACTGTTCCACAGTCAGCTGCAGAGGACTCTTTCTCCAGAAATATTTGTGTTGTAAATGCATGAAATTTGGTATAAATCTGATGGACTGGTGCACTCTGCATTTCCACGTGGTTCTGTTCTAAGGTTCTGTACTTAACAGCTCTCTTGTGAGAAAAGCAGCTTGTATTCTCTTGACTCCCAGAGCCACAACTGATGCTGTTCTTGAGATGTGTTGCACAGTTATTACTTGCATAAGTAACTTGCATCTGTCTCTGCAGCTTTTGGGTCTTAATTACTCATTCGAGTTTGTAGTAGAGCCAGGAATTCACCCTGGATTTTGTGAGGTCTTTGTTTTTGGCCCTCATGAGGGACATGGGTAGGTAAAGCAATGGCAGAGATGACATAAAATGACCAAGAGTACTTGGTTCTTTCAAGGCATGTTAAAGCTGTCTCTTGAGCCAGACAATTGCTTGTAAAGAAACTGGCTATCATTGTGTCCATGTTTTGGCTTCCATTTTCACCACCCTCCCTGAGTATTACAGCCTTCTGTGAGGGTGCTGAGGCACTGGAACAGGTTGCCCAGAGAAGCTGGGAATGTTCCATCACTGGAAGTGTTCAAGGCCAGGTTGGATGGAGCTCTGAGCAGCTTGGTCTAATGAAAGGTGTCCCTGAGCATGGAAGGGGGATTGGAACAACGTGGTCTTTGAGGTCCCTTCCAACCCAAACCAGTCTGTGATTCCATGATCTTGGCATGCTTGGTGGAGGAAGTTGATGACATTACTGTAACAACGAACAAAATAGTTTAGTGCTATTAATGTAACAGAGGCACTCTGAAATTTCCATGTAACACTGGAGAGTGGATATTAAGTGGCACTTTAGTAACACTACTTAACAGCATCTTTCACAAAAATTAGCCCCCCCTCTTTAGCACCACTACTCGTAGTGACAAGGCATTCTCTACAAAGAACAAGTGCACAATGTGGCTGTAGCAATTAAGACAAATTCTATTTTAGATTTTTTTCAAAGCTTAATGATGGTACTTTATATTTACAAATCAAAACATTCAGCTTACTATATGGAGTCCAACTAATCTGGCACAGTACTGAACATACCCTAAAAATGTCTGTCAGCAGTCTCAAGGACCTGCTACAGAAAGTCTAAGATGTAATAAGACAGAACGGAATTAGTTTAAGTAATAAATGTTTAATCAAAGAATTTTACATATTATTAACAGCATTCATTTGGCCAAACATCTACATGGTTGTAGTATCCTACCTGTATATAAAGTGGGAATGTATCAAGTATAGACTATGAAAGTGCAAATAACAATTCAAGGTTAGAGTAATTTTTTTACATTATAAAATTAACAGGTTTACAAAATAGTCTTGCCAAACTTTTATTTTTGAATTGTAAAGTCAATGACTATGGTGTTAAAATAAGTACCAAGAAAATACAAATTTAATAGTCTAATTTCATGCTCATAAGAGTAACACGGAAACAATGGATATACTGCACAACCTAACCAAATTACATAAAACCAGAACCCACAAACTTCACTATCTTCACAGAGAGCACTCTTACATATCTTACTGTAACTTTGCAATACATCTCAATGCAATACACAATCTTTTTGAGAGAATCTTTCTATTCAGAAATTACCATTCAAGGAAGCTATGTGAGTTAAACAACTTTCAGACCAATTCATGATGACAGTTCGTGAAGGACCGTTTTAGTTGAAGGATTTTATACCTATAGGTATTTTTCAAAGGCTCAATATTGTGTCAGGAGTAGGGTGGCTATAGGAGAAGTTGGAAAATTATTTAGACTATTCTAATTCCTTCTCTCTAAAGATGCTTGAAAATGGACAAGGTTTTTATGGGGTAAGGGTAAAATATTCTTATTTCATTTTTTACTAATATGAACCTTGTAACTGCAAGGTTCCAAAGCTGGATTTGCATGAATTAGTTACCAAAACACTCACTTGAACTCACAGTAATCAATACATAAACTTTGCTATCATGACACTTGCCTATACACACTCAGTAGTAATAAATTTTTATATCATATCAACAAATCTCTGGTAACAGTTAAGCAAAACTTAAAATGGAGTGTATGTAATTTGCTCATGTTATGAAAAGTTTTGATTATATGTAATTAAAACAGCCATTTGAACAACTTATTCTAGTTGTAATTACATACTGTACCATTGTATCTCACTAACTGTAGATTGATGCTTTTAAGCAAATCTAAAACCAGTATTTTTGTTTTTCACGGTACAACAACTAGGAAAAGGTTTTTTTGTGTTTTTTTAAAATTTTATTTTTTTCTTACACTAAACAGTAATCACACAGCAAATGAATATTGTGCAATTGAACAAATACCTAGTAGTGTTTTGTATATGCAAAAACACTGACTGAACGTTTAGTTATTTACTGTAAAGGCAAGGCCATGGGTGGTTTTATGGAGGTCTTTGCAATTAATAGCATAGTTACTCCAGAACAAACACTGAATTTGAATTACTTGTTTAACTGTGGCAACTATCCAGTTGGGTTAGGCAAAGGCACCGTAACATGTTGAGCAGGATGTGTTATCTGAACCTTTAATTGTGGGACTGACTAGTATATGAAAATTCTGTATTCCTATATTTTTATAAAATGTTATAATTAAAAGTAATTGCACTATTAGTGCATAAAATGCTTTGTAGAATTATGAAAACAAAGAACTATGATTGCACTTCCATTAAAGTGTCTCTTAAAATACAGCATAGCTGTTGCTAACTCACTGTATTTTAATATTTAAAATAACTGTTTAACAGCAGCATTAGGTTTTATTAACTTAAGATACAGGCTACATTTAATTAAATGCAGTCACCATGGCAACATATGCCAGTTAAATTTGGAGAAGCAATGCTACCCAGTGGTTTCTTCCATTGCTAAGAATTGTGGGATTAGTTGGATAGAGTAGCACTGCACTGTTCCGTTAGGCTACTGCCAGTTAACTTTTCACAGTTTGGCACATTTGGACTGTAAATAGACATGAAAAAATCTTTGATTTTAAAGGGAAAGAATATCCCCTAAAACTTGTTCCTGGAGCAGTACTACAGAGAAGCATTAAATACCTCCGTTCACACTGCTAACGAAAATGAAAAATGAGTAAGGAAAAGTTATGGAAAACAAAACCAAAATGCAAATGAACTGCTAGATGTTATTTTGGTGAAATTATGAGTTCTAAAAAATGGAATAAACTATTTCTTAGGAAAACCAAACAAAATAATCAGTGTAAGCCTTTAATCCGTACTTTCAAGTTAAGGATCATCAACCTAAGGCTAAACAGATGCTGCATTGTATTAGGAATGTGGAGTACAACCTAGTTATTCCTTTCTCTTGAGAGCAAAAAGGCAAATACTACCTAATTAAATGCAAAGGATATTCCTTGAAAGGTTCACATCATTATGAAGAACTACAATTCAAGAGAACTCCTAAATATCCGTTGTTATGTCAGTGGTTACAACTGAGCTGCAATTATGTGGATCAAAGCCTCCATAATGCTTACTCCACATACTGTACCATCTGTCACCGCCATTCTTTTACTCCAGATTTAGTTTTTATTCATACCAGATGAACATGTTCAGTCCATTCACTTGAGGTTTGAGGAGTCTGACTTGAACTATCTCCTGAAGTATTTAGGGTGCTTGTTACCTCCCTGTTATTATCACCGATTTGTGATACTGTTTCACTTGGAATAATGTTTTCTTCAGAAGTGCTTTCCTCTGTTTGGGTTCCTCTGCCTTCGTTTTTGAGTGCATCCTCAAACAGTGCATGCTCTTCCTGAGGCTCCAGCCCTGTGTCTGTAAGGTTTGGTTGCCCTGCTGACCCATCTTCAGTGCTGGGTTGCTGTGACTCCTCGTCTGTTTCTGTACTTGTTGAAGGGATCAGGGCAATACTCTGTGGGTTCATGTCATGAAACCAGGCCATAATATTTCCAAGCAGATTTTCACTGGTATTGGGATCTTGACTGCTGGAATCAGCATCGCTTGAAGTTGAGTATAATCCACTTCTTGTCTCGCTGCAGGGGTGGGAATGAAGACGATCAGCTGAGAAGGGATCATTGCCTGCACCCAGTCTCATCAGACTGTCACCAAGTTCTAGAAGCTCAGAGCTGCTCAAAGCACCCCTTGGGTTGTCTATACTTATGGGAGCAGAGTCCAGTCTTGTAGGCAAAGAGGTACCTATTGCTCCTAAAGATGCCTCATTATTTAGAAAGTCTCTAGTTTCTTCATCTATGGCCAAGCCAGATTCTTGTAATGACAGCTGAATAGCTAGCAGGATGTTTGGGTCATCTTCATCCAGAGAACTCAGAGCCTGTGGAAATACATAAGGATGCTCTCAGAATAAAACTTGCATCTTGTTACATATTTTGGATGAAAAGCAATTTTGGCACAAATCTGAAATTCATTCATTATTCCTACATGTCCTTTATCAGAATAAATTTTTACCAACAGAGCTGACAACACAATTTAAAAGGTAACTACTGTTATGTCAGTGATTGTTTAGCAATTCTTACCATTGTGAATGTATAATTTGTTGTCCTAGATTCTCCCTTTCTCCTTGAAGAATTAAGAAAATTTGCAGAGACAAAATGACACAGAAAGGCAGAGCAGAGGAGAGCAAGCAAAGCAGAGAGAATGGAAAAGAGATTAGGGGAGATACCTGAAGAGAATCCTGGTTTTCAGAGCGACTGACAGGGGTATAGTCATGAAGCGAAGAGCTGTGCAGAATACCCATAGAAGCTGAACTCACCATGGAGGTGCCATGTCTTCTACTGCTGCCACCTTCCTGAGTGTCTGTTTGGGCAACCAAAACAAAAGCGGTTGAAGAACCAGTGAGGAAGCCTCCTCTGCTATGATTTACTGACAGAATCTCTTCCTTTCTTTTGGATTCCAGTTGTGTAATTTTACTCCTTTATTCACTCTGAATGAAAGAATCCGAACCACTCCTTCCACATCAGCTCTTTCACAGTGGTGAAACACCAATCCCACTGTTTTAGGAGTGGCTCCCTGGCTCATTTGTCCTTTCTGCCCTCAGTACCCTTCTCTGTGAAAGCATGGGCTATGCCATTGGGAGCATGTGCAGAAGGGGCAAAGTGCTTCTAAGGCACATACATGATTTATGGAAAGCCCCGAAAATTACTGCATGTGGACACAATACAGGATGCATTTACAGGTGGATTACAAATCACATTTGCCAATTTCTCTGTTCTTTCAAAGACAAAACCTCAGCTATAATGTTAACATTATAATAATCTTTACTGTAACATTGCAGCACAATTAAGAGTAGAGTTCTTAGGGAATACTTCAGCAATTACTGACATTGCTGTTTTCTTAAAACCAACGAAAATAGAAGTAAGATGCTGCTTCCAGAAAAAAACTTCTCTGTAATAAAAATAAATGTAAATCTTTTGACTTTGGAAAATGGAATTTTCCACTCCAAAACTCAAAATGGGATAGACTGAAATAAAATAATCTCTTGCATGCTTTAACAGTGTGCACTTGGCCATCACTACTATAGACAAAGCGTTCAGTCAAAATCTAGTCCTTGTAACTAACAAGATGGTTTTGCATTTTATTTGTAATAGAGAAGAACCAAAGTTCACTAAAATTTTGATTACTTTTTCTAAAATAAAGGATGCATGTGATCCTTTCTCCTCAATAAAGGATCTCTCCACTTGGTTTTAAAGAACAAGCTATGTGTTAAGTTCCTGAAACACAAAAATGAGGGTTTGTGCAGCATGGCTAAGATACTGAGCACACAGATTGGCAGCTCTGGAGAAACAGAGTCACGGTATGATTTGGATTCAAACTACTTCTGTACCTCTGCTAAGGTTCTGGCAGAACTGAGCTAGCCCAGACAGCCAAGTCACAGAGAGACTTTAAAGGACTGCACTACCAGCCCTCAGAAGAGCAGCACTCTGGAAAGTCACAGCTCAGGCCAGTTTCTTTCCTGGCTGCCTTTGCCAATACAGCTTCTGGGCAGAGTTTTGGAATACAACCTTAGGATGCTCTTCCACAGGCCTCTACATTCTATGCACAACTGGTTCTTTTCATTGGTGTAGAGGACTTGTGTATGTATGAGTGACCTTCAGAATTTCTTCAGAAAAGCAAACCTGTGCTGGACAGCTGAGAAGTTGTTAGTGGGAAGATCAATGCATTTTTCTTTTAGAACAGCAGCAGCCACAGTGAAGTCAACAACACTTCTAAGATCACATAAAAAAACTGCAGAGACAAGCCTTTATGTTGTATCCTGGAAAATACAGCAATGTATTTGAAATTTCTTTAAAGTGTATCCACAGAAGAACAAACACTGTGGTCACTACTAGTGATTTCTGAAGTAGGAAGAGAAAAGAGCCAGCCCAGAGAGGTCCGTACCTAATGTACTCTCACTGGGGTCGTCAGGGTCTGGAGTATTACTCAGCAGACTGTGCATGTCTCCGCGTCGACGCTGTCTGTGCCTCCTCCGATACTGAAATTCAGCATATTCCTGCATAAACCAAAGGTTACAAAACACAGGGCAGCATGCAGTACTATTTTTCTGAGTAACAAGCACCACATTTTTATAAAAAATGTGTGATTTTATATGCTTATTATAAAATCACCTGCTTTCAGAAAAATGAATTGCAAGTTGTATCATGCGACGCTTAACATAAATAACAAAAAAATCCAAGGTAATCCTAGATCTATAAAACAATGAATTAGCAAAAAAAAATTATATGTACTACCAACATTTTAATACTTGCAATCTCCTTTTTTAACAATTCCAGGAACATTACTTGTTTAAAATCTTTGATGCCAAACTTTATATATGTACCTATTGACACACTCTTTAATAAATGCATACTCACTGATTTTAGAACATAAAAACAATTGATGTGAATTAGACCAATAGATTATCTCAGAATCTCTGCTGCCAGCAATTGGCAGTAGAAAAGAACCTTGAAAAGACAACAGAAAGCTGTTAGACATACACTGGAACTTGATATATTTTTCTGAGCCTCCAGGACACTATGGCTCCAGAAAGTCTTAACACATCTGACACTCTTCTACTGTACAGTCTATGATGGATTTTTATTCAATGGATTTTTTATTTTTATTACAAATCTCCTCTACTTTTGCTTAACTTGAGCTGCTAATGAGCCATACCATATGGATTTGAACTCCTGCAGCCTATATTTTCTCATATTGTGTGTGCTTAGACAGTTTATGTAGCATTTATGGAAAAGACTCTTGACCACATCAAACTAACATCCCAAGGGTTAATTATCTTAATACTTGGATCAATTTGCATATCTTTCTTAATATGAAAGAACTAGTTTTATGCTTGAAGGGAAATTTCCAGGTATCTTTTCTGTTATGTCCAGCTGACACTGAACCTATGTAGGTAGCACTTCGTGTAATTTCAGTTATTCCTATACACAAGGCAATAAAACTATGCACACAGGTACGCCCTCTCCTCTTCAAAAGACTATTGTTCTTTATTTCTGTGAGCTCCGAGCTGGGAAATCTGTAATCCAAAGGATTCGTCTGGCCAAATGAAATGGTAAAAATAACAGTATCATTAGTTTTCCTTTCCTATATTAACTTTTCAACATCTAAAGTACCTAAAACTTAAATCCAGAAGTGTTATTTCTCTTACACAAGGACCTTATCAATGTAGATTGTATTATGAGAGTATGGTTTTTTCCACAAACTTTCTCAGACCAAGTGCTTACTCATAAGGACATATGCAGGACAAAAGGAATAGTCACAAAATCATGGGTGTGGGCAGATTTTTATCCATGGAAATTGTGAGAACATCAAAAAGTAAGTTTTATTGGACCAGACAAAAGGTCCATTTAGCCCAATATTTTGTCTTCAGTGGCAGTTAGAAGTATATGCTTGTTAGTCTATGGAACACCATAAAGAAACAAGGCAAACATGAAGTGATTCTTCTCTAAAATGTTCTTCTAGTTTTTAGGGATCTCAGGGATTTTCTAAATGCAAGGCAGAGCCTCAAACAACAGAAAACCAAACCTTGATATAGAATAATATAACTGAATTATTAAAAAAATTATAATTCTATCACTCTGAATCAGAAAAGGAATCATAGTAAGTGATCATTGAACACTAAGATTTATTCATCATACCGGATCTATGTAAAATACTTTGCAGTGAAATTCACTAAAATAAACAAAGATGACCATTATTAATTCTAGAAAATTCCTTTAGTATAGGTGGTTGCAAGTATTTGTGATAGCTACATAGCAAAGAAACCAACTTGCATCACACAGTGCCACATTTAGGCAAATCATAAAAACTCATAAGCAGATCATCTAAGCACAGCTTTAATTGCACCTTCTGCTAAACAGCTTTTCAACACATTTCTTACCAGCTTCTTCTCATAGCCAGTTCCACTGTCATCAGTAACATCACAATCAATCATACAGTAACACCACAATGAGTTTGATGTTGTCAGATGTAGGATTATTTCAAAAGAAGTAAAGGAACTGGACAGGAAAAACAGCTGATTTTTTGTAGAGAAGCGAGCCATGTTCTCACCAGCATGATGCTCACCAACAATAGCAAAGGAAATATATGGAAAAAAGTACATGGAGTTTTCTAGGATGTTTAACAATGACTAGCTAGAAAGAAAACAGCAAACAAGGAAATGTTGAAATGAAGTTTCCTTCCTGACTGAATGCTTTAATCTAATGTTCTCAAAACTAACTAAAAATTATAGGAAGCTTCTCATGTTTTAGAGCAGAGTCTCACAAACCACTTACTCTTTCCCATATACAGATCACAGAATATGAATTAAAAAATTATAGTTTTATTTCTTGGTAAAGGAGCAGAAATTAATATTATTTGAGTATGCCATTTCCATACTGCTTTAATACCTATCAATAAAAATAAATATTTGAAATATTTAACAATATTAGGAGTAAGACTGCATGTTTTTATTTGGATTTTGACAGAAGATAGAAATTTCATAATTTTTTGTCAAATTCTGCTGAACTGATACTGCATTCAAAGGTAATCTACACAATTTCATACATTTATTACTTTAAGGCTCTCCAGCAAACAGACAGCAGTTTATATTCAATTTTAAAACTGCTTTTGTACTTGGAAAATGAATGTGAAATAGCTTGTCTAATGCCACCTTAGATAACTACATCCATGTTAGAGGCATTGTTTATGGTCACTGCACAATTAGCTACGAATATATTTCCTTCTATTGTGAAATAAACAAAATGGAAAGCTTAACCAACTTGAAATGCTTTGACTCAAGATAAAGAAGCTCTTCATGCAGATTGTGATCATACCTGTGTTTCTAGCATATGCAGAACTAAGTTAAAAAAATTAAAAAGAAATAGTTTACCTCGGGGGATGCAAATCCTAAATACTCCCAATCCCATGTTCCACCAGCAAAGCTATAAAATGGAAAGATACACCATCAAATTTAGAAATAGGAGAAATATGAAAAACCTCCAGAGCTTCAAAACCTATTGAAATCTGAAAACTAGTGCAATGTAGCTCTCTAAACTTAACAAGTCTTCCCCCTTAATTCTTAATTCAAAATTAATTATGAAAACCCTACAGTTAAGTTGTTGACTATTCCAGAACTGCCTGATATGTTTAGAAAATACTTAAGAGATTTTTGAAGTGTACCAGGGATTTAGTGACAATATTGATGGAAAAAAGTAAAATGGAAGCCATGACATCTGATCATTAATATATCACAAATGGGGAAGCAATTTAGGTTGCAACATTCATAGCAGTGATCCTCAAAAAGAAAAATATGTTTTTCCCCAAAGGCTGTAATTCCACAAGGATGAAATGCCCAACGAAGTATCGCTGTCACAGTGATTTACAACCACCACACTCAGCATCTACCTCACAGTCAGAGAACAGCAGTGGGTTCCCCCACTTTGGCAGCTACCAAAAGAACTTCTTCTGAGCTGTGCAGCGTTCTGGGTGGATTACCTGCGCCTGGGTGCTTCTGGAGAGTCTGCAGGAGCCACCCCCCGGGCCACAGAGGCCAGGAACTCCTGTCGCTTCTGCTGCACCAGACAAGCTGCGCGGATGATCTTATGGCGAGGTGTCCGGAGGTAAGGCCTGTTCACTTTCTGTGCAAGGTCTTCAGTGACCATTTCTAGGTCTGTCTGCAAGAGTTAATAATACAGAAAAAACAGTTTTACAGGGAAGTGCAAATCAGGAAGAGCTCTTCTCCATAAATACTGAGGGGAATGATATCCATTTTCCTGAAAATACTTTGTGAAATATCAAAATACCCCAAAATATGTGTCCCATAGCCTACTCTTTTACTGAGCAACATTCTGTCCTCCAGCTTGGAGCAGGATTTCCCTGCACTCTGAAATACTGAGCATCTTCAAGGGACCTAAGGGACAGGAATGGAGGCAGCAGTCCCAGGTACTCCCCCAGTTTTGCCTCCTCCCAGATGACAAGCACATCAGAAGGGAAAGAAAGAAAAGAGAAGCTAGAGAAGGAGATGAAGACTGAAGCTAAAATGTTACCCTCAGAAGGCAGTTTAACAGGAAATTTTCTTACTTTTCCCTTCCATCTCTCCTTATCCTTTTCTTTTGCAAAGTGATATAAAAATATGCTACTTTTCCAAACTTGGTTACAAATATAAGACAGGTTTTATACCACAAAAAGGGCAAAAAGACACTGATAACTAATAGAAAAAAAAGGGAAGTAAAATATATCCATATATTACCTGCATAAGTTCAAATATTTCCTTCTTTGTGCTTTTAGGCTCCAAAAAGAATCCATATGGATAAGAACACTTAAGAATGCGGCGAGTTTTCAGAAGCTCTTGCACTGCATCTTCAATGAATGTGGTATCAGGACAGCCTCCCTCAGCTGCAATATGAAACAAGCATTGGGAAAGCATTTTCCTGCTGATGTCAGCATTACTTCTGTGCATATCAGTTAAATATTTTGAAAGTAAAGAGCAGCAAGTTCTCAATAACTGCACAGTGTTCTTAGGAAAAGAAATAAGCACAGAACATTAGCTTCTACCTTACTAATGCTACTTCCTCCTTGAGGCTTTGGAATAGGTAAGATTTACTGTACATTTAACTTTCATCCAATGTTTACAAATTCTAGTACTGGAGGGATGACATCACACAGCAGACTTGATGTGAGCACTGTCCAAAAAAGAACAGTTTAGCCATAACTGTGCTGATGTGATTTCAAATCTAAGGCAGAGATCACAGTAAATACTTACTTCCACTTAGAGCTCTACTCAACTGCTCCATCTTTTCTTTGGCTGTTTTTAGAAGGCGCTGTTCTAACTAGAAAAGGAAAATAAATGAAATAAAATCATTATTTTTGTATTAATAAAACAGAAACAAACATCAGTAAAAATGGCTTGACCCACACCTGGTAGCTAAGTTCATGGTTCTTAAATCTTGTATAATAGTGCATAAACCTATCAAGCTCTTGAAATCTTCTATGCTTCTTTTCAGCCTGGAAAATAATGGAGAGACAAAAGAAAGCAAAATAAGTCCTATCATTTAATACAACAATCACCATTAAATATTATTAAATAGTGAACTGTTTCTATTCAGACTATATTTAAAACACTGTGCACAGTGCGTAGTGCCATGTAAGTAAAGAGACAAAATTAATTTTTGAAATTCACAACACTGCAAATACTGCACCCAAAGAATTGATACACTGACAGTCCCTGCTATTTAAAGCAACTTTCCAAAAGCCAGAATTAAGGCATGTCTTCTGTAGTGCACAGCAGCTAATTGCAGGACCAGCATGCTCATTTCACAAAAGGAAACCATGTCACAGAGAAGTAAAATTACTTGAGTAAAGTCACCAGTAGTTGTTAACAAAGTCAAAAGCAGAAATCTTATGAATCCACCAATAAATAGTGCTTTGTTTCTGTCTCTTTGATATGCTTAAGGTTGTATTTTTCCATTTGGAACTCTGGTTTGGAAGAATTTTGATTACACTTATCCTGAGTGGAGAACTGCAACCTTAGTGCTATTTTTCAAATACACACATTCATTTGTTACCTCTACTGTCATCTCCTTGGACTGCTCCTCTACATGCTGAATAACTTCATAGCGAGTGCATCTGTAGTAGCCTCCAGTGGAAGAGCTGTGCTTCTTCCATTCTTCTAAGCATATCCAGCAAAAGTCATATTTGCACTTCAGGAAAAAGGAAAAAAAAAAAAAGTAGTTGAAATGTCTTAGATTTGTAGTTAGGCATCATCATTCCTCTATGGACAACTTAATCAACAGCATTCTGAGTGTAAAAGAATTTTGAGGAGCCTCCTTCCTATCTTACTTAGTCAGGAGATCTGTTTGTCAAACCATATCAAACCATGTCAGTCATCATTTTTGTTCCTTGGATCATTAGACTGTGTTAGGTCTACATGTTAAGTTTTAAGCAGAGGAAATAAACCAAATGGTAAATACAGCTGATCAGGCCTGGTTTTTTTGTTATTAGAAAACCAGTCCCATTTCTTTAAATAACACAGAAACTATTCATAAGAAAGAATGAAATTTTTTTCCTAATATTACTTAAAAAAACAAGATTACTGGTGTTTTTGTCATGTGGTATTCCTGACACAAAATATTAATAACAACTACCAAAGCAAGAGAGAAGAAGTCTGAACATAAACTTTGATGAGTGATTACTTCCAGGTGAGCCTTTTCTGCCCTGACTGAGTAAAGTGCTTTCAAAATAGGTAAAACCTTACAAGGAAGTGTAAGGTGACTTATTCAGGCTTCTCTGCATCAGAGAAGATCAAACTGTGTTAAATATTCTCAATTCAGCAGTGAGTGTTCAGCTACTTAATTTCAAAGTAACTGGAAGCTATTTATGGACAGCAAAAGCAAAAGCCTTCACAATTTGGTGAACGGTGTTTATCTGTCTTATAGATGAGGGGAGAAAATTTACATTAATTAATATTAAGCCTTGAGTATTATTAGTGGCATTTGATAAATTAAATTGCATTTATTCTCTCTTTAAGTTTAACCTTTCCAGGAATACCTACTTCATACCAGCCGTGTTTGTCCGTAGTTATTTCATACAATCACTTAGATACATTACAGGAAGGAATGAAATCTAATTCTTGCACTGTACTTTCGCTAATTTTGTCTCAAAAAAGAGTAGTGCTGATTTTCTTCTAAAAAGCAATGAAGACTAGAATATTTCTTCTTGTTGTTGTGTGTGGTATTCACATAATTCTCTCTCCCAGGATTTTCCTGGAAAGCTGTGAGACGCTGTGAGAAAGCTCAGAGAAGAAGAAAAACAATTCTTATCTTCACTTGCTGCATCTGTTGTTTGGCACATGTGGAATGTGTTATGGAGATTGTTTACCAAAAGGGATTTCTTAATTGGACACTGGTGATGGTGGTTTTGATTGACTGACCAATTAGGTCAAAGCTGTGTCGTGACTGTCTGAAAGGGTCACGGGTTTTTAGTTTAGTGTTAGTATACTATAGTATTAGTATGTAGTGTAACATCATATAGTATAGCTTAACAAAGCATTTGTTCAGCCTTCTGAAATCATGGAGTCAATGCACCGTACTCCCGTGTCAGGGGTCTGCTACAATAATTGTGCTGCTTCTTCTTGTTTTCAAGTATTTTTTAAAGCTGCTGGTTTATAAAAAATGGTGAGAAGTGCTGAGAATGAAGTATGAGAAGAACTGTGCATAAAGTGTTAAGTATCACTGCATCATTTGCCTACCGTTCAAACCCATTCATATTCCTTACAAAAAAAAATAATCATTACAAAATATTAAAAAGATCATATGAAACAAAATGTTTCACAAGCAACTGAACTAATAAAGCTCAACTTCCTCTTAATTTATGTATATATGCTCCTACTGCAACAATCTCAGCTCACCCAAATTATCTCCCATCTGATCACTCCATTATATTTATCTTTTAATCTCTCATAGCTCCAGAAGTCTCCTCAAAACCCAAGATCCACACCATGTTCCCAGACCCTCCTCCCAGTATCTCAGTCTCATGAGACATTCAAAACCACATCAGCTGTTTCTACATACCTCCCAAACCCAAAATCATTTTCAAGAAGGGTAAAAAGGACAACCCTGAAAACTACTGCACATCAGGCTCACTTCAGTGCATGGTAAAACCATGGAAAAGATTACTCTGGGAGGTACTGAAAAGCACCCAGAGGACAATGCAATCATTGGTCACAGCCAGCACAGCTTCCTGAGGGGAAGTCCTGCTTGTCAAACCTGATCCCCCTCTGTGACAGGGTGACTCACCCAGCTGAACAAGGGAGCCAGGTGATGTAACCTTTCTGGACTTCAGCAGAGCTTTTGATACTCTCTCACAGCCTCCTGGACAAAACATTCAGCACAGCACTAGATAACCACATTACACGACAGCTTCCCTGGACACAGGACTCAAAAGAATACTGAGTTTGCACTAAATTGGGAGGAGCTGTCCACTCCCTCAAAGGCAGGGGAAGATTCTTCACCCACAGGGTGGTTGGGCCCTGGAACATGCTCCCCAGGGGAGAGGTCACTGCACCAGGCCTGACAGAGTCCAAGAAGGGTTTGGACAACGCTCTCAGGCACATGGTGTGACTCTTGGGGTGTCTTGCACAGGGCCAGGAGTTGGACTTGTAAATCCTGGTGGATCCCTTCCAACTCAGCATATGATTAACTATCTATGATTAACTCCTGAGCTCTGTTCTATGTGTCTTTATGATCACTGAGCCTTGTATCATCACCACCTGGGCTTAACAAATCCCATCTGCTCCCTGGCCCTGGTCTGAGCCAAGCAGAGCAGGTAATTGCTGAGCAGGTAAAAGCTGGGTAGGTAGTTCAGCCTCTCTCATGGTGGCAGTACAAATGAAGTCTCTGCATCATACAGCTACCAAGTTTCATGAAACTTGCAGCAATTTATTATCTATGATCCCCCTCCTGTTCCTTGAAATCAAAGTACCCGTAAGCTTAAAAAGTGACTACAGATGAGAGAGCTGGACTGTGTAAGCCCTGCCTCGTCAGAAGCTGCACTTGTAAAACAACAAGAAAATGCCTGTTAAACTACAAAAAACAGGGTTTTATGAGTAAGGAGTATTCTCCTCTACACCAAGGTGCATGCTAGATGCTGAGAAGCAGCCATAGTCCATCATGTAGTGAGATTGAGCAGACCTCGCTGCAAAAAAAGGCAGAAGCTCCATCACTGGGGATTGTAACTTCAGCAGAGGAAGCAACAAGTGAGGTGACCACTATTCCTTGTGTCCAAGTCTTGCAATGATCTTGAGGACACCCTTCCTCACCCTCCTCACCAGGCTGAGGGGAGGCAGCTGCTGTCTGTGCAGAGGTTTCTCCACAACAAAAGAATTACTTAAAAAGACAGTGTCCTGTTTTAAGGACACTTCAAGCTGCCTAAACCCATCAAAAAAGAAAAGATACCTCTGGTTGTCAGCTAGTGCCTTAGAATGGCAAATTATCTACATTCATCAGTGTTTATTGGCCAAAGTCTTCTCCAGCCTGAAGCCACTTTGTTGATGCCACAACTGAGCTGCTCACTGGCAACAGCTGCAACAAACATGCCTTATAGAGTTTTTAGAAGTATGGAATTTATGAGCTCTTTTTAAAATAATTTAAGACAAAGAACCCAAAAAAACCCAAACCAGCAAACTTGGCATAAATCAAAGTGTAGGAGAATGTTCTCTGCTGCCAGTAATACCAAGAAAAGCCCCAATCTTCAATTTGTATCACAGAGAGAGAATAGGTGACAATATAAAGGAAATAGGATCAGCACAGCAATAGAGACAGACCTGCACATTTTCAGAAAAATAAAGAGAATTACTTTTTAAATCTGTTGGCTTTTTATTGAAGGCCAACTATGTAAAGTGTTCGCTACTTTCGTATTTTTAATGATGCTCCTCAAAGAGGTAATAGTTGTAGTTACAGAAGATATTTCTGACATAAAGAAATGTCTAAATATGCTGCTTTTAACTAACTTCAGTGAAAGAGCATTTTCAAATGATACTGAACTCATGGCAAAAATATTTTTTCTATTTTGGTAGCACAGTGCAAACTTGTGACTAATTCTCTGGCTGCTGTCATCAATAAATTTTCATTGGAATCACTCTCTGCTGTCTTTTCTTTCCTTCTGATTAATTCCTGTTTACAGTTTCCCACCTAAACTTCTCTGCTTTGTTGCTATGTTAGAGAAATAATGCAAAAGAAAAATATAGTAAGGCAAAACCTTCATTAGACCTAAGCCTTCCTTAAAATTTTACATCTGCCAATTAAAACTGTTCTTTCTCTTCTACATTATTAATGACGATTGAACCATCAGTTATTTGTTTCATACTGTACTGATAATTATTCTTAGGTGTTTATGAAATTTCAATCATTATAATGTACACGTGTCAGCCAAACAGATTTCAGTAAACATTAAAACATTTTCTAAATACATGGAACCTGCCATTTGCTCATTATCTAATTCTTTCAACAGGTTCCACTAGCTATCGGGTATGACCCTTCAGAGCTTTGGGACCTCTGTGATCCTAAAATATATACAGGACATACAAAGCTGAATCTGATTCCTCAAGAAATCCCACGATGGGTCCTGTTTACCTTTGCACACTGCATGTGGTTGCAGCCCTCATTCTTCTGGATCGGGGACTTGCAGTTGGCGCAAGGTTTGGAGTTGGTCAGTAACCACAGGCAGTTGGCAGCGTCCTCATAGGCCTCACTCACTCCCACAACTTTTTGAAGATGACAGGAGGATATGGAGCATGCAAAAACAGAGAGGTTGAAATAGAACTTGTGTAATCTTTTGTGAGAATCAGATCAGGAATGACTCATATTTCCCTGTTTCTTGACAAAATATTGAAGTTTTTCTCTATACACATTTCTCATATATATTTTATTATTACATTTTCTAGTTTATACATATATAATATTAATATGCTTTTTATGTCCCATGCATCTATTTTAATACAAATTTATATACAGTATATCTGACAATTACAATTTATAAAGGGGCAAATACGTATATGAAAAAACAAGTATAGTTTGACAAAGTAGGGTGTATTTTGCCTCTTTATGAAATTTTCTGTTTTCCAAAATATTTATAACATACTATGGAAAGGCTCTGCACTGTGGTAATGAAGTTAGTATGTATTCAAATCACTGTCATCTTTACTTCTTTTGTTAATGCTGACTAAGAAAATATCTGTCCTGTGTAAACCCAAACTTTATTAGTTTTTTTTAGTAAATGTTACCTATCATTAAGCCATTTCTTACCACTCCCTTGCAGCTCACCCTCAACCTTATTATTATTATCATCACCTATGGCTTGAATTAGTTTTAAAGCAATAAAAATCTTCATGGAACACTACTGAATCACAGGAGCAGACTAGGCTAAAAATCTAAATTGGACAGGGCAAATGAAATTATATTCAATAATAAATTGACTAATTAATGAAAAAAGCTTTAAAAGGAAAGGAAGGAGTTTTGCATACCCTGAAAGAACCACACATGTATTTGTGGGGAGGAATGTTCTACAAAGAACACTCTACCACAGTACTGCAGTTAAAGTGTAAGCAGCCTCTCATTCAGGAGTATAATTTTCTTCCCCTTTTACCCTATTTTTCAACCAATATTGAAACCAGTTTTTACTTTCTGCAACTAAAAAAAATGTGTCTAAAACCAAAAGATCAAAATGGGAGCAAAACCCTCCCTGCTGGCCCTGCATGGCTCTTACGTTCTTCTGGTTTCATTTCAGATATTTTCTGTAGCCAGTCCTTCCAGGTCTGGCAGTCACAGGGTTCATGTGCTTCACCAAGACATTCCCTGGAAAAGAAGGTGTATACACAATTACTTACAACTCAGAGAACATTGTTTTAAAATGCACTTAGACTACTTGCTCACAAGCACAGATGACTATTATTGGTAAAGAATTTAAATGGGACAATAAAGGAAAGAAGCTTCTTAAAATTACAAACTGGAATAAATCAGCTGGCTTGCAGCTTGTTCTTATACCTGGGTATTATTTTAGTGCCACAAAAGTGCTCGTATATTTTCTGTGAGAAATGTAAACCCGACTACAGAGTTTATCCAAAAGTAGGTAGTTTGCTATAACAGAAATATATTTTATGTACAATTACATCTATTCAGTTGCAATAATCAACCTTTAACTAGATTGAAGCTTTTAATCTAGAACAAGATTGAAGCCCTTCAACACCAGCATAAGTATTTATGGATATTTATTCCTTCCACCAGAGCCTCTTAAATGGGGGCTTGAACCTATTTACATGGACACAGTGGAGTAATGAGTCTCTTGAGCTTCTCCTGAAGTTGCTACTAGGATTAATGATGGCAATCACTACTACACAGGGCCGCAGATACATGGCTTCCAGATGGCGCTACAGTGTGGATGTGTCAATACGCACTCTGGATTTGTAATAGCTCCGTTTTTTCTACTGGAATGGCAGCAAATAGCCTCAGACATCTGCCATATCAAAGCAAATAATTTCAGATGGGCACCAGCTGCATCAGAGCATGCACAAGCTTGCTAAAGATCCACTGGTGAACTGCTCTCTTGCAGTGCAGGTTCACAAGCTACATCAATACTCTTCTGATTGCCCTTGTTGACATTTTAAGCAGGAATTCAGGAAGAAAGAAAAGGTTATGGGAACAATTTTGAACTTCTTTCCCCTTAGCTAGTCTGCTAACAAAAAAGCTTAAATTCAGCACACATGCTTCTCTGATTTGGATTTAAGATCTTAGCTGGGAAAGATTGTACTAGAATGAATAACTGGTCTGCAATAAGGTGATTTCAGCCTTGGTTGAAAGTTAACACCTTTCATATTTGTAGGACAGTAGGACACTTAAATCATTGCCTTCAACAGTGCCAAGACCCTCTGACAGTATACAGTATTTGTTGCCAGAAAGGACTGAAATAGCAAAGATTTAACATTGACAAACTCAGTTTGAAGTTAAAAGCTGATTGATTAGTCAGTCTTTTATGGGGGGGGGTGGGGGGGTGGGAGGAGCACCATGTGTCTGTGATACTTTCAAATTTGTAGATTTGTGGATTTTTAATGAAGTTCAGTCATATCTACATCTAAACCTTTCTATCTTTATCTATCTAGATATGACAGTTACAACAGTTGTTCAAAAACAACTTCTCATGGAAGAAGCTCTTTCCTCAGCCCAACCCAAAACAAGCATTTGTATGCTGGGATGTCATTTTACTACAGTAAGAGCATTGAGCCTACTGTTCATGAAAGTTTTTATGAAAGTTGTGTTTTGGATAGACTTCCTGACAGCAGTGCATGAAAGGAACTAACACGAGCAGCTGCGCCAATTAACAGCAGGAGCCTCCCCAGACGCCTCGCTCAATACTCAGCAGGATGATTTATATGAAGGCACAGTACATACTTATTACAATTGTAGCAAGTTTCAACACAACAAGTTAAAATTCATGGAAGGGCTGAAAGAAGAATGTAATTCTGGATTTTTTCCCTCTCATGATAATATATTTTGAACCAAAACAGCAAAACAGTGTTGCAACTTTTAACTGGCATGCCAAGTGCACCTGAGGAGTTGTCGCCCCTGCAGAATGAGACTCTGCCCCTTGCCCATATCTAGGGTGAAAGGAGTGAGGACTGATGGTACAATACTAAGTGAGCACTGCCTGCTAAGAGTATTTTCCACAAGTGTCTGCTTGCTACAATTCCTTGTGCTTCTGAAACTGCATGAAGGGGGTTCTAATATGTTGAATGGATCTGATAATAAACTGAGGTAGGATTTGCGCACAGCTTTAATGTATACTACATTTAAATAATTCAGAATACTTTTTTTGAAAGGGAATAGAATTTTTTATTTGCTACAATTGATTACATTTTGTTAAGATACTGTTAGTGGTGCATAATGAAAACTGAGTAAATTCTAGGAAACTCTGCATGGAAGAGGAACATTCCTACTCCTACATTAAAAAGAGAAAAAAAATTGCTCAATAGACTCAGAGAATTTTCTTGCTTTTATGAGCAGGAAGGCTACAGATATGAAAAAAAGTAAGTGATTTTCTAGGGGCTGTTTTTTAATACATAAATTCAGAAGAATCTCATACTAAATGCAGCATCAATTGCTATTACAATGTCAAAGCTGTAGATTATTAGGGTAAAACTTGCAGAACTGACAGAAATATGGAACTGTGAGATGTACTGATTGAAATTTAAAGAGACAAAGCAAGCTCCCTTTAAACACACGGTAATGATGAAAACTCTTGACTTGAGAGTACATTTTTTTCTCCAGAGGAACACATTCACGTATAGAGTTTTTGCACTGTAAGACTGGTGGGGTGTCCTTAGCAGATGGTTCTGATTTGAGGTACTGCAAGATGCTTTTGTTACTAGCAGAACTTTCTGCCATTGCTGAAACTCTCCATTCACTTTTGTGGAGATGAATAAAAACGCTTTGGAAAGGCCTTCTGGGACATTTTATTGCTAACTTGAAGTATTTTTCAAGACTATATTTTTCAAGACTTCATTAACTATATTTGCTTGTGCAGTATTTCAAAGCATTAATGTAAAAAGAATATACAGAAATATTATCAGGAAACATAAAAACCCCATTTCTCCTAAAATTAGTCATTCAGAGGACATTTTCATTCTCGGAGAACATTCTAGGGAGCTAGTACATTCAGTCCCTGTAAAGGAAGCAGAAGCTACCATTGTCTGAAGGTTCATGTCAATATGACACTGAAGTGGTGTCAGGTTCCTTCAGGTTAATGGAAAAATTGATTCTCTACTATCAGAAGCAAGAATGAGAGGATGGTACCTGCTTGTGGAAGGGCATTAAGTTTTATTGTATTTTCATTGGTAGAAAACATATTCTGGTTTGTTTCCATGGGATTTGCTTCTTTCTGAGTTCTCCATCCATTGTAAATAACCTCTTCCCCAGGAAGAAATGTTTTCTGGCTTTTGTGGTTATTTCACTAGGTCTGTTTTGTTTTTTTTTTTCCCTTCTTCCTTTCATTCATATGGGAAAAGAACTAAAATCAGAAGCATCTTTCATTAAGAATTATGATACTTGGAATCAAGCAGATGATTTTTGATGTGCTTGTATAATGGTTTCAATTGAAATATGAAAAGAAGAATTGCTGAACTTGTCTGAATGTCTGTACTTTGGCTGCCCCTTTTTTATTTTCCAAAAACATAAAGATGTCCCACTGCAATAGTCATAAATTGTCAGTCTGATAATGCCATGGAAAAACATGCCAATTTTTTTTTACTTTTGTTGATACTCTTATGTCCTTTTCTAGGAAGTGCTGAAGATGGGCAATCTGAGGGATGTTTTAAGAAATATCTGGCTTTTTGTTCCTTCTTGAGCTTGTATTCATCTTAAAACCCAGTAGAAGACAACAGAAAGAAAAAGTGCTGAACCTCAAGTGAAACAAAGATTGGAGTGATGCTGCAAAGAGTATAGCTGTGTGTGAAGGAAATGGTCCTTCATGGCCCTATTTCAACTCCAGCTTCTTTGATGTGATCCTAGCAAAATTCAGGAAGAGCTAAACATTGCTGGTTTTCTACACTACAATAGAGCATGTGCCATGTTTTGATCCTAAACCTACACAGACACAAAAATCCCTGTTCCAGTATCCCACTTTTCCTCTGTTCCTTCAAAACAGAACATCACAACACTCCATGCTGTTGTTTTGCACCTAACAGAGACAATAATGACTACTGGATTATAACTCTTTGCAGTGCCCCAAAATACTACAATATTCATGTAGTGCATGGATAGAGGATATAACAGTCATTTATCATTCCATACCAATTTCTGTTGCACTCTTGGTGCCATGTGAGACTTTTCAATCAGTCCCTGGAATAGCAGTGACTGTGAGTTTATGTAGAGGCAGGTAAGTTTCCAATACTAACCAGCAGAAGAGATGTCCTTTCCCACAGTCTACTGCAGGGGCTTTTAGCATAGGGAAGCTAAGAGTATCTGACCCTGTTGAATTTGTCCCTTGTCTTGTTAGCCTTACTGCTCTTTCACAGCCAGGTATAGGACACCATTTAATAGCAGGATTATTTTCAACAAAGGCCTGTGGGGGGAAACAAAAAGAAAAAAAGGAAAATATTTTACCACGTAAGATCAGATTTCATCCTTGATATAAAACAATTTGTATTCATAGTCCTCCTTTGAAGGAACAAAGCAAAAATCTATAAGGCAAGTCTTGTAGCTACAAGGATAGACTTTTAAATATGTTTATAGAAAGGCAATAATTAAATTTCCACCTTTTTTTAGTAACAACAGTACTTCAGACTTACACTAAGAATGAAATTACTTACATTCCAAACAAATGTTCAATATCTGCAAGTTAATTCCTTTGTGATGTGGCTAACAGTAAACTACTATATACACACTGGCAATACACTCATTAGCAGAACTGATTCTTTCAGTTGGAAAGAATGAAAACCTTACTGATTAAACAAAAATCTCACAATAAGCCAGAAATCAGAACCAGACTAACTCAGTAATTTATTTTCCATCTTTTTTGGTTGATGTAACAGGCCATCTTTTGTAAAAACTGTATCTAATAAATGAGGAGAAAAAAGGAACTTCCACTACTTTGCTTCAAACCTATTCTGATCAACAATCACTTAAAATAAAATATGCAAGAGATGAGTCAGAATTGGCAATTTAATTTGCATCTCACTGTGTAATAGAGACTTGTTGCAGAGAAAGTACTGTAGTGTAAATGAAAAAATATTTCTCTACCTCTGGCCTGTCACCACTGATAAAGTAGCACATTTCTCAAGACTAGTTCATTACTGCACTAGTATAAAAGAAGAAAGTTGAATTAAAAGATTGCTTTTAAAAACAAATTGCAATGACGAAAACTAAATCAAGCTTTTCCTAACTCCTCTACCCATATACAGCAATCATATCAAGCATTGTACTAGGAAGTTGTTTAAAAGGAAACAGGTGCTATTTCTGAATGCAGTAAAAACAATCTGAAAACTTTTAGAATTTCAGGTTGCAAACACAAACAACTCTGACTGATTAAAACCTTCATATCACCTGTTACAAAAATGAGTTTGATCAAATTATTTTATTAATACTGCATTAGACAACAGACAATGGAAATATGGCATTTCTACTTAAGGAATACATAAAATGTTCTTTCTTTTTTTCTCTGTGGTACAGCAAACATTGATATTATGCTGCATAAGAGCCAAGACATATTTGCACATATTTGTTTATGAATTTCTACTTGGAAAGGTACAGATCTATTGCAGCATTTCATACAGAACCTTTAAGTTACTTCTTATGAAATGGAATAGAGTTCAAGAGTATAGGAACAGTTTGATAATTTACCTTAATGTCAAATTGAAGGTATCGCTTGTCCATCTCCTTGGAAACCACACTTTCTATGATGTCTACAGGCACAAGCTGGAAACAATCATATGCTGGGCAAAAAATGTTGTGAGCTTCACCCTCCTGAATTTTCAGATTCAAAAATCTGCCAGAATTTTGCCAGTCAGTATTTGAATAAAAAGTAAAAGATAAAAGGCTGTTGAGTACTTTACACTATGTTCACAGGTATTCACAATGATTACTTTTCAAACAGAGAAATAGAAGTCTACCTTTCTGCTTAAAAGAGCAAATTTCATGAACAGCATAATTAAAAAAAAATAACACTGTCATGGTTCAAATGTGAGCATCATCAGTAATATTTAGCCCTATGTTTGTGGTTTCCATCCTTGCCATTTATCACACAGCTCTGTATTGTTTAATTAAATTGAGCATGATTTCTACCTTAAATCAGAAACAGAATATGTAAGTGTAATTAATCTAGGAAATAATTAATTTAATATGCAATTATTTTCTACAACTGCACTACTAAAACTAGGCCTGTTTTTGGACATGAATATCTAAATACAGAACAAGCTCAAAAATATGCTGAAAGCTGGACTTTTAACAGTTGTTGTTTAGTTTCAAAGCTGTAACAGGCTTATTAACCTGACAACAAGGATGATACCATTCTAACTTTAATCATTTAAAGCATAGGCAATTATTCCAAGGGAGTCACTTGAGATCCTTTAATAGTTAAGGTAGAGATACCTGTCAATTCATCCCATCTTAGATTCGTATCTTAGAGTCGGGTACCTCAGTCCTGGCTATGCTCCAAGTGACTTAGGAATGACTGGCTCAGAAAGATGAATTCCACCCTCAGTATGCCACCACAAACACTTGCCCTTGAACTGTGGCTCTGAGCCTGTGGCTCTGAGCTGGCCCCTGTGTCCTGCACAAAGGACACACAGTCCAGCAGCCAAATTAGAAGCACCACGTCAAACCAGCGATCTCTGGTAACTCCTGCATCCTGCCCAGGGATTTGCAAGGCAAGAGAAGCACGACTAACAATTTTCTGGCCACTGAAAAGAACTGCCTTTGGAAAGCTCATATGGAACAGAAAGTTCTCTTCCTTAGCACCAGGCCTATGGGTTCATAGGAATGGGGCTGATCTGCAGTAGGAAGAGCTGTGCAGAAATGGTGCTGTAACAAGACACTACAGGGGTAGAGATCAAGTAGTACAATCTCCTGAATGGGGACACAGATGAATACAAAGCACTGCATACATATATAATTATTGCTGGGAAATATGATTAATATTTATACTACCATAATTATCCATGTCTGAGTTTTTCACTAGCATGACTACTCTGACCTATGCAGTAACAAGAGCATTAGATTAATAGAACTTTTAAGTGAAATCTACCCCTCAGTTATTAACCTTCAACATAAAGAAATAATTTTAATTGCTTTTCTGATTGGAGATGGATTCACAACGCCTAAGTTTAGTGTGCTAAACTCAGAGATGGAATTAAGCATGTGCTTTATTTAGAAACTGTAAACCCCAATGCTGCCAACATCACACACATCCACTCTGAACGAATCAAGAGTAGGCTTATCTATTTACACACAAGCGTAAAACATTTTATGAAGAATTTTGCTTAGTCAGAACCTAAACAAACATTACATAAGCCTTAACCACTTGATAACAGTTGTTTGAGTGACAACTAAAATATACCATAGGTTCAAACCAGCAATTCTTTGAAATCCAAACAGTACTTTAGCATTAGCAGTTTATGGTCTCTGTTCTTCCCTCTTCAACACAGCAAGTATGGAAGTCTCTCACATGATAGAGAAGTACAGATACTCACGCCTCCCAGCAAGCTCTGCAGAAGTCATGTCCACAAGGCATATCCACTGGGTCTTCAAACACAGAAATATTACACATGCAAATGTCACACTGTAAATGACAAAAATGCTTCTGATTAAGAAATACCCTAAAGCTTTTTGTATTGTTAGCAGAATGAGTTATGTTGGAAAAGCTCAGCAAAAATTTAAAGCAGCGCTCAAGTAGGGGGAAAAATCAAGCTCTATCCAGAAAAAAAAGTTATTTAAGCTATAGGAATGGGAAAGATTTGGTATCTCCACTTCTATAGCTCCCTATGCAGAGAGCATATTTTGGGCTGCTTTTTGCAGTGTCCTTGAGCTCAGGAAGTGCTTCACCCTGCAGAGAGTTGGAATCTCAGAGTTCTAGGTGCAAATGGAGCTGAGTTTTTCATCAGCTTCACACACAGCCAGAAATTAGTTTGGAGATAATAGAGGCTACAGGAGATGTTTAGCATCTCACACAGTCAGGTCTAAATCAAGATGGAGCAGTTTGAGTGTGCAGCAACAGCAAATACTTTAAATAATAACCTACATATATATTTTTTTAAAAAAAAGATTTTGAGGTTTTTTATCAAAATGAAGAATAAGTTACACTACAAATACTCCAACTGAAGATATACTTGCTGAATTTTACAGAAGTAGGTACTAAAGAAAAAAAATAACATAATACTGAGACTGTTACTCTGAAATAGTTAAAGAGTAGGGATGAAAATACTCACTGCTTATGGTTATGTGTGGAAATAAATACTAATGCTCTTCAAGAAATACAAAAGGAATTTCTTTTCATTGAAACAAAGACATCATGAAAATGTGTTTCAACTTTCAATGCATTAGGTATTATATACACATGGGACATTTTCAGAAGGTTAGCCTGTGGTATGCCACTTTAAAAGCACTTACATTACAGCCAAAATAAAATAAAACAAAAAAATGGCCTTTAAAGTGTAAAACTCAGTGAAGATATGCATTGATACGTATTGTTTCTTCATTCATTTAACCTTATTGTCTTGCAAAAATCAAATACTTTAAAAGTTGAAAATGCATTAAAAAAATTGCTATTAAATTTACATGAGCTGTAAATTTTGTTTAAAATGTATCTTTGAAGTAAGGAATTTAATGAAGCCCTGAGTTCAAAACACCAAATAAAAACATTCACTAGAACTGTTTATAAAGTAGGATGCAAATGCAAAACATGTAAAGGAGCTTTATACCTTGTGGCTTTATTTTATCTATTCCTTTCAGTTTTCATTTTCCTGGCAAAATGAGATTTGATAGTTCAGAAAAGATTCTTAAACAAACAGGAACATTAAACGTGTAACTCTGGACTTGGATTGAGACACACTAGCTCTATAATGGCAATCATTATCCACACCTGTATTCCTGGCTTATGGACCATCAATGGAAACAAAACACACAATGTAAAACTGAGAATATATAATCTCCTGTTCAATATTTTAATTAGTAATTATTCATGGACAATATTTAACTGCTAATGGAAATAATTGTACAATAACAATATACCTTCTAAAGAGCTTCCTCTACAGCATTTTACAATTAAAGAAATAAAATATTTCTATGCAGGAATGCAAGATCTTAATTTTAATATGAGATTTAGGGATGATCCATCTGAAAGACTGCATGCAATATTCTAAAAAAATGCTTAGATCATGGAGCAATAGTTTTATAATGCTGCAGCTGTGGATTATTAAAACGAGAACTCTGTCTTCCAAAAGAGCCACACTGATGTTAATGAAAGGCGCTTTCATATTTCAAATTTGCAATAGCTTTGTAAACTGCTTGAAGCAGCCCACACATAGTAAAAGTAATTATAAGCTTACAGTACACTAGTGGGCTGACATTTCAAAATGCAGACAAAGACAATTTTGTTTTCTAAAGAAAAAATTTCAAAAGGCAGGGTTCAGAACTGCGTACATTCGGGGAAATGGATACAATGAAAGTGAACATCTTGATAGGGATGAGATGAGAAGTTCAAAAGAGCCAAACGCGCTGATGTGACTGTAGCTGTCTAAAATGAGAGTTTGTGAATGACAGCCAAGGTGAAAACAGAATGGTTTGTATTTGCCAGATGCTCAACTGTTTTATCATATAGAATGTTTAAGGTGTCAACTTCCCTGTTTACCACTTTTGGAAAGAGAAACACTTTATACTTTCACGAGGGTATTTTTGGCAGCTCTCCTGTCTACACAGGTGCACTGTGTTTAGAAATCAGCTGTTTAGCCCTGCTGGTTTAAGATCTATTTATAAATTTACCACAGCTGTCTCCATGTCTCCTGGTGAGGGGCTGATTTCATCAGGGGAAGTGACAGAAGAGCGAGTAGTGCGTGGGGTTCGTGGAGAAGGGAGCGTGTCCCACGCGTTGTATCCGCTCGGAGGGGGGGTTGGCATCTGAACCCCTGAACGCTGGCAGCAGTTCTCCGGGTTACACATCCAGGCTTCAAGTAACTTCTCCCTGTCCCAGTCTTCAAGAAATACAGAGATACAGGAAATAATGCACCTGACAATGTTTAAAATATATTTTGTAACTACACCCTCAAAAGATCACTAAATAAAAAAAACAAAAAAAACAAACCAACCAACCAACCAAAAAAAAACCCAAAAAAACCCCCTATAATGAAGTATGATTGAATGAAACTTTAGCCACTACATTCCAGAGAACACACTCCAAGATAATATGTAATGCAATGCATTTTTGTAAATAATTGCATGACAAGCATCTCCTTTCCCTGTCTTAACGTTATTTTTACATTATTTTTGTTATTCATTTACAGCAGTTGTAGTAGCTGGAAGTCTCGGCTGAAAATCAGAACTGTACTGACTATCACAGAAATATCAAAATAAACCAGCCCCCACACCAAAGAATTTTCTTTTTTTTTAATTAAAAAAGTAATTGTTTAATATGGATTCAATTTCATCTGTTGTGTTTTTCATTTTTTTAAATGAAGACAGGAAATACAGGAAGAAGACTAAGATTACAAGAAGATTTGTGATTTAATGAGTTTCTAGTCTTTTTATATATGCAAGTAAATAATGTCTTTGTAGAAGGGAAAAAAAATCCACCTGAGTACAAAGAAAATTTCACACATTCTCACTACATTTTATTCTATAATTGCTAGTGAATGTTTTACTTCTATTCATAATTAACACTGCCCATTTATATACAAAAA
This sequence comes from Motacilla alba alba, assembly GCF_015832195.1. NCBI lineage: Eukaryota > Metazoa > Chordata > Aves > Passeriformes > Motacillidae > Motacilla > Motacilla alba. The sequence goes on along the minus strand of NC_052017.1, from coordinate 23,089,821 downwards.
ACAACTAGTGAAACAAAATATAATATTTCAAAATGAAATCAAATTCTTCATCACAATTGTTTGAAATGCATTCTGTTTCTGATTCCCTAGATTAATACTAAAGATATCTTCAGAATAGCAGTTGTTTCTACCAAAGGTAATTAAAAGTTCTCTTTTAAGCATAAATCTATCAAATTCCTATAGAATTTGAATCTAAACTCATCAACACTACACGCAGATCAGATAAAGTTGAATTTCATAAACTATTAGGAATTTCCCAATTTTTCCTACAGGTTTAAATAACTATTTTAAAGTTTGGGGATTTTTTAAAGTGCTGGGTACTCCCTAAGAAACATCAAAGTTATTAACCAAAAGATGTTTTATTTTTATTGAATTTTATTTTTATAAGGAAGAGATAGTTTTCCTATACTGTATTATTGCTGGGAAAAAAAGATATGTGTCCTAAGCACTGAACTTAGTAAAAGTATTGCCCCTGTTAAAAAAAAACTCTTTGAGCTGCAGGTGATTTATTTATCAGGTCTTTACTTATCTAAGACAAAACATATCACAGGTTACTTTAATTTCATTTGTTTAAAGATATGGACACTGAACACATGCTTCAAAAATTACAAATTTTATCAGCATTTTTTTGTATTACTTTTCAGAGAGGGGCTGACTGATGTTAAGAGACAGATAAAATTTGCTAGAAATCTTCTTGACCTTCTTTGTTGCACTGTAACTTTAAAACAGGCAAGGGCTAAGACATGTCACTAAATGGATCCACTTTGCTCTCTTTACTAACTTATGAATTTTAGTAAAAGACAAGGTATATTTGTTGAGTTACCTATTTTTTATCCTGAAATCCATTGCTGTATACTGAATTAGAAGAGAACTAATGTTGAAAAATACTTGTAGAAAAACTGTAAAGTTATCTGCTTTTCTGATCACCACAATAACATTTTTTAAACCTTGGCTTTAATTCTACATACTTCTGTCTTTCAAGTAAAAGAAAAAAAGGAAAATACACTCTTAACTCTTAATGTCTGTGTCAATAAATTGATATAATTGTACAATAAAAGAAAGCAAAATCTGGTGGATTAAATATTATATGCCTGTAAACTATTAAAATTAGTATATATGTATGATCTTTCCAAGAATTTAGAACATGCTTTTCATACTTCGTGTGAATTAAACCAAGATTTCCCATTATTCTTTTGTGAATGTCAAGATTCAATGCAAAAAAAAACCTTTCAATTTGTCATTTAACGTTAATTTTCTAAACCTCTGTAAATACCTGAGTTATTTCCTTTCCTAAGTTGAATCAATACAGCTACAGACAAAATAGCTGACTTTCTCATGACTTGCTAATTGTCCGTGCTTCTTTCTGTGCACTGGCCAATTGCATTAAGTTACCAGAACATCACTAAGGCAACATCAGTAGAATGACCTTTCCAACACAGACTGATTTCTTCTCAATTTTCAATTCTTGCTTGCTAGATGCTGGCAGACATTTCTTCACCATTTACATCAACCTCACTGATTTTCAACTAATAGCAGACTGAGCCAAGAGTTCGAACAGTACTGCCACAATTTTCCTCTTCAAATTATCTGCACAGGTTATGGAGTCTAGTCAGTCAAGTATTTATAATTTTTAGCCTTACTGAGACTATTCTGGGAATACAACACAGCATTCAAATATTTCACATATTATAAATACAATATAAGAATTAAACAAAGAATCAATATAAATATATATGCAAGGACTGTGCCTATAACATTATTATACTGTTCATGTCTACTTAACTCAATGTTAAAAGGAATACAAATACCAGCTATGGAAAATAATGTGAAAGAGATGAGTTTTAGGTACCACAACTCCTCATAAAAGTGTACAAAAAGCTGTGGGTTTAAAATAATGTCTTTCTATTTCACTTTTCCCTCTCCCACTGACTTTAACAAGGAGCCCACAGAAATAATAGGGTATGAAAGCTTAATCCAGCAACAGTGATGAGCATGCAAACCATTAACTGCCTGAGTAGTTCCTTTGGCATAAAATAACAATGCAGAGGCTTCAGTAAGCATAAGTTTTGAATCACTGAAAGTTTAAAGCTTACACTGAGTTTCAGAAATACTTTTGTCTGGAGAAAACACACTGAATCCAGTATATCCCCTTTCTGACAACCCCAGTTTAACCTGAACCAGAATACAGACTTATTTCAGTGAAAAAAAAAGAGTTACAGATATGCACATAGAAAAGCATGCCCTCTATGAAAAGTGTAACTATAAAATATCCTGAAAGGACATACACTCATATAATTTAAACCCCAAGGCAATTTCCAACCACTTATTACCATGGTCAGACTGCTTTTATTGCAAGAAAAAATAAATTTAAAAATGTTGATCTGGTTTTATACACAAATACATAGTGGCAGAAAACCAATGGTCAGACAAAAACAGGTTTGAAGAATTTGACTTTTTTGACATATAAAACCATGTAAGTTTTACTCCTGTGTCTTTCACCAAAATAGGGTGGTTCTGTTTTCCACACTGCTTAAGTTAAACTGTCTTCCATTATAAATCCTAGTTTGAATCACTTTTCTATCAGCTTCCCTGTCTGCCTCAATGTTTTTTGACATACTGCAGCTGTACTTCTTTCTGTGTACTGTGCGGTCTGTTTCCTGCTATTCACCATTACTTCTCTTTTCCTTGGAAATAAAGTGCAAACATAAAACTGTGGGTTTGAAATTGCTGAAAGCAGTTTTTTTAGCCTGTAAGGTTTGGAATTACCATGTGCCCGAAGTAGGGCTTCTGCAGTAAAGAGCGGGGCTTGAAGCATGTCAGCAGATTCCACGATCAGCATGTCCTTAAGCCTTCGCAGGTCTTGAAGTCTTAGCCCCTCATATGGCTTGAAGAAGAAGAAAAAAGATAATTTATGTCCAACGTTTTCAAGTTAGTCTCTAATAACCTGAGTCTCTAATAACAATATTAAAAAGAAAGCATTCAAAGCACTGTTACTGATCACCACCTCAACTGTGAGGCAGTATGGGACAAAATTTATTCACCGTGCACACCAATGACCACGCAAAGCTACATGGAAACACTGTCATTTTGTGATATTTATAGTATGATTTTTGTAAACTTTGAAATCTAAAAGCATTTCTTCCAGGTATAATGGAGAACTCTCTAAAGTTCTCCACTATAGCAGGAAGCTATCTTCAAATGATAAGCTAGCCTAACACTGACTCTCCCTCTTTGCCCCCCGAGAAAAAACGAGATTTTCACAGAATCTAGATGAACTTTGATTCAGTGATTAGGCCTCAGGTATTGTGGAACAGATATGAGAATGCATAACTAGATTTGAACTAAGGATTTAGAGAAGAGCTAGACAAAGGACAAGTCATCATACATTGCCTGGTTCTCTGACTATACATTAATTGAGACCACTTAATTCTGAATTGGTCTGGAGGAGGATACATTGAGACCTTAGACAGTGAGAAGCTTGTGAGCAGAATTCAGTATCTGGATCTTCTGAGGCAATATCCACCCTTTCAGAAGCAAAGTCAGTCCCCAGTAGGATAGATGTTCATTGAAACACTACGAGGGTTGAGGTTGGAAGGGACCTTCAAATGTCGTTTGCTCCAGCCTTCCCCCTCAAGCTGGGTCACTTAGAGCCAGCTGCCCAGGACAATGCCCAGATGGCTTTTGGATATCTCCAAGGCTGGGGATATACTGTATATGGAGATATCAAAACTCTTTTTGAGAAACAATGGCCAACTCTCATAGCCCTACAGAGAGCAGATCATCCAGCTGCCTCCCTGGTCTGGAAATCCATCCCCTTATTACAGCATTAAAAAAGGTCAAATCAGAAAGACAAAAAAAAAGTAATTTTAGGATTCTGAATTAGTTCCAACCAAGAGAGCAGAGATACACATATATGTTTGCAGATTCATTTTTAAAACTAAGAAAGGAAGACTATGACAGCAAATAATGTATTTGTTGGTGTTGCACGGAGAAAATTCCCCATAGGTAGGAAAAGGAAAAAAAAAGTGAGAGGGTCTGTAAAGAGAATGGATACAGAAAGGATATGTAAAAACCACTATTCTTACATGAACTGGTTTTATTTATTTAAAGGGTAGTGAACAAAATATTTTAAGCATTTGACATAAAGTGTTACATGCTCAGAACTAATCAGGAACCTGGGCACCAAATGACAATTGTCTCCAGCAACTGGAGATGGAAGGACACAGCAGCAGTAGTGACAGATAATGACAGTTAAGACTATGCATTATTATTTACTATCTATATTTTGGTTTTATGTAGACCATAGTCCAGGACTCACCAGTGCTAGATTGTAAGGACACAAATGTATGCATGCATGCATACACAGCCAGAAAGCAAAAGACTGGTTCTATCCTCAAAAGGTTACAATCTAAGTAAAAGTCTGCTGTCCCCTTTAAGGATAACAAGCCAAAGGCAGAAGTGATGGGGAGAATGGATACCCTGGGTTTCGAAATGATTTTGTTCTTTTGAGACATCTACCCTAAAAATGTAACTTGCTTCCTGTATTCCAGACATCATAATTAACTCCACAATGCATCTAAAACTTATGACTGACTCACACAAAGGCATCTCCTGTTAGCTAATCAGTGAAATAAACAGGTGCTTCTCCATACTAGAAACTTTGTCATCAGCAAGAGTAATGCTCCACAGATCTGCACTGGGTTTCTGCTCTTGTTGAGAAAGCAAGCAAAGCAGAAGAGAAACGACCTGTGAGCGTCCTGACCTGTATCTTGATTGCTCAAGTTCAGGCAGTTTCTCTGTGTCCTTCCAGTGCTGATCATGCATGACTCAGTAAAGGACAATCTGAACGTTAATGACTTGCAATGAAATAAATCTGGGCCACTTGGATTAACATCATGCTGGAATTTGACTGACCTTCTTAACTTATTACAAAAGAGATAATTTTTAAAAAACATTTCAGAGAGACAGGGATAGAAACAACTGCGTGCCAGAACGATTATAATTGTGCTGCATGTACAGCAAAAAAATAGAAGCAGAATGGTCATGACTGAATCTGAACTCCATTTTGAATTGCTGTTTTAAGGCAATCAGCTGTGTCAGAAGAACTGTTCTCAATTCTTGAAGAAAAAAATACCTTTTCTGTTAAATGTGCAACATATTATAGGCATATTTTAGGACCTGGTATTTTATCCTGAAATGCAGATATGTTCTGCATTTATTTAACTGATTGAATTATATTTAACTGATTGGTTCTAGGTCAAACACTGTCAAGTATCTCCCCTTTAGTAACAGACTACTGTATTACCCCAGTTGGAGCATTCCACACAACCCAGCAGGAAGCTTTGGATCTTCAGTTTTTAAGAATCCTAATTTTATCTTTTTAAGTAATGAGGAAAATATTCCCTAACACTGTGTTTGAAACATCAGACATTTGTTTCATAAAATAACATATGAGCCCACAGAAGAAACTGAAAGAAAAGAAATTTTAGACTGGCACTATTAAGGAGGTTAATCTGGAAATTCCAGAGTGAAGACTTCATACAATGGGAATCTTAAAAATGTAATGTGTACAAGACAGTCTTGCAGAAATTTGTGAAGATAAGAGTCTTTAGCTATGAGGATGTACATCCAGGATGTAATATCACAGAGGTTTGTTTTTAACTACTTTGAACACAAATGACTTATCTCTGCAATGTCATTTATGGAGGAACTCTTTATTGACATTTGCTGTGAAAAAGATGTTCAATATTAGCATCATTTAACTATATAATGATTTTGAAATATACTGTAAGAGTTACTGCTTTGATGCATTGCTGAGCTTGTCACTACAGATTCCAACACTTCTGTATTTTCAAAAGCCCTTCTTTGAAATTCTTTTCTTCTCCAATTCTTACTACTAACATTTAGACATCATAAATTACACTTTTTTTTCTCCTGAAAGTACTTTTAGTATGTAAGCTGTTTATTTTAACACTTCATTTCAAACTATTATTATTTTCTTCACTTTTAAAGCACCATTAAAATAGATAGGGGCAAAATAACTCTTTGCTACAGTGATGACTATATAATTAAATGGTGACAAAACACTTCATGTAAACATCCTTCTTTATGGGTGGGTGGAGTTCTGCAGTTAATGGAATAATATATTAAAAAATTATTTATACTCCATTTAACTCATTCAAGTAAAATTCTATGCATTATATGTATATTGAGACTACATATATCTTAAGTAAATGTAGTCCCCTTCTCTCCTTTCACTTCATAAACCATTCTCTATCTGTAGAGATAAAACAAATTTGAATAATTTCCGATAACTCTTTGTACTAATGGCATTTATATTACTTATATATTTATATTACATAAATTCAGGAATTGAAAAAATCATTCCAATTTCATACACTCAATAAATCTGTGATACACTCACTAGCAGTGTATTTCTTCAGTATTCAGTGCAACACATGAAGAAAAATATGCTCTCATGCTACAACACATTGCAATGTAAAAGACTGTACAAAAGAACAACCAAAATCAGCTTAAGAACCAGCTTAAGAACAATCATATCACATCATATTATTTAGTGTATCTTCAATTAGATTTAAAAAATAGATTTAGATTTTACATATCAACAATTATTTTTGAGATTATTCAACAAAGTAAAAGCAAAGAATCAACTAAAAAAAGGACTGTGTTTTCCTGTAAACATGGCAGGCTCTGAAGGGGAGATATTGGGTACTATCGTTCCAGATACTACTGCGCAGATCTTAAATACTGGAGTTAAGCCCATTTAGCTGTTCTGCCTGGGAAGAAATCCTACTCATGGTTTTCAAATGTTTTATCTTTTCCTGTAACCTTCACTCAAAAGAAGCAGTTCCTTTGAAAAATGCATTTCTTAGTGTTCAAAGCTTTTTAATTATTCATGAATGAATATTTTCTGTTTTGGAAGGATGTTGAATGGCAACAATTACAAGCTGAATACGATGCTAAACAAGCATTTTGTACACTCCATCCCTCAGTGTTTAATAATATATAAAAATGAAACTGAGAGAAAAAAAGTAGAGGAGCATCCTTGAGAGGCAATTTGGTGAAGCATCTGTGTTCTGGGGCTTTTGATGGAGGCATCACCATAGGCAGTGATAAGTGCAGCTGTCACTGCCCATCCCAGACATTTGCAAACCAACCTGGAGGATGAGAACATGCAGTCATTTGGATTGCAGCTCAGTGCAACTCTTCCTAAGCCTGTTTTTTCAACTGGTTTTAGCCACTCTGAGGGCTAGGATTGAAAGATTAACTTCTCCTGGCTACATGCTCTTGGCATCTCCCTTGTGCCAGCACTTGCTCTCTTAGAGATAAACAAGATGTTAGAGAAATTATCCCACTGGAAAGTCATAAAGAAAGGGGGGGAAACCAGCAGGAAGGATGTGAAGACAGAATTGCTCTATGTAAATCCCTAAGGTCATCAATTGGTATACCAAATTCCAGGCTGACATTTTTTGGCTTGTGAACATTTAGAACACATGGGAAAGCTGCCCTGGTATGTGAGATGGACAACTGTACAGTCCCTTGTCACTATCAAGTCTTCAAGCTGGTTTTGCTCAGCATCTACCTTAAACAGGCATGAGACAACATCTTCTCTTGCAGAAAAGCCTATTCAAGTGGCTCCTGATTTGTCCCACCCATATCTGTAAGTTCCTTGTCTTCTTACCTGTGCTGGTGTATATGCCAGCAAACCCCTGGTATAAATATGATGACAACAATTATTCAACTTAAATAATACAGTTACATATTACCGCCCTTTATTTTTTTTTTTCTTCTTTTAAGCCAAAACAGTGCAATGATCCAGCTGAAAACATAACCTTCCAAATAGTTCTACCTGCATAACCAAAGGAGTGGTAAACTGCAATTGTGGCAAGAAACTGCTGCAGACTTTTGAAGTGTTTCTGCCAAGAGAGAGAATGTAATTTCAAACTATCTTCTTACAATTTGGATGCCTCTACATGGAAATATTCAGAGAAATGAAAACGAGTTAATTACATTTGCTATTTCAATATACTAAGTTCATTAAATTTCACCTATAAATGTCTCATCTAGGAATAAACTATCTAATTAAGGCTGTTTATATTTTAATTTATCCAAGAAAAACAGTCAAAAAATTAAATGGACACTACAAGGACTTGCTTATCTCTCAAATAAAAGTGACAACGAGTGGCATTTTTCAGGGGAACAGTTGATGTGATCTAAGCCTACTCATGTATTTTCTTTTAAACATCATTAGGTCATAAGTGAGCCCAGCTAGTAAAAGGCCAAGCTGTGCTATTTCTGAAGGGAGTAACCATAGAGAAATCTATTGTCCTTTAATTTAAACAGAACTAATTTGTAATAGTTACTGAATGATACAATTTATCTATGTATTCTTATTTAGAATTTTAGTTAACTAAAACCTGATCATGAATGGAGAGGGGAGAGGGAACTTGTACTCAGAATCTTTTTGGTCAATTTATCTCTATGGAATCACAGTTGCCTGTAAGGCATAACAAAATTCAAGCCAATTTTTTGTCAGTGAATTGTCTCTCCCTTTCAAAAGTTTACTTGGAAGTAACACCACTTGTTATTACCTGTTTTTCATACAAACTCTGGTATGCAGTAGCTTCAGGCATCATGTTATAAAACAAGAAAGTAAATGCACTATGTTGAAGTCCTGCACTAGTCACTTTTGAGTGATTTTGTAACATTTAACCCAGTCTCAGACCAGGAAGATCCACTGGAAAAGTTTCCCTACTCTATTCCATAGATCTTCTCCTTTTCAGAATTTCTTTTGTCCTAATTTTTGAGACAAAAAGGCATCTTAAGAAATAAAAAAAAATAAATTAAATTACGTTTGGTTTAGAGGAACTGTTTCCAAGCCTACTGGCCTCACTGTATCTCTTCCAGCCTCACAGCCCACAAGACAGTCCACATAATTAAGAAATGAATAAAATTTCTGTTTACTTTTGACAATGCACTTGTTATGTTCTCAGAGCTTAACTTAAAAATTATACAGAGCAGTGCTAAAACTGTTTACAAATACAAAGTACAAAGTACAGTACCTACTGAAATACTTGCAGACTTGTGTCACAATGTAACTGCTACAAGTACAAATGTGCAAAATACTTCAGATTTAAAGTATCCTCTGACCTCTTTTTTGTCTAAAGCAGCATACTCAGCTTCAATGCTTTCAGCTTCAGGATCACGTGAAAATACCATTCGAGATTCCAGGTTAAGAGCCAGCTCTTTGTGGTGCTGTTTCTCTGCACAGTCACATGGGGTATCTTTATTTTCATTTTCTGCAAACAAATCTCCACCATGTTTTACCAGAAGCTGAAAAGTAAAATGGCAAAGTAAGCAGTTCTTTATGAGGAACTCTAATATCACCCTGAAGAAAAAGCATGTGAGTTAAGAAGAAAACAAAAAAATATAACAAGAAGAATAGAACAATTATTACAATGATAATAATAATAATAATAATGGTCTTTAGAAACAAGGATTATCTATTGTTATTAAATAAATTACTGCTGGCTTTCACACATAATTATACTTATCTCCACAGTAATTCCACAGAACCACAAAATCTAAGAAATACATTACAAGGTAATGTTGTACAATATATAAGTTAGGTTTTAAAGACTAAAATTCTGCTTTACTGATATGGTCAGTGCCCCATAGAGAATGAGAGGTCTGAGGCCCTCAAGCATGCGTCAAGATGCACCTAAACACACCTTTAAATATTCTTTCTACATGGGTACAACTCCACCATTTGTACACTTGTGCTGACAGAAAATAAGAGACTGCTTGGGTAGGACAGATCAGAGGATAATGATTCACAGGGAGCACAAAATACTACTGGCAGCTCTATTTCGTTTTTGAGGGCATGAAAAAAGTGAAATGAAATAATGCTAATTCTAGCAATTCTAACACAGTGCAGTATTGTGCCATTTCACCAACCTTGTTTCTTGCCAGGAACCCTCCTGAAATGCAGTCTTCCAGCTATTAAACCTTAGTGCTGCTCTCCTTACTTGCTAACTTAGTGTCCTGCTATAAAGTGACGTGCTAGAAGCAAGGACAGCATATGCCACAGATTTTAAAGGCCCAGGTGGACCGTTCTGCTGATTTATTATGACACCTTTATATCATTACTAAAATGATCATCTTGTTTCTAAATAAAGTCTATAAACATTATCTTGCCTTCAGAGCACGATGTCTGTAACAACACTATCCAGGGTATTTCAAAATTCAGGTTCTAATTGTTGTACTTCTAAAAACCCCCAAACTTCTCTAAAATTATCTGTTCTTCATAAAGGCCTTTTAGATCATGATCAGACACTCCTTAATTTTTTCTTCAGCAGAAGAGACAATTTCATTCATCTCTCACTGCAGAATACAGAATGTCTTTTAAAAACCTGGATTCATTCTTGTAGATAGGGAAGCCTTTCCCACATTCTCTAAAATATTAAAAAAAAAAAAAAAAAAAAAAGCAAACTCAAAAATACCACAAACCAGTGCAAAAACAAGATTTAGGTGAGAAGATATTAGTGTCACTGAGTATTTGATCTTCATAGCAGAGTATCGGGCAGAAATACAGATGATACTGGGACAATTACCAAGACACAGCCAACAGTTAACCTTTGTTCTATCTAAACTTTTTAACATTGCCAAAACTTTGTTAACCTAAGTATCATATTCTGTCTGTTCATTTTAACCTCTAAGAGAAATTCAACTGAGGCAACTAAGACACCTTCTGAGGAAAAAGAATAATAAATATATTTGAAAGAATATTCCATAGACTTATGCAGCTCAAAATCAAATCTACCAGATGAGGAATATGCAAAGCAACAAGTTTTTAATGATGATACCGTATTTCTCTAGAAGCACTGTTAAAAAGTCTTGCGCTGCTTGATTAATTGAGATTAATAATCTAAACAATCATATTAGCAATTTAAGCAATTGTAAAACTATGATTTAATATGCCAAATATACTGTGATAGTGTGGAATGCATCTGCATAAAACCAAATCTGGTCAGCATGAAAGTTATTACTGTCTATTCAGTAGTTTGAGGTAAGCACAAAAGTTTACCCAAACTGTCTTTAGCAATGGGTTCCACACAGCTATTCTGCCTGGAGGAAAAATCTAACACATGTGAATGGAGCACAGCTGAGGATGGGGAATTGAAATTACAAACTTTAATATTTCCAGACAATATCTGGAAACTTGGTGGAATACAATCAGCAAACACAATGCGAGAATCATAGAGAAGGTGATGCTATATACCTTTTTTTAAATAAACCCCAAACAAACTGATAAATAAACAAACTAACTCTATCAAGAAATACCAGTGGAATACAATTCCTTAATTAAAACAAAAAAAAAAGGCTTCAATGAATGACTAAAACCATAACAATAAAGGTAACAAGGCTACTAAGAATAAAAGTGCTGCAAGGAAGAAAACACAAAAATAAAGGGAACTTCTGTCACTGCATCTCCCAAGTATATTTAGAAAATATATAAGCTAATAAATGACTCTTAAATTAAAATTTCAGACTGCATAGGTGACTAGATAATAGACAAAACAGTCAGCAAACACATGAGAGGAGAAGCAACTCCTGATTTTGTCCAGAGTAGTCTGTAAGACCTAATTGAAAATGTTTCTATCAAAGAACCACTCACTAACAATTCCCAACAATTCTTAAGCTTGCAGAAGCAGAAAAAAGACAAGAAATCAACTGCCCACTTTCAAAAAGTGGTACTAAATAAGTGTGGAAAAAAATTCCAGAAACATCAGAAGAATCTGGGAAGAGAGACAAACAGGACAGAACCATATGGAAAATACGAAGTTGAAGTTGTCTCCAGATTAAGAATATGTAAAGAACAAAGTCTAGGAGAGGTAAATGCAAAACCACAATAAACAAGACTCTGAGTTTTTTGAGCTGTATACCATTCTCTGTGGATGTACCACACACACTTCATGAAGGACACAAAAGAAAGTCTTTCAAATTGAAGTCTCAGCACAGAAGGTTCTAGAAAAATCAATAAACGAAATACTAATATCAATACCCAGCATCAGATGGTACTTATATTCATGAGTCCTAATGAAACTCAGATACGAAACTTCTGCACTATTTTTTTAGAATATGCAGCTTACTGATTAAATCTCTCATGGTACAAAATTAGAAGATAGTAAAAGTAACACCATTATTTAAAAACAGCTCCAGAGAATGTGAGGAAAGATCATCAGGTTTTTACTTCAGAGAGAGGTCACCAGTGAAGACCCAGAGGTTCTGGGACCTGACTGTTTAAGATACGAAGTTGTTATCTAGAAGAGAAGGTGAAAAAACAGGTGCTAAACTTTGCTGATGATACTAAGTTACTGAGCACAGTTTGAATGAGCATGAAATTATGAACAGAAGAAAAAAAAGTAAATTTCACATGCAAATGTTGAACTGTGCAGTACTTGTTGCCATTGAAAATACAAGTCTTGATGTTAAAATAGACTGACTTATGAAGATGTTAGCTGTTTTTGAATATGTTAGATGTCTGCTAATGTTCTTTATATTAAATTACCAGCACAATTAAATACTAGTTCTCATTACTTGATATAGTTTAAAAATAAATCTGAGGCAAGATCTTCAAAAGTCATTCCCAATTACTCATTACTATCCACTACTTTCACAAACATTAAAAAAGCTGGACACTGTAAATTAAAGACATCAAATCTGTTCTTGAAACATGGACAGCATTTCCAGTCTCATCTGCAAAGCAAAATAAAAAGAGCTCTAATTTTCTCTCAGGTTGTTATTTCACTTCTCTTTACACATATAGGATGCCTATGCCTATCTTTAAAGCTTTTCCTTCACTATTACAGGCTTGTAATTAATTCGAATTTTTATATGCCTACAGGAGCCTTCTTCATGTTGAGGAGTTATTTTCATGAAGTTAATGTATATATAATCAATTTCTTTAATTTTTCTCTACAGTGTATGTTTTGAGCTGTTTACCTTTGCAATTTTTCCAATTAATGAAAAATAGAATTAAAAGTTAATTCAATATAACATAACAGATTTCCTCCCCCATAAAAAAAAGCTTTGTGAAACATTGTACATGTCAGTAACTCATAACGTATAAAAAGTTATAGACGAACTTTTACCTCAACACAGGTTTTCATCCCTGAGGCAGCAGCATAGTGCAAAGGTGTATTTTTTTTGTTATCAACAGCATCAATGGCTGCTCGTTCATATTGCCCTTCATCCAGCTTTGCTCCCTTCCACTTCAGGATCATCTGCAGACAATCAGCTCTTCTGCAGTCATCTTCCGAGGGTCGTGTCAGGCGAGGATGAAGAGCTCCCTCTGAGATCATGATCTGAGGTCCCATACACAGTAAGTGCATAGATGTCTCATTGTGCACGTTCCTTTTATTTGGGTTACCGTCTCGAACAAAAAGGAAAGTTCTGCAACAGGGGAAAGAAATAGAAGAAAATTAATTAGCACACAATTCCATTCATTTCCTTGAAGTGGGAATGGTGGATTATGACAACTCTTCTTCTTGCAAAGATATCACCCATGGTAGTGACAAATGTTCTTTAACAGAGAAATAGTACTGAACAGCTCTCCTCCATTTCTCTTAGGAGCTGAAAGCCAAGATCTGGATGAATTATTGAAATACCACTAAGTACCATATACAATTACTTCGTCAGTGCATGAGAAAGTTTATTCTATAATTCTGTGTTGTATTGTGATAAATGTTTTAAAGGCACAAGATTGATGAAATAGGTACTTTATTTCTTCTGCTCTGTCCTGAATAGTAGTCCATTTGGTAGTTTGCAAATAGACAACGACAGAGCAATTTGTTAAAAATTCATTCTCCTTTGCCATTTCTGTAGTCAGATGTAAATACAGCACTTACTACTTAAAATATTATAAATACTATTCCTGCCAGCACTGCACGCATTGAGGAATGCCTATTGACTTTTTCAATATGGAAATACAACATAATGCAAACTCTACCCTATACAGGTGACAGAAGCTAGCAAGAATTTAAGTGTTCTCTTGAATACTTTAGAGCCAGTTCAAAGTGGACAATATTATCAGCAAAAAGAACCACCTTAGGAATGAAAGGGGAACAACGGGCTGATTCAGAATCACAACAATCTCTGAATCCTAACAACACCTGAGACAAAGCAGCTCCCGTGCTGCTTCTTGCCAGCAAGGATTATAGAAGTTACAATCCAGATCTGAAATGGGAGACCTGAGATAAATCACACAAGCCCTGTGCATCCGAACGTGCTTTAGCCTTTTGAGGTATACTAAAATATTTTTTTCTTAAGGGAGAGTAAATGGTAGGCAATGACAGAGAGGAAAGATCACCTCTTTGAAGGACTGGGACTGGGGTCAGAGAGACAGCAATGGTAAAAGAACTCTGTGTGAAGGGAGGAATAACAGGTATTGTTCCCTGATGTTCCCAGAAAGGTAATACTGAGCTAAATCTGAAGCATGGCACATGCATTCAAGAAGTCACTGCAAAAATGCCTGCACTGCTCCCATAAATCCCCTCACATATAAAGCCTGCACAAGTCACTGTATGTCTCCTCTCCAGGCTGTTCCCTGATTCCAAACAGTTTGCAAATGTGAAAAAAACCGGTTATTCTGGAACCCCATTAAGTAAGTGCCGGGGACCAGGTTCCACCCTCCCATACCACACCCCTAAGACAAGTGAAAACCAGTTTCAACCACTTTCAGGCAGCTCAGCCGCCTGAAAGTAGGTGCTGCCTACATACAAAATCAGACAATATTGCTTCTGGTGAACAATGGTGGGAAGAACTTAAAAAACTTACCCAATTTGACAAAAAGAAAAAAAAAAGTTATTTACTTCTGTTATTGCCTTATGCTATAGCTACAAGTCTAAATGCCATCTCCTCTTTCTGTTGTCCCTGAATATATACTGCCTTTCCCTCTCTCGGAGTTCACTCATACTTTGTTCAGGACAAAGAATAATCCTGAAACTCTTTTATAAATAAAGGAAGAGGCTATACAGGGTATATGGGAATTTCCCTTTCAGATATTATTGAAAATTGTCTAGACAAGAATTTCAGTAGAAAAAACTAGGCAGAGATGATCTGGTCCTGCAATGGAAGATGTCTTGATAGCTGTTTGGTCAGTTGGATTTCTGTCCTTTCTTCCTCCTGAAAATCTCAGAGTGGTTTGAATTTAAAATAAAGCTTATTATTAAAACACCATTCTTTTAAATATACGGCAACAAAGTATTCAGAGGAAAACACAAAACAGTCTCCTCTATGTTGCCCTATTTTGACAGCAAAAATGTTCCTTAGAGAAATCTCTCTTTCATTCCATGATAGCTGACATGATAGACGCATTTGTTAGGAAATATGAATATGACAAACTTGAGATTAAAGAACTTGTCAAAAAAAAGTAACAGCATATTTTGTTTCCTTGAGGTTTTTTCTTTGTTTTCAGAGGGAAGGGATTTAGCTACACAGGCAAAATGCTTTAGAGCCAATTACAGGAAATGGTAAGACTAACCAGTATCAAACACTATCCAAAGTGCATTTGTTTGTTTGAATTAGCTTTACAGAGTATTAAACTAGATACAGAAAGAAAGGAGGGGGAGGAAGGTAGGAAGGTCAAAGACAAAAAGAGAGAAATGCGAAGGAGAGAGAGAAGAAGATGGGGACAAGAAGATAGATTCTCTAGAGTATACAGACTTGGATATGATCATCTCTTCAGCACAAGGGGAAGTCAAGCCAATCCTGAAAAGCCCAGCCAAACCCATGACTTAAAGTTCAGAAATGACTAGTATCCAAAAATGGGCAAATAATACATTTTACAGACACAGATTCATTACTCAACAAGGCTCCATTTTTAACAGTGGTATTTGGTGCATAAGACTTTCACAGAGCAGTGCTGTAGATCCCTGCAGTTTGGCTCACAACTTCAGAGGCATAAGAAGTTAAATTTTGCCTGGAAATGTACTGATAGAGTGAAAATATGCATTGCCTATGGGAAATATCACTTAACCACAAGGCAGACAGACTTTACTCTAGTTGCAGTTTCCAGATTTTGCTGCAATCTGTAGCACTTTGCAGAATCCAAACTTGAGGTGACAAAAGTATCATAAAAGTGTTGAAAAAGTGACAAAAAGGAAAGGGCGGTAACACTCACACCTACTACTATCTGTATTTGCAAAAAACCAGCAAGAAACTCAAGATCACAAGGCTGGGAACTTGAATAATAAACAACTGGGACATGTCCTCACTTGGGGAAACTAACAACACAACTATTTCTTCAGGTTTGGATAAAATCTTTGATGTTTGGAGCATGAAAACCACCCTATTTACAGTTTATTTCTCTCTCCAAACAAATGCTATATATATTTTAGCTATATATAGATACACACTGCTGGAACTAGATGATCTTTAAGGTCTCTTCCAATCCAAACCATTCTGTGATTCTATGCTCTATTTGTATGCACAAAAAAATCCAAAATATACCTAAGTGTGGAAAAATAAAAATTAAAAACTGGTGTAAAATGAAATTATAAAACTAGTTCTGACAGCTGGAGGCTAAAGCATGTCTGAATATGCTCAAAGACAGTGAAAGTAACAATTTTTGAAAGCAAACCACTGATGTATACTGTATGAAGTAGACAGTCCTTTTAAGTACAGCTTGCCAAAGAAAGTTACACTGCAAACTCCAGTGCAGGCATGAACCTAAAGCCCACAGCTTTAAGAGAAATATTAGTATTAACAGAAGAATTTTTAAAGCATTAAGATAAGTATGGTAAGCCATGAGTTACAACAACATATAGAAGATCCAAGTCACGTTACCCCCTAATTTAAACTCATTTGCAATTAATTAATTCATACAATTATTGAATCATTCGGCTTTCAACACAGTAGGTCAATACTGATGCATTCAACCTTGAATAACAATGATTATTTCACTAACAGTACTTTTCTCCCAAATATACTATAAGAAAACAACCACAGTGTACCAGTAATCACTTGAATAAATCTTTTTAGTCATGACTGTTTTAAATAATTTTGGGAAGAGTACCGTTTTTTACCTGATGTTGAAAGCCATATCCAGTAAATATTGTTACTCATTATACAGTGCTAGAAAGTTATTTATTAGTACTTCAAAGTTTGTTCTCTGTTTCATTAAGATTCTGAAGAATTTCTTACATTAATCCTTACATTTGTTATAATGCAGGCCAAAGAAAAATGATGCTTTATTTATGGTTCCTATGACTGTTAGGAGGAATAGCAGCACCAAAACAGAGATTAAACAATTCCTAATGCAAAAATGTATCAATTACATCTGTAAGTTTCTTGTAACCAGAACACTATTGTTTTTATTTGAGTTACTGAAGTTTAGCATTCCCTTGGACGGTCAGGAATACTGTTTCCAAGATTCCATGCCTCTTCTGGCTTTTATTTCAATATTGAGTGGGATTTCAAAATAAATAGAACTGAATGCCAAATCAGAAGTGGCTTCCACTGAAGCTGGCTGGTTACCAGCAGCTTTTGTGACAGTCCTCTGTAAAGCAAAATCTGTGTGATTTACATCTCTGTCTCTTTCTTATATACATCTCTTCATGGCTGTAACTAATTCTAGGTGCCATCCTTCCATCCTTGTCTCCAAATCCTTCCTTTGAACACAGATTTTTTTCTGAGACCATCCACGCTGAATTCTCTTCCCACATAACTGTTGACTTAGTTTTAGATTGGTCTCAAAATAATGTGAGATTAAATAATAAACATGAAACTACCAACAAGTGTGCTCATTGTCACCTTTTAAACACACAGATTTGTATTTCTGCACAGGACAACTATCTTTGTATCAGTTTGTAAATGACCTGGCAGTGTATGCTGTCTGGATATTATTTACATAATGAAGAAATTACACAGTGAATACTACCAAGCTTTGCATAATTTATCTTTCTTAAAAAAACATAAATGTATTACAGAAATTATCTCATCTTTATCTCTCCCACCATAAAAATGTTTCCAATTTGTATGTCACTTTATCTTTAATGACACTAACTATTTTCCTTACATGTCCCAATGATGTAACTTTATTACATTAAATAGAAAAAAAAGTGTGAATTTAAAAAAAACCAAATCACCCACGATCTGTACCTTGTCCAAAAGGAAAACTGTGTCTATACACAATGTCACTGAATATTTTGCTTGGATTTTGCGATTAGATATAAAAATTAATGAGTTATTTCTGAAAAATTTGAGCCAACAGATCTCTCTGGTAAGGAAGGCACATGTGCCTCAAACCCCAGGGTGAAGTGAAGCCATTTGACACAATGATTCAGTATTTACCAATCAACTCAACAGAGTCACAAACTCTACCTGGCAACAAAATTAGTTGAAATAAAGATGTGGTCATTCTGGTTGGCAAGGACCAAAGATGTACTCCTCTATAAACCAAAGAAAATTTTACTTTGCCTGTGGTAAAATGTTCGCGATGGCTCTACTAAGTAGAACAGACAACATAGAATAAGAAACCTTTAAGAGTGTACTGCATTAATAGATCTCATTTCACCAATCACTAACAAAGCAGTCTTACTCTGCAATGTGTGATTTCCACCAAGGAAAGTAAAATTAGAACAGTTTCGTCTGGGTGCAAAAAAACCTAGCAGCAAGAAGAAGCAATAACACACTCAAGAGTGGCAGCTGTAACTGGAGAGCAAAGGCTGTGCTGTGAGCAACAAACTCATAAGCATCACGTCTCTTTAAACTACTAAGGTTAAAATAATCAAAGTCAGATGAAAAAAAGTCAGCTTTAAGACCTAAAAACACAGCAGCTGACTCGCTTTGATCTTTGCTTGTAGGTCAGACTGTCATTAGGATAAAGTCTACTTTCTGCTTTGCATTTTGTGAGGAAGTCATGAGGAACACCAGGGAAGATACCTTGGGAGGCCACACGCGTCTGCTCAGTGAGAACTGCTTTTAACTGAGATTTTGAGCTTTAGGGGAAGGAAAACAAGGAAGTCAGCCAGATAAAGGTCTGAGTTTTTCAGTCTGCCTTACTGTACTTTAGAAGACAGTGCCTGACTGGGTGGCAGCCTTTGAGGAACAAAGCAAATGCTACTGCTGCTACTTCACATCTGCAGCTGCTCCTCTAAGTGTCTCCTCTGGTTTTTTCTGTCTTTGGCAGTTTTCTCCAAGATTTAGTCACAGTAAAAACTTGATCATTTGTAAAGGCTTCCTATTTATACTTTGTACACCATCTTGACTTCTTTTTAGACTGACTATGATGAAAATGACCTTCTAAATTACTATTTTCTACCACCCAGTCAGATGCTCTGCTACTGAAATCAGGGGCACTTCAATTCACTTGGTCATCCTGCTTCTTTATAAACATGCCCACAAAGCCCTGTGAGATCATATTCTTCATTTATTATTCTCCTTCATCTAATCAAGAGGTCCCTTCAGTATTTCATATTCCAATGAATTTGAAAGGTGACCAAGACTCACAACAACACAAAATGACTAATCTAAAAAGGACCCAACAGAACCAATTCAGCAGCTGAGTGCAATGACAACAAAGCAATTTGATAAACACCTATGCTCCCACTTGGACAGATCCAAACACTGCACAGATCATTCTCCACACACCCCCAAAAGAAAACATGTAACACTATATCACAAGCAGTATCTCCGACAAGAAGCATTCATGTCTCATATTGTAAAAACATCAAAGTTTTCAATTTACAACTTTGCAGGTGCTTACTATCCAATTTTACATATTTAGTAAAATGTAGGATGAGATTCATCTTCTCAGCTCTGATGACCTACAGTGCAGACGACTACAGCTGATCCAGTTCTCTTAAATTCCCTTTGAATCAATGGGAAGAAACAGGCACTGCTGGCACAACCTATAATTTAAAACACTTTATGGTCACCTTCACAATACATGAATCGTGCTGTTGCCTTCACTAATTATTCTGACTAGATTTATTACCTATGTCTATATTGACTATAAAGGAGACCTAGTATGAATAATTCCAGTGGAAACATATTTTTCTGAATAAAATTAAACAGAAGTATGTTTAAAATAGTTATGTGTATAACTGTTGATAATTAAAAACAAGCTTGCTTTCTGTTGCTCAAAGTGAATGATCTAGACAATGACATTCTAGTAAATTATTCAGATGAAGTAGTGTGTCATACACTTTAATTTATTAAACCAGAACAGAATTATTTTGTTATGTGGGAGAAAGGGAATATAGTTGGGTGGTTTTCTTTTATATTAAAATCAGAAGTCAAAACTTAAAAATACTACTTTTAGGACAGTAGCTTAAGCAACTCTTATGCCTTCATGATTTTTCTTCCAAATGAGCTTTAAAATTGGAAAACACTAAGCAAATGTAGTAATTCAAAGAATTACCATGATGAACAAAAAAAGGGAGGAAAAAAAAAGACTCCTCCAGTTGTTTTCTGAATCACCTACTTGAAAACATCCATAAATTCAATACAAATTTCCTTACACTGGGATCCTGTAGTTTTGGTTAATAACCCCACATTTTTCCCATTTGCCCTTATTAGACAAAGAGCTGCTATGAACCTTATTATTTTTCTTTTGTTCACATTTATATCAGAAGTACTGTTAGGAAAGCAATTAAAAAGGAACACTAGACTTACTGTCAAAGCATTGAATAGATGTTCAGAAATTTAATAAAGAAAAAATATGAATTTTAGCACCTTTCTGAAGATTTCAGCATGAATCATTTAGGTCTATTTGCATCTCAAAGTTTAAATATTTACAGAACTTCTGTCTGTCAAAACAGTGAAGTAGCCTCTTTTTGATTTCCATCTCCAGAAAAAAAATATCAAAAATTCAGAGCAGCTTCAACCTTATCAGAAAACAAGCAACTACAGCACTTCTCTAAAGCCAAGTGACCTGCAAAGAACAGGCTTTTCATCAATACTTTTCCTTAACATCTATTTTTGCAGCATAAAAATCCTCTAATACCCTCTAAACTTCAGACAAATCTTGTTCTGAAAAACAGTCTACACACATGTCCCTCAAAATCATCCAAAAGTAATTTTCAACATGATTGCAAATGGATGAAAAGCCAACAAAAGCTGGCATGGGAAGAGACATTCCTGAATGTGCTGTGATGAACGCAACATTCCCTTTGGGGTTAAGAAGTTTTCTGGCAAATTCACCCTCCATAACACGCTGGAAATATCAACATACTTTTTTTGATTGCATTACAATTGCTTGGACCAGTCCTTAAAGAGATGCATGGCCTAGAGGAAGCCATTACTATTTTGATGTTCTGTCATTCTTCTGAAGTGAAATATACTTCCCAAATTATAGCAATGAAGCAAGAGATATTGCCTATGAACAAATCCCAGGCACATTTACCAACGTTTCTCTCTGACTGGCTTAGCTATGCCTTCATTTCCAGAGTTGCTTGACTATTACTGAATGGCAGACATCAAGAAGTGGGTTTGGGTTTGATTTTTTTTCCTTCAGTTTCAGCAATCACCTCAATTTCCAGAATCTCTGTAACAAGAAAGTATTGTTTTTCTTGTTGTAGGAAAAAATCAGCTTCGTAAACCTGTTCTGTCTCCCCAGAGTTCCATGTTTATGTCACCTCCTCCTCCCCCCCTTCAGGCCAGGACCAGCAGCAACTGCTACAACAATCCACTTTTGGCTTGAATACTCACTCACAAAGTGCTCAGATATAGCAGTATGAAACACACAATGAGGAAAATCTGTCACTGATCCAAAAAGCTTCCCAGCAAAGCTGCAAAACTGAAAGTCACACCACATATATTGCAAAATGACAGTTTATCTAAGGGTTTTTTTTTTCCGTTCAACGTCAAGCAAGTCCTCGTGATTTCCAGTCACTCCATCTCAAGCAGCCTCTGGAAAGTCTGTTCTCTTGTCATAGCTCAGGAGTGCTTCACCAACAGCCAGACTCTAGTGAGTAACTTTCCACATTGATAGCAATTCTTTCAAACTAAGCAGTCAGATGGTCTAAAATGTCCCTTAGGCAAAAAAGAAAAACAAAAAAGCCTGAGGGCATTGGATGTGCTTGATCATCTGAAGACTGCCTTTTCTAAAGAAAACATGTTTCCAGTGTGCTATGTCTGTAATACTTTTATACACATTCAGGGAGTGAAATTTAAATTATCTTCTTAAATATGAATCTTCTGTCAAGACCTTAATTCATAGAGAAACAGGATAAATGTTTGTAGTGGGATGAGACTAGTGTGGATGTTGTATAAAGCTCTCCAAATTCCTATGTGGGGTGCTCCATGAACTGCCCCTGGGTTCCTCCACAGGGCACGGTCCTTCAGCAATACACTGCTGCAGAGTGGGTCCCACACAGGGTCACAGGTCCTGCCAGAAATCCTGCTTCTGTGTGGGCTGCTCTCCACAGGCTGTGCAGCTCCTGCAGGAGCCTGATCTGGCATGGGCTCTCCATGGGCTGCAGGCTCCTTCAGGGCACATCCACCTGTTCTGCTGTGGGGTCCTCCAGGGGCTGTGGGTGCATCTCTGCTCTCCGTGGATGTCCAGGGGCTGCGGGAGGACATCCTGCCTCAGCACAGCCTGCACCACGGGCTGCAGGGGAATCTCTGCTGCAGCACCTGGAGCACCTCCTGCTCCTCCTTCTCTGGCCTGAGGTCTCTGCAGGGCTGTTTCCCTCACACATTTTTTTCACTCCTCTCTGACAGAAGCTGTGCAGCATTTTTCACCCTTTCCTAAGTATGCAATCACAGAGGTACCACCAGCATCACCACAATCTCAGCTTTGGCCAGTGGTGGGGCAGGTTTGGAACTGGCAGACACAGTTGTGCCTGGTGTGGGGCACACTGATCTCTTCTCACAGATGCCATCCCCACAGTCCCTGCTACCAAAACCTTGCACCGTGAACCCAGCACAATGCCCTTCTGTCAGCTCCTGACAGGTGCCACAGCTGGGGGCTGAGGGTTATCCTGTGCCAGCCTTGGGGCTCCTCTCTGCTGATGAGCTTACTGGCCTGAGATCAAGTCCTTGCAAAGTCTTGTTTGAGCTAATAAGCTGCGGTCAGCAATTTTTGGTCTTTAAACATTAAATAGTATCTTAAAACAAACTGGTATGTCAGGTAAACATTATTCAGGGCTGCAGACCAAGTTATACATTAATGGAATGTTGACTATGTTTTGGTTTTTATTTCAACATTCCTAGTATACTAAAGTTTCCTATGATACTCATTAAAATGATCAAGAAACAATCCTAGCATTTTAACAAAATCTTGCTGGATCTTGTGAAAAGAAATTAACAGCAAATTTTCAAATTTTTACATCTTGATCCTGTTTCTGGACTGTAAATGTTGGATGAAAAGTGCAGCAGCCAGATGATTCTGATACTTGCTGCATAATAACTGTGCAGCTCGAAATCATTGAGACATTTTTGTTGGCTTAAGTTTCTGCCAGTAGACTTCATGCTGGATTAAACCAAGTTTGTGCAGGTTGGCAGTTTTGCTTTGTGACCCTTTCACCTCTTCTCTAGTTTCTTGTTTCTTTCCTTCTGAAACCACTGCAGCAGGATGTCCCCAAGTCCCTTTCACTGCAAACTCGGTGCCTGTGTTTTCACTGTGCCTTTGGCCAGTCACACCACCCTCAGCACTGCCAGAGAGGATATTTCTAAACATCCCAAAATATCTCTGTCAATGCAGTCTGTATTGCAAAAAGGTGTACCAACAACTGCATCACACTACTCTATTTTGAGAAAATCTCACACAGTAAACTGGAAACACATGTCAGTTCATATCCACCTACAATAATACTATTGCCTATAGTGAAAAACTGAATTATACAGTGTGCATGCAAGTAAATGCTACACCTTGTAGTTAGTGGTGCTACAGATTCCCCAAGATTTAAAATGTTTTATGAAGAGATAAACATAAAATATTATACTACTTTGGACAACTCATAATGGTAAATTTCGCTCAAAATACAAAGAGATTAAAATTAATTTATATTTAGGTACTGAACTTCATCAGTAAACCAAAGCAACCCTTTTAATAATCAGCTCGTTCAACCCCTGCCATATCCAGGACTTTCTGCATCAAAAAGAAGTAGCTCAACTACAAAGCACTCGTGCCCTTTCTTCTATCAAGTTAGCAAATAGACATGCTGTAAGGCTTATATTTATTCACTTTTACTACTTTATTTAGATAAAAAGGCTACATTTATTTGCAGCACATCTTAAAGAGAAGCCCTTAGAAAGACATCAGAAAAGTTAATAGTAAAAAAACTTCAGTAAATTATTCCTCACAAGTGCTACAATTTTAACAGTCTAGGTTTTCAGAACCAGACTCCAGCAGATAAAGGCACCTACCCTAATGTTTAGGGACAAAAAATGTATTACAAAGCCTTGATTCAAATAGGGCAAAAGAATGATTCTTTTGATCATTAGTTTGCCATGTGTGAAAAAAAACAAAGTTCTCCTGTGAGACTTAGATGTTGAAGGTCCTATGTAGCTAGTAGCAAAATGGCATTTTAAAATGACTTTAAAAAAATACAAAGCAGTATTTGAGATTCCATCATAATGATGCAATATGAATTAACTAATGCACTGCTCAGAAGTCAGTAATTATGACTATTTCTTTTCATATGTGCAACTTCAGGTGTCCTTTTTGTTTCAATGAGGCTATAATTTCTTAAGAGCTATTTTCTTCAGAGAAATCTGAAAATCTCAGAGGAAAAAATAATATCGAAAGTATATGTAAAAACTGGACACTATTACAAATTTGTTTTAGTTAACACTTTTCTATAATTCAAGAATAAGGAATGGGGGGAAAAATAAACAAAAAAAGTTTCAGAGATGAAATGAAAACATCAAATTAAAAATAGAAATACAGAATACATAGGGAAGAAGAGAAAAATATTTTGCCAAAATTGAGGTAAATGAGAAATTACAAAATAAAAATATGGTTAGATGAATCTAAAACACTGAGGAAAAATTTATGGTGAGAGGCCAGAAAACTAGTGAAGTTACAGCATATGAGGTACAAAACAAACCTTATGAATACTACAGGCCCCTTTAGACATAAACACAAAAATGAAAAGAATATTACCAATAACACAGTTGAGTATTTCTTTCTGTTCTGTTTCCTAATTTGAAGAAGAGGATATTTATGAAATTCTCTCTAATAGTGTTTACTGAAGAAGAGGTTTAGCAATGTCTGCCTGGTACTACCTTCATAAAATACTAGATGAGAATAGCTTGTGTCTGCAATGTCTGGACGTGGGTAAGATGTTAATCTTTAATTGATCTTAGAGCACTGACAAAAATACTAAAGAATGGAAACAGCTAATATTAGGGATTGCTGTCCATGTTGACTGCAGCAACAATAAACTTACTTATTATCAAGATAATAATGTTCAGTTATTATCCAACCCATAAAATAAAAGCTGCCTGAATAACACAAGAATAAATATATATTGTACCATCTAGAAGTAGTTACAATCAGTGTAATATCCACAAAGCTTTGCAAACAGATTATTTAAAGACAGGAAAACACATCAAGAATGGTGGAACAGTCACTATTTTCAAAGAACCATAGTATAGAAGTCTTCAGGAAGCGAGCTAAAACTGCCCAAGACTAATTTTACAAGAAAGGAACAGATACTGAAATAAAATCAGACTGTTTATCAGCCTGTGATTATAGACTAATTTGCATGTTTTCTATGACTACTCAAACTTTTTACAAATTCTGTCTGTGCAACACACACACATATATGTGTACACCTATGCACACACACATCAGGTGTTTATAACCTGGCTGACACTCTTGCATTTGCTAGGTCAGTTTTTCACAGCCAAGCCAAATTTCAAATGCTGCTTACCCCAGGATACGATTCATTCCATGCCTAGCAGCATAATGGAGCGGAGTATTGTGCTGGTACGTTTCTCCATAAGAAGTATTTGGGTCAAGAGTTTCTTTTAGTTGAGGGTTGCTCTCATAGATTTGGCAGGCCAAGTTTTCATCTCCATTTATAAGAGCTTTGCGGAATTTGGTGGTTGTGTTTCCCATGTTGCTATCCTAGCTATCAATGGCACTTCCTTTCCCCTTCATCCACTTGTTGTACGGTTCTGTAACATGCTTCACAGCCTAGAAAAGACAAAAAACATTCCAGTTATTCTGTAAAATACTTTTTCCTCTTTTTCCTAGATGAAAAGAAAAAATGCAGAACACTGTAAATGGGCAGGTAAAGAAGAAGTACATAGGGCTTATGTACTTCTCCTCATGAATGGCTGAAATCTTTCTAGGTAGATGCACACAAATTCCCAATTCTTCACAGATCATTTCCCTAATAAATTGTGGCTCTCCCTCCCTCTGCAAATATCTTCACTACCTACACTCATTAAACCCGTGGAAAAGAAATGGCTAATATTGACCTGTATTAAAAGACTGGCATGAACGCTGAATTTTCATGAATGAGAAATGAATTAAAAAATTGATGTTACTTCAAAAACAGAATAAATCTAAAGCAAAATTCTTACACAAGGAAGAAAAATTCTTCAAAAATATGTAATAAAGCAGACAGTCGCTTATCTTTTAATTAAAGAAAATCATATTAAAACATGCTTGAAGCACCTGAGCTTGTATCGGTGGGTGTACACAGCACCCTTCTGTGCCAGTAAGATGAATGCCCATGAACACAGGAATTACGATGGCCCCATCTTAAGCTCTGCTAAGCAGACTCTCTTAAACACCTAGCTCCTTACACTTAGATCTACAATGAATGGGTCCATACAACATCTGGCACTTGTACTGGCACAAACCAACTGCACCTTACAGTACTTCAAAGTACTTTCCAGCTGCTTTCATAGCCTCTCAATTTTACCTGATGGAGGCACCCAGCAGATTAAGCTGCAAAAAGGCAGGGCAGACAGAGCATCTCTGCTCATGACACGGGACAGCAGGAGCTTATCTGGAGATGCAGCTGGAGAGAGCACATGTTGGTTTATGTCAGCACACAGACAAGGGAGTCAGCACCGGCTGCAGCTGGTAGAACAGCGAACCTTCTAGGAGGTCCCTTTTGTGCATGAGTCATCCCATCCACACTGCTCCATGCCAGACCTTTCAGCCCACAAAGCACACACAGGGATCCAAATATGCCAGGCACAGCAGGTTAGGGGATTGAGACTATGTTGTGCACATAAAATCCGACAGGGCAGGAGCTGCCCAGTACCTTATATTCAACTTGTTGGGACTATCTCAAAGCTACTATTTCTACATTGGCTTTCCATCACAGTTACTGGTGCCCCTCCAGGCTTGTAGACAGAGGAATCCAAGGGGTCTAGAGTTGCAGAGAATCCAAGGGAATCAGGATGTGGATAAAATTCACACTAAAAGCAGTTGAGGAAGCCTGGTGAACAGCTGCAGTGACACTTTTGTTTCCCCAGAGCTGTTGTCACCAGTTGCCTCATCAGCCTGGTCACATCTGTTCAAGAAGGAGGGAGGTGGCCTTGGTGGCCTTCCTTTTAATCCTCTGTCCTACAAAATCATGGTAAGGCAACCCTTATTTTGAGCTGTTGTGAGGCAGCAATGATTCTGCTGTATCAGCTGCCTCCACGTACTAAACATGTTGGCTGAGACCAGAGTTAGCTAAAGAACCAAGTAGGCACAAATGGACATCCTTCATGTATCTAGTCATATCCACAAACCAAAACCTAGATTATTCAATCACACTACAGATTCTGCAGCATTTTGTATCCTTCTGTCATTGACATATTTTAAAATACAAACATGCAGATACTATGCAGATGTAATATTTATATTCTTCAAGAAAATCACTGCATGTTCACCTTACTACATCACAACTCTCAGTGCCATAAATTAATGTGTTTTCAGATGCAAAACTAGTTGCATTACTCTACATACTGGGGAGTTCAGGCTTTAGTCTATGAACCCTTTAGTCTACGAAGAAAAATTCTACACTTTTTTCAGTCAGCCAGCAGTTCATATTATATTCGACAGGATCTCAGGAATAACTTGAAAGAATGATTTCACTTAAGTTTAACAAGATTAGTTTGTGATATTATATCATCTGTCAATCCCTATCTACCACTAGTAGCTCTCAAGACTATAAACTAAATTAATGAGAACAAATGCCTAAAAGATATCAGAATTGTCATGGAAATCAATAATGAAGATCCCACTAATGGCTGTAACACTAAGAAAAGCACAAATAATTTGAAATTAGAACGTAACAGCGCTGATTTCCATGCATTTATTTCTGGAAATGAGCACACAGATAACTTGCATCAGCTGCAGAACATGCTGCTTCTTGCCCAAACTGGAACATTAAACAAACCTGAGTAAGGATGAATGAGAACATTGAGAGTGGAAGGAGATAAGATGGTGCCCCCGGCACCTGAGAGAAATCTGGGACAGGGTGGTTCTGTTGAGATGCTGAAGATGAGATCTGAATGGATTTAGGCAGGGGTATGGAAATGCATGGAAGAAGTGAGGGTCTCTGTGGGGTGAGCTAAAAAGCTCAAGTCATTTTTGTGCAGAAAAGTAAAAAATCATTAATTCTTCTGTACACCGAATAAACTTTATTTACTTTTGATGCAGAATATAGAATATAGAATATTAGAATGTTGTACTGTCATCAGTGACTACTAATATAAAAGATGTAGGCACATTGCTTGAACTATTATGTATATTATTGTATCATCCAGAAATTTTAGGAATATGCAGACTGCACCATGTAAGTCACTGCAAACAGCAATGACATCTGCTTTCTTTAAAAAAGCTAACAGCTTATGTGTCCAATAAAGGGCTAAATATGACACAGATGTAATACAGAAAGGTGAATGAAATAAAAAGAGTAAAAAACTTGTTTGTACAAAAGGACCAGACTCCAAGGGAAATGAATCTCAGTCAAAGGAAAGGGAAAATTTTAAGAAGGATTATGAGACAGAGCTAAGCTATGATATGGCTTTGA
The DNA here is from genome assembly GCF_015832195.1 of Motacilla alba alba. Taxonomy (NCBI): domain Eukaryota; kingdom Metazoa; phylum Chordata; class Aves; order Passeriformes; family Motacillidae; genus Motacilla; species Motacilla alba. Next base: position 23,060,803 of record NC_052017.1, on the reverse strand, counting down.
AAAGACACAAGTGAACTCCAACACAAAACCAAGAATGAATGCAGAGGTATTGAAAATTTAGCAAAGGCTAATGTAAATACAGCCATCACATTATCAAAATAAAATGAAAGATGATAGAATGGGGATAGTCAATGAAGGCCCTTCAGGTGATGGCAAACAGCTTATATTTGATGTGATAGCAAGAAACTGATCTCTGGAAGAATGGATAGGAGAGAAGTGACAGGGTCAAAATTAACCCAGAAAACAATTCTCTACGTAAAACACATGATATGATAAACTACATAAATGTCTGTCACCTTCATACAGTATCCACAAAGTTTTTCATTTTTAACACTACAACAGGCATTATTAGCCTTTTATGCTTTGGAAATTTGGTGGACCATACAGTAGTATTTTTTGTTTTCTGAACTGCAATTAAACAGGTCAGCAGAAACACAAGGGAGAATCTGTCTCTGTACCCTGGCTCTAACAGTTGGCTCCCAGCATGTTTGGAAGTCCAGAAGAAAGAAAGATGTGACAGCTGCTGCCTCTCTCAAGCTGCTGTAGTTGATGAGTGCCCTTCTGTAAAATATTCAAGATCTGCCCGTTTACAGTCATCAGTTCATCTTTCAGCAAACAGCCCCACTGCATCCATCACCAAAGCAGCCTCTACCTCAACTGAAGGAGAAAAAGGACAAAATGTCAGCTGATATAAGAAAATTCTGACCTGAGAATGGCTGAAATGGGCCCAGTCTGATGCCTTTTAGTGTAATTATCTTTCATGAAGAGTTTCCAACCTGTTACATTGTCAGAGAACAGAAAATTAACGAGCAAAGATGGAACCAGACATTCAGGGAAAGGAAACTTTAGTTCACTCCTTCTGCCTGCCATTTCGTGTTTTTAGAGGTGAAGGGCATATAATACATACATTTCCCCTGACACAGGTGGCAGGGAAGTGGTCTGGAAGGTTATCAGCCAGTCAGCCTCACAGACCTGGAGAGCTCCTGATAGCTGAACCCAAGTGTTGCTAAAGCAGTTTCAGCAGCTCCTGGGCTCACATGGGCAGTGTGCAGTATCAGTGTCACTGATCTTGCTTCCCTCTTTGTATAAACCCAGCATTTAAAATCCTTAGGCTATTTTTCAGTGTCCACATCACAGTGGAAAAAGAAAAAGAGCGCACAAACATGACAATTTTTTAATATTTTACCTAAATTGAGACTTGAATAGAATTTTACAGGACAAATACAAGATTATTTTTTTGGTAGGGAGATCTGTTCGCTGAATCGTCAAGCTCTGTGCTAACAGAAAGACTGTATCGTGGCCTTTAGCATAACCTTATATCATTTATCATAACCACAAACATCATTTTACACCAAAGAATTCAGGAAAAACTAAATGCAATGTTTGAAAAATATATCCCATATTTTTTCTGAATTCCAAACATCAAGTCCTAATTTTGAAATTATATTTATTACTGTATTGCCAAATAGAAGTTCCGGCCTAACAAAACCCAAAAACCACCCTAAAGTTTAAGGAAAGATTCATATAAACTCCATTAGGGCCATCACACTTCTCTGCCTTAGCAACGAACAGTAATTTCTATGGCTTATTAGCAACACTTTATAACAGCTCTATAAAAATTTAACAAAGAGACAGCCACTCTCATAGGAGCTTGACGATTGAGTACAAGGTGAAAAAAGAGTGGATAAAGAAAGACATGAGCAAGGAAGCAATGAGATTCTGAGAGCAGTTCCACCAGCTGCCCAATTGCTATTGATTTTTCCATGGGCATCATCATAGAAGTGAGTCTGAAGAAGAATGGCAATGACATCACAGGATTTCAGAAGGAATTCTTCCTTTCCAGGTGCTTGCCAGAAATTTGTAAAAAAGAGTAAAATGTAGATGTGGGATCAGGTAAGTATTTTGGAAACATCATACATCTAACACTCATTTAGGAACCGCATATTGAACACAAAAGTCTTTCATGACACGGCATATCTTTCTCAATTTACATTTTAATTGCTTTAATACTAGAACAGAATTTCTTCCTGAATGGAGGACTAGCACGTGTTGATACAGTACCTGTTCTAAACCTTAGGGAATGAAAAAAAGGGAGACAGACTGTACTGCATCACACTCCTTAGAAAATCTATCAAAACCAGTAACAAAATACTCAGGTTTAACAATGAGAAGAAAATGCTATATATTTCTTGCACTAAAAAACCTACAGTTTATATAATGAGCAAAGATCAGTATTGAAGCTAATAATCATGTGCAACTTTTTTTTTTTTACAATGTAACACTTCATAATTATACAGCTTAACCTTACAAAGTTTAAGTACAATTTGCAGATTAAAAACCTTAAAAACGACTTCTTAAGTAGTTTGTCATGTAAACTAAAGAATATTCTTCTGGAAAAGCTAAGTGAGCCAAGATCAAAGAAGACTACATTGCTCCTCATATTTAAATCTTAATATTATTAAAATAAAATATATTAACTAAAATTAGTGTGTATTACATGGCTTCTAAACCCTTCAAAAGACAAGTGATAACAAATCAGTTACACAGAAAGGATAAAAAGATATCAAAAATACTTGTTTTTACCCGGCATTTTTATGAAACTACTAAATACTTTGAAATTATATTCTAAAAGCATCTTCTGTTTCAAGCACAGTTAGCTCAAAAGGTAGCTATTTTATTTGCTTTGGATACTGCAGTTAAACAGCTCATTTTTAAAAGCTGAGTTTCTAAACTGTTTACTGCAGAGTTTGTCCTACATTATAAATTTTTTTTTGCAGAAGGGAACCACAAACAACTTTATGGTTCAGGAGAAAGCCTTGTGATCTGTATGCTTAGGATGACTGTCACATTATGATGTTGGTAATTTTAATCCTCACTTCTGGGACAGACTAACACAAATAAAGCAAATCATAAGTTATGTTCAAGAACTCTCAGAATACCAGGCTGTCTTCTAGAAACAGCAGAAAAAGCCCTGGTTAGTGCTCTTCTTCCTGTCTTACCCTCTCCCTAGAGTTTTTTAAAAAAAATAAAAATCTCACTTTACCAAGATGACAAAATTAAGAATGAAGCATTCAAATGCACACGCCTGTTTTACATATGGATGGCACAGATGCCTGTAATTAAGATGCAGCAGAAAAAGTTAAACTAAATCTAATTTTCACATGTTTATAGTGAAGATTTAAGATTTGTCATATTTTAATTAATTACAAATTGTTCTCTCTGGATACCTGTATCTGGGACAACTTTTCTGCAACGTCTGAAGTAACAAATGCATTTGTAAAGCTTGAGAACTGGTTACAGAAAACAGTGGTGGTGTTTAGGGTTTTAGGGTTTTTTTACACATTGAAATATGCTAAGGTTTGTGGCAGAAGTTCTAAGTCATCAACTGGAAATAATGAAAGGGTCTCTGCCACTTTAAACCTCTGTGAATAAGACTTTAAATTATCAAACTCTTGTTGCATTTTGCACATTAAAATGCAGAACAAAAAAAATAATTGCTATGCCAACATCTCACCCTTCATACAATGATCACCAATATAGCATTCTCTATGCTTTAAATACCAAGGTTGAAAAGTGGCAAAAATGTTGAGAGTTGACTTGAATAAAACATAGTGTGGGCTAGTGAGAGAATTAATTATTTCCTCATTTATATGCTTGTGGGATAGAGAGTCTAGCAACTTAGGTTACAATCTCTTTATGCTAGCATATGTACCAACAAGTTGAAGGTTAAAGTTATTGCTCAATTTAGTAATTTGAGACTTTGGCTTACTGACTCAGCCATAGAAGACTTTCATCCAGGTGGAGTATTTTCTTTCAGACACACTTCTTTCACAACCGTAGTTTGTGGAGTAAAAAGGATTTTTAAGAATGGCTTTGGTTTTCTTTGCACTGTTGCGTTTAAAGGGATGCAACTGGGCCAGCTGCAGCACAGACTAGAAGCAGTTTAAGAAAAAAAATCTGCTTAGACGTAGCTAAAGTAATAGCTACATTAATTTTAATTGTGTTGTCTGTGTTGTCTACAATACTTGCATTCATCATTTTAATGAAATGTGGTAAATCCACTGTGGGGCAGGTACACACACACATGGCAGGAGAGACAAGATACTGTGCAGCCAAATCAAAGGTACATTGTGATAGCTGGACAACAACTGCATTCCTGCAGGTAGTGAGGGAGAAAAAATCCAGCAGCACAAGTTAAAAGGAGCAATCTGTTGTGGTGTATACTTTTTTCCCCCTTTAGTGAACAGCAATTCAGTAGGATGGAACAAAAGAATCATCATTCTCTAATTATGCTCTGGAACATCCATTGGTCGCACCTGTAATTGTGAATTCCTTTCAAAATTCTTTCCAGGGCCTCATGTCTGTAGAAATTATTTTAAAGAACAACAACAAAACCCTCTAAGTTCTGTGAAATTCAGATAACACTTTGGAGTTGTTCCCAATGCAACTGTCTATCAAGGCCTTAAAAATCTTAGTAATTTAATTTGCTGTACTTTAGTCAGTGATATGAGAGAAATCAGAGAATCATAGAACATTTTGAGTTGGAAGGGACCCACAAGGATCATCGAGGTCCAACTCCCAGCCCTGCACAACCTCAGGAATCACACCATGTACCTGAGAGTGTTGTCCAAAAGTTTCTTAACTCTGTCAGGCTTGGTGCCATGACCACTTCCCTGGGGAGTGTGTTTCAGTGCTCAACCACCCTCCAGGTGGAGATATTCTTAATGGCAGTTTTAGGTTCCAGGCATAAAATACAGAACTTTTTTAGGGCTAGCTCTTTATTCTTCAGGTTATGTAGACTCCTCAAATCTAAAATCTAAAAGATTTGTACCTAGTCTACCAACACCAGCACCCTAAGCCCTCTCTCTATCTACATCAGAAGGGGAAGAAGTAGAAAAATAAATGTTTGATATTTTATTAGATTAAGTTAGGCTGCAGACAGACATACTTCTGGCATTTTAATCCCAAGCACACTGTTTTAGTATAAAAAGCTCACTACAGACTGTCCCACTGACTAAAGTAATAGTACACTTTAGGTATGGTGCATAAAAAATTGTCAATTTATTAAGGATCTATAAAAGTGACTTCTGTGTTACAGGCCAACACTGATAGCATCACCTTTTCATCACAAAGAAGTGAACAAGTGTCACCCAGCACCTGTATAAAGAAGTAGCTGATGACTCACAGGACACTTAGCATCAGTGAGAAATGAAAGAATATGAACCAGAGACTGGTAACGCTCTTAACCAGTGCAACACCTCCCATGCTGGCAGCATTTGAACGCACTTCAGTCACTGTGTTGCCTCTCTGGTTTCTCCCTACCCTCACACACACATCTTGCCCAGAGGATGGGAGCCTCTCTGCAAAAAACATCTTTGCTTAGCTGTGAGATGAACTGAACTAAGCTAGGTTGCTGCTTAAGACAAATTTGTGCTCTCTCTGAAATCAGATTCAATAGCCAAAAAATATAGAGAAACCACCACCAAGAGTTACAAGGCAACAGTTCACAGAGCAAGGGACAGATGGGACTCACAGACTGATGCTGTATAAGGGAGAAAGTCTGAAGAAATTTGTGTATTTCTTTTAGATTGATCCGCCTAGAAAAAGTGAGAGACAACCTGTACCGGTACAGGTACAGAGCACTGCTACAAGATGAAGGGAGGAATGAAGATGGCAACATTAAGAACTACAGAAAACCTCATGGGGAACTTGACTGACCAATCTCTGTAGGGTGCAATGTGCCTGGACCCTGGCCTTGACTGAGTCCAGGATGTATTTTTCAAGTACATTTGCTCACCTTAGCACAAGTAAACAAGTTTCAAACTGCATGAGGGCCCAAAGCCAACCTTCTGGAGAACCTCTGGTAGAATCTGGCCAGCCAAAAGCTTAAGGGGTTAAATTGTCAGAATTGAAAACAAAACTTACTGTCTGCCAAGGCACATCCATAGAAAGTGAAACTAAACAGGGTGGCAACACAGGGATGCTCACGAGGACACTCCACAGTAAAATCTGAAAATCCCTTATACCTTTAGAAACCTTAGCATCTTCCTGAAGCAGAAGTTTCTCAGTTTGAGAAAGCTTTTTCACATGCAAGAGTATCAATTTGTAGGGTCATACTCTTAGTGGATCTTGTAAATGTGAGAGGCCTGTATGGTAAATCATCAAATGTAAGGACAGCTACACAAGGTCAGGCATCTGCAATAAGACTGCACACAAGCATCATTCCTTCCTAAAAGCATACAGTCTCATTTGGAAATAATGACTATCTAAAGTTAATACATTTCAACGTAAAACCTACTGGTTATATAATCAGCAATGTATTTCAAATAAAGTAAAAATGTGAAGAAACAAATAAATCTAGATTTTTCAACGTCCAATCACAAAACATGTTGTATTTGAGAATGTCAGAGGAAAGCCACAATCACTGTATACTACCACTGCCTCTTGGCTCATAAGAACACTACTGGGAGGACCAGTACTCTGTATGTAGATTCTATCTGTGATACTTCCACAGGTTGCATGTTCTGAATTAAATAACCAACACTTACCGTACTTCCTCTGTTATTACCCAAGTAACTTAAAGCACTGAAAAGAACACTGCACACCATTTCAAGGAATATGCAATTTTGTCAGAGTTCCCTACTTACACTTAAGCAAGCTACACTTTGAAGACTAGACTAAATCTCTATTTAGTGCAGTATATTAATAGCATAAATATCTATGGATGAAATTTTGTAAAATATACTCTGATTACATGAAAGGACTATCTGTTTCCATGTTTTCAAGTGGGAGGTGAAGAAAGCATATTCAACTGTCTGAGACAGTTGACGAGCATTGTTCACAAACATACCAGACCAGAAAGAAACACGCACATACTTTTATTGTTTCCTGGAGGCATTCTTACGTGCTTGTTTTGTTCCATGTAAAGCTAAAAGACAATGTGACCCTGCTGATCTTTCAAAGAGATCTTGATTTTTTTCAGATGAATGAACAAATCAATTTCCTTTTAACAAAGAGGTAATTTAACTCGTCAGCACTCCTTCAAAGCAATACATTCATTTAAGGTCTAAACACAGAATCTGGGAGATCATTGTGTGTCTAAAATGAGATGGATTCCTGTAACAAAGTATGTTTTCTACACTGTATTTAAGAACCATTTTACCATATTTCTGAGAGACAACTTCAGGAACAATTTAACTCTTTTTAGTCCAAGCACCCTGCTTATCATGGTGCTGACTCCCCACAATCTCAAGAGTCATCCCTGCTAACTGAGAATGAGCCATTCAGGTAACTGCAGTGAAAAGGATCACCATTTGCATCTTATGTACACCAGAAAACTGGGAGAACTGCAACTGCTGAATTTCTGCTAAAATGCCTAATATACCCACCAGCAAAATTCTGACTTTGGCAGGGAAATGGCAAAAGATACATTGGATCTAATCTAAAATTAATTTAAACAAACACATAACTTGAAGAAGTATTTTTAACTTTTGCCAGAACACCTCTGCTGAAATATTTGGCTGGTTTTTCCACTGCATACAAACAGTTTAACAATTTGCATAAAGGCCATGGATAATAAAATTTAATTATAGTATGTCATATACAGTCTGTATTTAGGAAGATTATTCTTGACACTAGTGTAATTACAATGAAACACAACCTTGCTGTATAATGATTTTTGGCTTTAAGATGAGTATCAAGCCAAAGAAAACAGAAAAAGAATAAAGATTTTAAAGAAATCCAATATTACCTGAGCTTGAATCACAGAAGGGTTTGTACTGGAAAGAATCTTTAAAGATCAAAATGTCCAACCATTCTGTCCTGGGCAGGGACATCTTTCAGTAGACCAGGCTGCTCAAAGTCCTGTCCAGCCTGATCTCAATCATAGGGCATCCACAACTTCAGAGAACCTGTTTCAGTGCCTTGCCACCTTCATCATACAATATTTCTTCCTTATGTCCAATCCACATCTACTTCTTTAAAAGCAATGCCTCTTGCCTTGTTAAAACTGGCCTTGGTAAAAAGCCTCTATCTCTTTTACAGAACCCCCTTTAACTATTGAAATGCTGCAACAAGGTCTCCCCAGAGCCTTCTCTACTCTGCTTCTGGGCTGAACAATCCCAACCCTTTCAGCATTTCTTCATAGGAGAGGTATTTCAGGCCTCTGACCATTTTTGTGACAGTCCTCTGGACTCACTCCAACAGGCCCATTCTTGTACTGGGGATCCCAGAGCTGGACACAGTGCTCCAAGTGGCATCTCAAAAAAGCAGAGCTGAGCAGAGGGGGGTAACCTCCCTTGACCAGCTGGCCATGCAGTTCTATTACTTCTTTTATCAGTTCTCCTACTAACATAATCAGCATACCTAGGGACTGATGCAGACACTATTACAATACAAATGACTGCTGCTCAGTGTAGAACTGACTGTTACTGACCTTTCTCATGTAAGGCAAGGAACGGAAGAAGGAGAAATGCAAGGTACTAGAGTCACTTACTTGGCAAAATCTGACCTATCCGGCATCAGAATTACATGAAACAGAATATTTTACAGGCTTAATATTAGAAAGATTTTCAAGAACCAGTCTGAAAAAAATACTCTGTTTTACCCAAATAGTAAAATCTTTATCATTTTAATAGAGAAGTTCTTCAACTATTTCCATGAAGTAGCTGTACAGACACCAGAAGTAACTGTACAGACACTGGGATCATAAATAACTGTGCAGACACGGTGCCTGATGCTTAGTGGAACTTTCCCTGTGATCACATCCAGGGGTCACACTGAAGTCAGAGAAGACAGTAACAGCACTCATGCCATTTCTCCTACGCTCTCACTAATCCTGCTGGCAACCAGATAAGACAGTGGAAAAAGAGCAGCAGAAGTAACAAGCCTGGCTGAACTGCCAGGAGCAAGAAAAATGCAGGAAACAATGGAAAACAGCAGTAGATTGAGAGGAGAAAGGACTCTACACAGCTTTCCTCACCCATGGGCCATTGTCATGTGAGACAAATAAGGCAGAACTAGTCAGTGTTTATTTTAACTAAAGGACATAATAATGGGCCTACACAAGTAGGTGAATTGTGATTATCCTGACCAAACATTCCTTATTCTGGCATTTTTTTATTTCTAGGAAAGGGCTGAGGCTGTATGAGTCTCTTGTGACTACTTTTTTTCTGCTGAATCTTTCTAAATTAGTATTTACCTATAAGGCTTATCAATACAATGCCCCCGCCAGTCAGGACAACAAAGCATCCTTCAGAAACAAGGAGAAATATAAACTAACAATTACTATTACTACCCTTCCTGACATCTAAGCTTAAGGAAAAACAAATGTTACAATGTGCTTTAAAGTTAGAATTTATATTAAAAATCTAAGCCATAAGCAAAGAAAGCAGATGTTCTATGATAGAAATAAAAGATTTTTTAATTTTAATTTTTCTTCATTCTTTTCACAGCTAATATTGCTGAGAAGTTTGGGAGCATCAGCTGGGGAGTTTTCTGTTCACTTCTGCCTGGCATAAACTTCAGCTTACATGCCCAAAGAATATTACAGAATCACAGATGTAGTATTTTTTAATCATTCTTTTAGAAGTCTTGTTACATTTATCTCATATAGTCTTTCTTAAATAGCAAAACTTTGATATAAACCCCATACTTTATATTCAGAACCACAACATCCAGGTCACCAGATTCTTACATCTTGTGTCTGCTGGAACATTTCACTATTGCATCCACTGTTTCAATTTCTTATTATGCCTGAAAACAAAAACTCTCTGTTCATGCAGAAATGTGTCATAACAATAAAAGAGCATCTGTGCTCCAACAAATCCAGTGGCATTTGTACTGGCTAAGGCTAACCAGTTTGCAGTAAATTTTCATCTTAAATTATTGCAAAACAGTTGTAGAAAGCTAGGAATGGTTTCGTTTTACTGGTTTAGCACATCATACAATACTACATCATACTTCACATAATTGGCTATATAATCAAATTATTAATCCTTCAAAGTATTTTAACAGTTTTCCACTTTAACAGCAATTTTCATAAGAGTGAATTAAACTAGATCCAGACATCTCTTTGGACATCGTCCCGTGGTAATGCCAAAAGATAAAGGCAGGCAGACAAGGCTGTTCAAAGGTATCTGAGGCAAGATACAATCTCAGCCAGACCTGATGATCCAAAACTATTATGTCAAAGCAATGTCTGACCTAGGTAAATGGTAAAGATAAAGATGTAGACCAGCAGATTCTAGATGAAAACTAGTGCACAGATTTGTGAAACTGTCCATGATTTTCCAGAGAAGAAGGAGAGTAAGTTTTTAGGTACTGAGAAATAAAGACTCCTTGATGGCAGTAAGGGCTTCTATCCCCTAATAATCTGCTAAGGGAAGAAATTTCTTTAGTCCAGCAACTTAATGATTGATCTTGTCCTGAATTCAGAATTCTCCATTCAACACTTCTATCTAGTCATGAGTCTTCTTACTGCTCACATCCACAGTGTCTAATGCTTAAAAAAAATTGTAATAGATTCTTGGAGCCAACGTGGTCTTGAGATTGAATTCAATTGATTTTCAGTTTGGAAATTTGAAAAATTACCTGGCAAAAAAAAAAAAAAAAAAAAGCCTACAAAAGTAAAACCTTTAACCTCTTATAGCTCCATCACACAACTTAAAAAAGAGGAATTACAAAAGTACAAAACAAGCCTTTACACAACTAAAAAAGCAAAACCTACAGGATTTTTTCAGCTCTGTAGATTTAGAAGGGTTGTGGCATAAATTAAAAATTAGGTCTGACAAAGACTGGTAAGAATCCTCTGCTGTTTTGGAAGTTATTTCAGACTGACTTGTAAAAAAAAAAAGTGCTAATCCTCAAAAAGAAATCTGAATCTTGCTTAGGAATAAATATCTGAGACTCTAAATGAGGAAAAAGCTAGTTTATTCCTACTTTGAAAGAATTTGATTCCTAACAACAATTCTGTTTCAAGACATTAGCTAAGGCAAGCTGAAAATTATTTCCATTATATATATACTCAAATGTTATTAATGATAACTAGATAATCTAATTATCTCATTTACCAGTTCTAATTTATAGGTCAACATTTTGATTTTAATTAATACAATTTATTGTGTGCTTTCATGAAACAGCTTCATATCTGGTTTGCAGCCAAATTTCTAATTGTTTTATACTTCACAAGTAAAAAATCAAACAGACAACATATAACTTTTAAAAGTTTGTCGTTACTAATATATGCATTTTTATTTCCCATTTTGTTTTAAAGTATTGTAAACATAATAATGGCTATACTGGATCAGATAATTCCTTGTCTTCTGATCTCATTCCTCATCCAGAGTTAACAGCAGAGTGTACCTATGAAAAGTACAAAAACTGGGCAAGAACAGATGGACACTTCTACACAACACTCTCCCAGTCTCCAGCAATTTACCATTTGATGAAATTTTGAGGTAGATATGCTAGGTTTATATTAGTAACCTGTATTGCATTTTTCTTCCACTATGTTGTTCAAAACCTCCCCAAATCTATGGAAAATTTTAACAGACAGAGCTTCCTGAAATTTCACAGCTTAATTATTCATTGTGAAGAAATATCTGGTTTTAACTGTCAATTTGTTAAATTTCATTTTAACTGTCTACAAGAACGGAGAGGCAGACAGAAAAGAAACTTTCAATATTCTCTCTCTCCATTCCACTTGCGATTTTAGAGATTTCTATCTCATCACCTTCTATAGGTGATCACCCTTACATCATACTAATCCTCTGCTCTTTTACAGATTGATTAGCCCTAATTCTGAAGAAGTGGATTCTGTGCCAATTTTAGGATTATTTCTGCTTTTTATGATCTATTTCCAATGCCACTAACACCTTTTTAATTTAGGACATGCAAAATGAACGGATTCACATCATGGCAGCATAGCTTCTATTTTGACACTTCATTAACTTTTTTGGAGTGATACTAAGGACTAAGCTAATTTTCTTCAGAGTTTTTAATATAACCTCGAGATCCTGTTTATGAATGGTAATAATTAAGAGGATAATATTCTATATATATTTAGGACCTTTTTTTTCCCCCAACCATATGAATCTTTCAGCTTTAGCTATATTGAGTTTTGTATCCACCATTGTGTCTCATAAAATACTTTTGGAGTGGGCACTGTTTGTTGTAATCACTGATTACCATCTTTTCTATATTATTTATCCTCACATGCAACAGCAGAGGTCCTAGCACTGATCTATCTGGGACTCTATCGGTAACCTTCAACCACTGTGAAAACTGTCTCTTTATTTCTGTCCATATCCATAACCATCTTTAAACCAGTTGCTTCTGCATGCAGTGGACCCTTGCTCTTTCCCAAAGCTGTTTGGATTGTTTAAGACTTCTAAGTAAGGGATCAGGGGATACAACACTTGGAAATTCAACCAGATTATACAAATGTATTTTTCCAACTTCTTCAAAGAATTTAAGTAAGTTTGTGAGATCAGGCTTTCCATTATGGTATTAGATTGACAGATCTTAAGGACATCACATTTACCAACATGTCTGCTAATTATTACATCATATTACATAATTTCTACTAATATTCCAGGAACAGCTTAAGGCATCTGTTGTCCAACAAGCCTGTCTTGGAATCTTTTAAAAATTGCATCATGTTAACCCACCTCCAGTAATCAGTCACAAAGTGAAGTTCTTAAGAGGGAGGCTAAATATGACAAAATGCAGAGGGGTTGCACAGCTTTAATTAACAAAGAGTTCTAAAGAAAATAATATTTGCACTGAAAAAAATAACCCAAAACAGAATTTTCACAGTTTCTTCACAAGATTCAACACAGACTATCAGTTATGAGATTAGACCTACAAAATCAGACCCTGGCTCTCATCACCAAGTACTTTGGCAAATGATACTTGATACCTTCTGATATCCTTTTGATATCCTTTGATAACCTTTTGATACCCTTTTACCTTGCTAGATTCAGCCAGAATGTAGGAAACCTCTAAAGTGCATCCAAAATATTTTTTTACATTGAGATGGAATAGTGATATTCTGTCATTTAAGAACAATGAATTATTTTAGACTTCCCTCCCCATTTTCTTATGAAAGACCTCTTCCTCTGAGAAATGCTGAATTAGTTATCAAGGAAAGACTACAGCTAGATGCTATGAAGGAGAGAAGAAAGCATAAGCAGTCTTACGAGGCTCTTCTCTTACTCTGGCAATGTTCGAAGTGTCACATATGCAGACCTTGCTTCTTTTTACTCCTCTCTACTTCACTGCAACAACAAATAAAAGGAAACTTCCTCCCAAAATTGCCTCTCTTCCACCAATTGTCTTGTTCCCATGTTCTTCTGTAGTCTGTAAAGCTTGTCACTCTCTTTACTGCTCTTTACTTCATGTTCCCTGGGGAAGAACAAAGAGACACCTCACAGAAAACCCTTCCATAGCTGAAGCATACCTGAACAATTTCACCGGTTTTCCCAATATAAAGAAAATTTCTCTATTCAGAAACAGATTTTAGCATTCAACACTATTTACACAGTCAGAAAATATTTTACTTTTTATACTTTGAACCAGAACACTGCAGCCTAAAAAAAGGGAATCATTATAAATTTAGATTGTAATTGACAGTTATGCTGGACTGTCACAGAACCAGAGCACCTGAGGTACCAGAATCAAACCTGTTCAATCTCAGATTGCTAATGATCATATGGTAATACTCCCCTCCTAAGCAAAAGCCTTTGGCTTGGTATCCAGTACCCAAGATTCTCTGATGCCTTGCCCACGCATTGACCCTTGTGTATTGCCCAGATTTTGGTAGGATGTTTCTGTTGTCTGGGGTTTTTCATGGAAAACTGCTGCCTTACCTATTTTTACAGACGGTTACTGGGCCAGCAAGCAAGCATTCTGAAAAGCAGCATTCACTAGACTTACATTCCCTTTGTTTCTAATACTGCTTGCTCACACCATCAGCTACTATCAAAATACATAATGGGGAGTTCACACAGTTTATGTTCACGACTGCCTCTGTTCCATCCACATCTGCTTCACAGAGTTCCCGGAGTCATAAGAAAAGAATGACTGAAAGTGCTGAAGCACAGCTACCTCACCCGTGGATCTGGTACTTCTGGTTAGGTAAGGCAACTTTTAGGACCTCTGTGTCCCTTATTTCCTGCTACATTAGACAGGGAGGTCCTGCAGAACACAAAGATCCAGGTCACCCTCCTGACGCGGGAGGTGTCAGTGACACTGCACAGGAGGTTCTCAGCCAGTGCTATTTCCGAATGCCGCTCACAAAGTCACAGAGGACATCTGCACATGGGCTTTCCCTGCTGTGGTGGTGCTGCTGGGACTGGGACATGCGTTCCCTTCCTGCTGCCTCCACAGCTAGGCATGCCTCCTCACCTAAAGGAAGACTTTAAAGTCTACCAAACCTGGCTGCAAAGCAGTGACAGCAGATATCCAGCCCAAGATGGTGCATGGCCACTTGAGACTATGGAATCCAGCCTGCTGATGTAGAAGAGAGAGTTTACTGCTGTCTGTTAAGTCACCACATCTCTTTTTCAGCTTGACAAGCCCATTCAGCCTCCTCTACCATGACTCATGAAGCAGTTCTTACACAGCCTGACCTATGCCTAGGAAAAGTTCAATCATCAATCCAGCATTTACCAGGTACTAGCAAACTTATATTTAGCTGTCTGAAAATGAGACAGAAATCCACTGGGGTAAGGTCCAAGAATACACAGTTTGTTAAAAGAAAAATCCCACTGCCAGTTGCAGAGATTTGCAGGAGCAAAGACAAGCAATGGCAGACAAGACGAAAGCTGGGGGAACCAGCTGTATTAGTCTCAGCAGCTTGCAGAGCTGTGATGCTCAGGAATCCCTTGGTGACTGCCTAATGAAAAACCTGCTCCAGTGCCAATGTAACACACAGGCACTTATTTCAGAGTAGTTCTTTCTGCTTGTAAAGTAAAAAGCTCCACAAGAGAACATTCCCTACCCCTACTCTCTGCCAGAAAAAGCCACAAAAAAGTGCATTTCTTTTTCCTCTATACGACTTCTTTTCTTGGATTGTTCTCCTCCCCAGGGCCCACTTCCCTGCCCAGACCAGTGTGAGACCTCTATCAGACTTCCCTGAAAACTTCAGAATTTATAAAGTAATTTTTATAGTTATCACGAAGCGTGCACTTAGCAAGCTGGAAATCTGCCTCCAGTATCTTCTTATGACACAAATGTTGCTTGAGAAACTTACAGTGTAGTTTCTTAAGTGGTTTTAATTGGCACCAGAGCTGATACTGCCCTTTTTGTTTCTGATCCCCTCTGTTCATCCATATTTTGACCATTTCCCTTGTTGGTTTATTTTAGTGACTGTACAGAGAAGCAGAATAGATCTAACTCAGATTGATTCCCTCTTCTGGGTTTTCTTCCGGGATGCTGATGGTCCAAAGAGCCAGAGCATGGCAGCAGTGATAGGGAGGCAGGACTATTTGTACCAGTGCATACTGTATGGAGTGGAAATACTTTCAAAAAAGTGTTTATTCATACTGAAGTGCAGACAGAGGCAGAAACATCACCAATGTGCAAACTGTGCAAAGCCCACGGTTGGGTGCAAGAGGCAAGGCAGTACCATTGCATTAGCTAAAGTCAAAACAGTTTTCATGAAATTTATTTTGTAGTCCCAGCATTATTTTATCAGCTATCACTCTGACAGCAGCCATACATTCAAAAAGGGATAGTGGATGGAGCATGAACTAGAAGATATTGCTGGGTGGAGTGGGAGACTGCAGAGAAGGCATCACAGTACCAAAGGCAGCACTGGCTGCTGCAAACTGCACCTAAGCCTGCAATAACCCACGTTGGGCAGTGTACAGAAGAGTATCAAATTATATCAGGATACAAACTCACAACAAATAACTGATGTAGCAACTTCACCTCAGCCCTTTAGAAAAATGTCAGCAAAACAGGTACCCCTGTCTGAGACCAGTTTTAATTTCACAAAGCAAAACTTCACACGATTGTAAACAGCAGCAGCTGATGCTATTCAGGTGTCTGACACTAGGCAAGCAAGACCTGTGTGGAAAGACAACTAAAATCCCTCTCAAACAGGCAGTGAAAGGACAAAGGTGAGCTTGCACTTACTAAAGGGAAAAATTCAAGCCCTGACAGTCAAAAGCAGGTATTGGTGAAAAAGGTTTAGTGTAGCTGCAGGGGCCCAGCAGGACTCCAGTGAGAACAAAGTCTACTAAACTGGCACAAAGCTTTTTGAACAAATACAGTCTTGAAGGGCAGAGAGATGAGAAATATATCTAATTTAGTCCTTCTCCACCTGCACTTTGGGAAAGAGAGATGTTTAAGAACATTATCTTCCTTCCCCCCTATAACACTAATCCTGTTGCATCATATTTCATAATATACTTAAGACTTGCTGGGGGAACAATCTGTGGAGCTGATTTTCAATTGCTGCTAGATATGAAGAAACAATACTTTATCAGTAGGGTTGAAATATTCATTAGAGGATTTAAGTTTTAAGGTCTTCTGAAAATTTCAACAGGTACAAACAGCTTTAAAAATTCTACTGTGGTATCACTCTATGTACTCATACAGCATCCTGCACAGCAAGAAGGACATTCCAATTGTACTAAACTACTCTCTAGAAAATAAAGAAGGTGAAAAAAAGCAATAGACAAGAAATGAAATGGAAGACTATTTGCTATAAAGTAAAGTAAGAAGTATCTCTGAAGCAAGCATCTAACAGCTTTAAAACCAGCCATGAATAACAATACACAGTAATCAAAATATACCTCTATAAAGAAAGGAAATAAATAAAAGAGACTCCCTTTTCAAAGGTTTGAGTGGTTTGCATGAAAACCTATTGAGTTGCAACAGAAAGGCAGGAGGCTGGAATGTTCCAGGAAATAGGGATGATGGAACCACCTACTCTAAAAGGCATATACTCCACCTATGCAAAAGCTTGCTCATTCTTTCAGGATGTAATCAAGTGTCTGAGTGACATGGAAATCTTATTTCCTAATCAATTAGAATGGCAAACTGTATTTTAAAAAGCCCAAAACTTTGCATTTTGCAGCCTCATATCTCATTGAATCCATTTTAGAAAACAGAATACTGCTCTCATATCTTCAACTCCGTGTAGATAGATTTTAAAGCCACTTTCATTTCATAGAATGTAGCAGATTTAAATAAAAATAATTTGTTATCCCTCAACTGTAGGGAACTGGGGCCACAACATACAATTATCACATCAGAACACTTCTTGTGTGCCCTCAGCTGTTTGGATACAGCAGCAGGGTCGACAGTTTAGAAAGAGAACAGGAATCATCAGAGTGACAGTAAGCAGGCTCAGGCAGTACTGGGGAAAATAAAGTATACAACAACTAAAAAAAGGCATGATTAGGGTGGACCGTCTGGCTTTTAGGAATGTGAAAGGATTTAGTTTCACAGTAAGCCATGGGTAGACAGTTTCAAGAATATTTTTCTGTCCAAAGTTCATACTGAGATTTTATGTTTCAAAAAACTTTTTTGAACACCTTCATTTACTACTAACCCAGTGTGCTTTGATCTGAATGTCATTATTCCTTTGAAGAAGCTAAAACATGCTGAAGATTCACAGAAAATACTGTTTGGTTTTCCTAGAAATTATATTATTCATACAAAAGTAATTCCCAAAAAATACATGAATTTAGGGTGTAGGATTTCTTCCCTTGTGCTCATGAGTAGATTCTAAAATTGAGAACCTTTGTACATTTCCAAAATAATGAAGGACATAATTATCAGTAACTCTTCATGGCTACCCAAATACCACAACCTAACAAAACTGAATTTAATTCAGTATACTTTTCAGGCTTGTGACTAATTAAAGAGAAATTGGACTCATTATCTTCATCATCTATTTATATAGTAGGAAATTATACACATAGCTAAAAAAGGGGGAAGGGATAAAAAAGTTAACCAATCATCTTCTAAAGCACTTACTTCAAAACTCTGGTTCTCCGTACTTATTTCTTACTCACATATACATGAAGCAAAATACATGCAGCAAAAAATCAACAGGATTTCTGAATGAACTTAAAAAGTATTAGTATGAAATAAATATCAAATCAAGAGGCAACTTACATCACATTTATAGTAAAATAATGTGACTGTTGTATTAACGTTTGCACACTTTACATTGCAAATACATCCAGAGTAACAAAGACTAAATTATCCCCTCCAAATTATCCCTTTTTAATTAAAGATGACAACAAAATATTTTATACTAGAACATGCCTGTCTAACTCCTATTCCAGACAAGTGAATTTAACTTTCTATTTAAGTAAGTAATAATAAACTTTCTTTATTAAGCGAGTAATTATAAACTTGAGGCAGCTTGCTTATTGAGAAAGTCTGAATTCATGAATTTTGGGGGGAAAAAAACCCAAACAAACCAACCACACAAAAAATACCCATCCTCAACAAACAAATAAAAACCAGAATAAGCAAGTAATCCAATTACAATTATTAATTTATTTCATTGCCTGAAAGAATGCACCAGTAATTGGTCTATGTCTACTAATAGTAAGCCATATTACAGAAAAAAATTCCTAACATCCAACACTGTGGAAAAAAATCTCACTAAAGATTAGTCAATTTCATGACAGACACGTGAAAATTCAAAGCATTAAACCGATCACTTAAAATCTTTGACTACACAGAAGTCAGGTTAAAAATCAGGCTTTGAGCCATATAGTTCAGTTTATTTAAGATGACAATATTGTTATCATCTACAGAACACCACAGCTCTCTGGGCCAAACACATCACCTGAGTCAGAACCAGTTGTATGCAGAGGAGAGAGAAAACAGTTGTGCAACCATATACTGAGATTTGGAGCAAGCACTTATTTACATTAGAAGGAACCTCTGGAGGTCAACAGCTTCTATCCTTTTCTCAAGGCAATCTTCAGAGCTCCAAAGGCTCCTCAACACCATTCTCACTGATGTTCAGAGTATCTTCAGACTACTTTTCCCAACATATGACCACCTCAATAATGACAATTTTTCCTAATGTCTAATTGAAATATCCCTTGCTTCAACTTTTTCTGTTGTCTCTAGCCCTATCACCCAGCTCCTCCAAGAAGAGTCTGGTTCTGTCTTTTCTGTACCCTCCCCTTAACTGAAAACAAGATCCACTGCCCTAGTCTCCTTTGAACAGAGGACACCCAGCTCTTCCAGCTTTTCTTTTTACATTATGTGCTTCTGTACCCTAATTATCCTGGCAGTCTTCCTCTAGGCCTGCTTCCAGAACGTCAGCTCCTCTCCTACACCAAGAAGCACAAAACTAGACACTGTTTTTGATACTGTCACACAAATGTCAAGCTGACAGAAATACTCACTTCTCTCAGCGTCTGGCTTCATTCTTGCTCAAAGGTACCTCGCTGACTCACATTCAACCCAGTGTCCACCAGCAAAGCAACGTCATTTACTGCCATGCTGCTCTCCAGCCATCAGTTCCCAGCCTGTACTACTGTGTAGAGCTATTCTGTTCCTATGTTCAGATTCTGCTGAACATCAACCACAAGGTTCTTGTCAGCCCATTTCTCCAGCCTGTCAAAGTCTCTCAGAGGAGCAGCCCTGCCCTCCAGCCCACACAACCTTGGTGTCATCAACAAGCTTGCTGATGGTGCACTCCATCACCTCATCCAGGTAGTTAATTAATATTATAAATGCAAAGCTGCACTACTTAATTTTACTGAATACTAATTATCATGTCCTGAAAAGGATAAAGGACTTCCATGCAGTTTAATTTTAACTAATTAACAGGTTGATAAATGGGATGTCATGAAGAACTTGTACTTCAACACACAAGTCACCAAATAAAACTTCTTCAGTATTTTTTTAAATGGGCAGTTTGCACTTGGTGACTCACTGAAATAGCTCCAATGAAAGATTTCTCTCCAACACTCTCTCTAAATATGGACAACTAAATACACAAAGTATCTGTGTCAGTGACTCTTAAGAAGTTTGGGAAAAGGGCCTAAATTAACAGCCATTGTATATTTATACTGCAATAAGCTACAGAGAGAGCTATTAGTAATGTCTCAGTACTGCAGGCTGTGTACTTCCATATACAAACTTTCAGAGAATGCAAGTAACAGGAATTCTTTCAGAAAGAACAAATGCTTTGTCTTAGAATATTTAACTCACAATGCTTCATAGACCTAGATTATTTGCTATCACAATTTTGCAGTAGATCTTTTTCTACAGAATAAATGTGCCAGATCATTGCTGAAGAATTGTATTTTGCTATCATAAAGTCTGCTATACAGCTGAGTCTCAAGATTTGAGCTTTAAAATATCAAAATCTCCAACCTATGGATATATAGATTACTCCATCAGTCTATGAAGTTCTTTGAATTTAAAACGTGTAACCTGCATTATTAGTGTAGCTGGAACTTTGGTCTTCATAGTTTAATAGGTATATATTTCTGCAGTTTCTTCACAACATTGATGAAATTCACCATTTTTCATTCAAGAAATTAACAATATATTTTCTGGGCTCTACTCTGCCAGAACATTTCTACACTCTATCTGTAGTCTTTCAACACGGTAAAGATAACTGGAAATGAACACATTCGCTTGTCCCTCAGCTGCTCAGAGATCTAGAACACACCAGAGCCACCTGGATTAAAAAATAAAAAATGCTAAAAAAATGACAATTCTGCAAGTAATTTACAGAGGCAATAAATAAGAAATAATATTTTTTTTCCTTAATGAGAAAAAAAATACTTATGGGGAAAATTCCATTGCAACAGCATTCAAAGGTTGCTACTGTCAAAAATTAGTCCTGATGTGTGCATCCAGCCTTGCACATCTTACACACATAGTAACTAATAGAAATACACAGAAAACCACACAACTGCATATCACAGAGTACAGTAACAGTCCAACCCTTAGTAGAGAGAGGAGTTCATTAATAAACAACTGTCCTACAATTCCTATTCTTAAGTCCACAATAAATTTGAATAGTACCAGTATTTGATGTATTTTATTTGCAATTCAGCTACTTCTCCAAAGGCAGGTTCATAATATTTCAATTACTATCATCAGTGCTTCATTTGAGCATCCTAAAAAAATATACTATTTCTTTTTTAATACAGTCAGTTTTGAGTTTCTACACAACATTTTTGTACCATTTCGTACCACAACATTTGTACCAAATACACCACCTATAACTTTGTCATCAAAAATTCCTCTTAGAAATCCATTTGAAATAAAAGGGCAGGGGGGCATTGCTTATCCCAACTAACATCTATGGAACTTCCCTGAAGCAGAAATCTTAAGTGGACTAAAACTAATAAATATATCAAATAGAATTTTCTGCTCGAAGTTATTTCATTTGTAGTAATTTACAACCAAGGTCAAAACCAGGACACAAACAGGACACAATGTTCCTACCATCTCTTGAAGTACCTGCTATAAGAACAAGCAGGGCTTGTTTAAAAAGCAGAATTATAAACCAGAAAAATCTAATTATTTTCTCTATGCTAAATTCCAAGAAAAGTGATCATCAGGTGAAGTACTTGTGGCAGAGAACCAGTTTCCAACTTATGTCCATTTAATCACAATTGATCAGAGACTATATAAACCAGTCAAGAAACATGCCATTAAAACATATATAATTAGCATTATACATTAAGCAAAAAAGCTTTGAAACCTCCAGAACTACATCTTTCCTCAAGGATGGTGGGGATGGGAGGGGGGAAATAAGAGATTACTAACATCCCTATAGGACATTTGACAAAAGTAATTATTTTAATTAAGACAATTACCAGAAAATTAAACAGTGTAAGAATTTTCACAATTAGACACAATCATTTTTACCACTTTTCCACTAAGCTATATCACAGGCTACCCCTAGCTGACATCATGTTGACCAAAGCCCCAGGTTCTTTTCTGGCAGGCAGCTTTCCAGCCACTCATCCCATGCCTGTAGTGCTCCATAGGGCTGTTGTGATCCAAGGGCAGGATCCAGCACTCGCCCTTGTTGAACCTCATACCACTGGCCTCGGCCATCGATCCAGCTTGTCCAGATCCTGCTGCAGAGCCTTCCTACCCTCCAACAGATCAACACTTTCACACAGCTTGGTGTTGTCTGCAAACTGACTGAGGGTGCACTGGATCCCCTCTTCCAGATCATCAGTGAACACATTCAAGGACAGACCACAACAGTGAGCCTTGGGGAACACTAGTGACCAGCCACCAACTGCATGTAACTCTATTCACCATCACTCTGTGAACCTGGACATCCAGACACTTTTTTTTTTTGCCCAGAGAAGAGTATACCAGTGGAAACAGTTTCTCCAGGAGAATGCTGTGAGAAATGGTGCCAAAGGCTTTACTGACATTTAGGTAGACAACTTCTGCAGCCTTTTACTCATCCACTAAGCAGGTTACTCTGTCCTAGAACATAAGCTTGGTCTAGCAGGACCTGGCTTTCAAAAACCTGTGCTGGCTGGGCCTGATCCCCTGGCTGTCCTGTATGTGTCATGGGATGGCTCCCAAGATGATCTGCTCTGTGACATTCCCTGGCCCTGAGGTCAGACTGACAGGCTGGTAGTTCCCCAGATCCTCCTTCCAATCCTTCTTGAACATCAGTGTCACATTTCCTAACCTCCAGTCACCTCAGACCTCCACCATTAACCAGGATTGCTGGTAAATGATGGAAAGTGGTTCAGTGAGCACTTCTGCCAGTGCTATCAGTACCCTTGGGTGGATCCCACCCAGCCTCATAGACTTCAGAGTGTGCCAGTGGCATAGAAGATCTCTGACCTTTTCCCTTTGGATTACAGGGCTTTCATTCTGTTCCTCGTCTCTGCTCCTCTCTCTCTCCAGCTCAGGGCACTGGGTACCCAGAGAACAGCTGGCCATGCTATTAAAAACTGAGGAAAAGAAGGCATTAAGTACCTCAGCCTCTTTCCTTATCTTTTGTCACTTTGTTTGCCCTCTCATGCAATAAAGGATGAGGATTCTCTTAGGCCTTCCTTTTGCTACTGGTATATAAATAGAAACACTTTTTATCAACTTTTACAGCAGTAGCCAGATTAAGTTCTAATTGGCCCTTCTAATTTTCTCTCTGGACCTCATGATATCCTTGTAGTCCTCTTGAGCTGCTGGCCCATTCTTCCAGAGGTCATAGACTCTCCTGTTTCTCCTGATCTCAAACAAGAACACTCTGTTCAGTCAGGCTGGTCTTCTTCCCCAACAACTCTTCTTTAGGCAAATGGGGACAGCTCGTTTATGCACTTCTAGGATTTCTTTCTTCAAAAATGTCTATCCTCCCTGGACTTCTCTCCCTTTTAGGAATGCCTCCCAGAAGTTTTTCCACCAGTCTCCTCAATATGCTGGTCTGCCCAGCAGAAGTCCAAGGTGACAGCTCTGCTGATTCCCTCCTTACTTCTCCAAGAATTGAAAACTCTGTAATTTGACAATCACTGTGCCCAAGGCAGCCTCCAATCATCACACCACCCACAAGTGCTTCTCTGTTTGCGAATGGTAAGTCCAGCAGGGCACCTTCCCTAGCTGGCTTATTCGCCAACTGTGTCAGGAAGTTCTCTTCCAGACACTCAGGGACCTGTTTCCTCTAGACTGTTTCCTCTCCACTGCATTGTATTTCCAGGAGACATCTGGAGATTTGAAGTTCCCCAGGAGAACAAGGGCTAGTGATAGTAAAACTTCTCACAGCTGCTCAGAGAATAGTTTGTCTGCCGCTGCAAGCTGGCTAGATGTAAGAGACTCCCAACCAGGATATCTGCACCGTAGGTCTTACCCCTGATTCTCACCCATCAACAACCCTATTGGCACCATAATTAAGCTCTAGAGAATCCCAGCACTCTGTAAAACACAGGGCTATTCCACTGCTTCTTCTTCCTTGCCTATCCCTTCTGAGGAGTTTACAGGCATCCACGCAGCCCTCCAGTTGTGAGTCATCACACAATGACCAGCTTCCGTAATGACAATTATACCATAATTTTCCTGCTGCACAATGGCTTCCAGCTCCTCCTGTTTGTTGCCTGTTCTGCGTGCACTGGAGCAGAAGCACTTCAGTCAGGCTATTTATACCTCCACCTTTTTTGGAGAAGAAGTCCTAATTCCTGTATGACCAATCTCAGATGCTTCTGTGGTTTCTAACACGTGGATAAACACTGGTCTTTGCTGCTACATGGATCTTTATCCCCTGTCTTCACTGAAATCCAGATCAAAGGACATCACTAGCACACTGTGCCACAAACATGGGTGTGCTGCCCCCAGGCTTATCTCTAGTGAGCCTGGTTTTATCAGTTTCCCCCTTCAAGTCTAGTTTAAGCTTTTCTAATGAGCCCTTCTAACTCCTGTGCAAAGATATTTTTCTCCCTTTGAGATAGGTGTACACCGTCTGTCGCCAGAAGGCCTGGCAACATCACCATCATCATCATCATTCCCTGCAACTGGAAGGATAGAGAAGCACACCACTAGTGCTCCTGATTCCTTAACCAAGGCCCTGAAGTTTCTCTTCATTGCCCTCATACTTCTTGTTACAACTTCACAGCGGACTACCTGAAATAAAAAAAAATAAAATCAATAATGGATAGTCTGAGTGCCTTACCAGGATAGGACACTTTCTCCCCACATCTTTAACCCAAGCCTCAGGGAAGCAAGAGACTTCCTTGAGAAGTGGGTCCTTTGAGCTCTTTTGAGCCTTCTGCTCCCTTTGGAAGGGAGTCTCCTAAGACTATGAGCCATCCTTTTTGCTTTGTGGGAGCAGATTTGATGCAGGGTACAGGTCAACTTAACCTTGGCAGCACCAAGCTAGATGAAACATCATCCTTGTTACTGTTTGGTTTCTTGTGCAGTGGCTCTTAAGTATTATGTAAGGGCATTTGGGAAGGTAAGGCAGTCACAGAAGAGCCAACCACCTCTACAGCATTGGGCAGGAACTTGTCACCATTGCCCCATACTCCTTCAAGTCACTGCACTCAGCTGGGCAGAGAGAGCATAGGGAGTCTTCCACATCATGTCTACTGCAAGTTCTTCAGGTGTGTCAAAATGGTAATCACAAGCCACTGGGAAACTCCTTTTAAGTAAGGAAAATCCCCAAGAACTTTAACGAATTTTTTCCAACACAGAAGCCTGGACATAAAAACTATTTTTATACAGAATTAGCAATATAGTGCCTCAGTTATGACTATGTAATATAAACTACACTAGGTTATTGTCAAAGCATAATGTTACTATACTGAAGGTTGTGTGCAAACATTGATTTCTAGCTGAAAGTTTATGCTCAAATCTATACCTGGCTTTTGGAGGATTTTGTCCCCTAGTCTTCCTTGTCAGTACAGAATTAAATAGGAAACGTTACAAGAGTAACTTTCTTTGCAACACTGTAACACAACTGCTTGATAAACCCCCACCCATCCCATATTTGAACTGCAGTTATCCTCTGACAGGAAGAGTTCAGAATTTTCCTCATTTAAAATACAAATGTAAGGAAACCATCAAATTAAAATCTCTCTCGAGCAACTTCAACAAAACCCCTGAAAGAAAATTCAAGAATATTAGTAGTACTACAAATAAGCTTTAGGTCAAAAAGAAGTGTTTGCCTAATCTAAAACAGTTAAAAACTCTTGCTCCTTACCCTGTAAAAACAGGCCCCAGTAAAAACTCTTTCTTGTGGGCTCCCTTTACACACTTAAAAGGCTGGAACAGCATCTCCTCGGAGCCTCTTCTCCAAGGTGAGCAACCCCAGCTCTCTCAGCCTTTCCTCACAGGAGAGTGTGCTGGCAAACAGCAGGCCTGTATAAGGCCTCACAAACTAAATCCTAGTCTGACATAGCTGTGGGAAAACTAACTGCTCTTCATGAAAACAAAAGCCTGCAACAGCAAAAAACAACTTGTTTCCCTGCGAAAGAATTCTACAGATTAAGACTCTGTTTCAACAATTCCAACCGTCTCAGCTTTAAGAATGAAAACAGCATCTCACTAACAACCCTTTCTTACACAAAAACACCTTATCCAAGACTGACCAATTAGTATGAGATGACAGCTTGTTACCATAGACACAGGAGGGTTTATAAAACTCTATATAAAGGGATATATAAAATAAAGTTTTAGCTTTTTTCACTCCTTAAAAGTTTGTGTCTTGTGTCTCTGAAACGAGGTCAACAGCAACAGGAGAGCTGCTCCATGTTTGTGTCCCTCCCGCAGACCCGCTCCCACAGGTTCACGTCTTTGCTGTTTGAGGGGCCCCAGAGCTGGATGCAGCATCCCAGGTGGGGTCTCTCTCACCAGGGCAGAGCAGAGGGGCAGAATCCCCTCCCTCATCCTGCTGGCCACACTGCTTTTGATGCAGCCCAGGATACAAGTGGCTTTCTGGGCTGCAAGTGCAGACTGCCAGCTTACGTCCAGTTTTTCATCCAAAAGTACTCTCGAGTTCTTGGCAGGGCTGCTCTCAAGCCCTTCACCCCCCAGCCTGTATCGATACCAGGAGTTGCCCTGACCCAGGTGGAGACCTTGCACTGGGCCTTCCACTGTCACAAACAAAGACTAAGGTGTCTGTTTCCAATAATTCTGGAAGTCATTTAGCAGTTATGAAGAAAATAGCAGTTGTTAAACATTAGCTAGACATCTCTGGATTGAACTTTCAATGTAAAATGTAATATAATCTTGCATGAAATAATCTTTCCCCCTAAAATTTACACATAAGTGTGATTTCTATAATGCTCCATGGAAAACTATTTGGTATTGTATTTTGGGATGAGGAAGCAAAAGCAGTAAAAGTCTTGCCTGATGACAATGATGTTGAAAACAGAATTTTCCATGTCATTTTGAACATTTCAGAATTTCCACAGGGCTGCTCTTCAAGTAAAACAGATCTGTCTTTGCTATGTGTCATTACCAATTATGCAAACACAGTAATATGATTAGAAACGTAACTGGTTCAGCACACGTATCAGTAACCTCCAGCTTCTCAATTTTCCTTCTTACTGGCATGAGTCACCTTAGCAAAGCTGACAAAACTTCAACAGTGACAACTGCCGACAGCAACCTCTAGTTATCAGATTCCAAGGAGAAGTTAATGAACTACTCAGGTAACGGTAACTACATGACATCTGAACAGCAAAAATAAATCCAACAAACAAAACCCCTCAAATACAAATGAACAACACCCCCAATGCAAAAAAATCCCAACAAAAATATCCCTCCAATATACAAAACAAAAAGGATCTTAAAAAACCCCAAACAAACAAACAAAAAAAATCACAGAACTTGGTAGCCAAACTAGTTAATGATTAATAAACAAAGCCCTACTACTGAAACAAAAAGAAACATAGTGATAAGCAATCACAGCAGAGATGTCACAGACCGGAGTGATGAACTGTTCAGGACAGAATAAAACAACCATAGCATCAACAAGGTTTTATACAGAGAAAAAAAGCATAATGACATTTTCTAAAACCATTTTTATAGTTATTCCATTGAATAAAAGCTGACAGCTTTAGCAGGCATTTCTTTTCATATTTACATGCTTAGTTTTCTTTAATTTTCTGAAGTGTGTAGGCCAGATAGGAACACATAAGAGATACATGTAAACTCACATGCAATCTGTAACCATGTCCAGGAAACTCCATGTTTTGTGCAATAAGCCCAATTGTGTACTTACACACATTCATACATACCTAGTCCTATCTAGATGTGTATGGCACAAGCAAAAATAAAAGGGACTGCATAAAACTTACTTGCCTAATTTTTGGGTTTTGGCTATTGATATTATTATGATAGTGCCACTGTTGTAATTCTTCTTTTAAAATTAATCTTCATAATACTCTGCTGATGCAATATACATGAATACAGAGCACCACCAACATTGTTTAGCTTTTCAGCAGACTTACAGCAATACTGTAATTCAGGAATAATAGACTGTATTATTGAAATATATTATTCTTTTGATTAAGGACTGAAGTAAAATTTGTTGAAGAAGGAATTGTCAGGGTATGGGATCACAGAAAAGACTGGAATTAATGTTTTCAAAAGCCTCTTCTGTGATTTGTAAATACAACCATTTACTCTTTCCACACCCAAAAAAAAAAAAAAAAGAAAAAGAAAGTTGCTATAAATTTACTTCTATGTAGAAACAAGTCATATGTTCTAAGTAGTTGAAAAACGCTGTTGCTTTCCTTATGACTAAAGCCTGTTTGCCTCCCAAGGAAGAAGAGGAATTTTCCTCTGTATGCAAAAAAGCTTAAAGAGAAATTAATCCACCACACTTCCCATTGAAAATCAAAAAGATGAAAGTAAGGATAAAACAGCCATACATGTAAGGAAGACACAGTCTCTTCACATTGCTAACCTCTACAGCCAAAATCCTCTCAAGAGCTGTCTCTCTCTTTAGTGAATGTACTTAAATTACAGCACATTATTGATGTTATGTCTACAACTAAAGCTCCATTTCTGGAACTGGTAAGTACAGAAATGCACTCAAAGAAGGTGCAATCAAGGACGGTTAGTCATAATGGAGAGACCCATGCAAACAATTTAAGCTGTAGTATTAGTTCTTTACTCTGCCGAGAATGTTTTCGTGACTCTGTATATCCTCTGCATACTATATGAACTATAAATAAGAAATTGACTAGGCATGAATTATCAAGATTAATTTTTAAAAGTTGCCCAATTTCCAGTATGTGCTTAGACATGCCCACGAGAGGGATACTGCTACTTACATAAAACTGCTATGGTATCAAGACTAAATTTTTTTTCCACTGGGCTAAAAAAGAAAAAAAAACAAAACAAACCAACCAACCAAACAAACAAAAAACAAAAACAAAAAACCCCAACCAAAAATTAAACAAAAAACTCAAACAAACAAATAAAAAACCCCAAACCAAACCAAACCCACAAAAAAAACCCCAACAAAAACAAAACAAAAAAAACCAACCCGACATTCCCGAGATCGCGAGCGTTTAAATTCATTCAAGGGCTGCTCTGACGGCGTTACCGAGCCAGGAAGCCAGGTCACACTGTCACAGCTCGCCGCGCAGCACACGCTCCCACTCTGACCACTCACACTTTTTCGCTTCTGCCTTCCAGGCAGGATTTCCCGGCCACGAACAAGGCGGGCACGAGCCCAGCAGCGGGACCTGGCTGAAGCCAGGCCACCGGGCAGCTCCAAACTTTACGACGGTCCCGGCCGCTCCGGGGCGGCTGCCACCGCTCCCCCCCACCGGCCAGTTCCCGGGCCAGCCCCCCGCCCTCCCCGGCCGAGAGCCCGGGCGGGAGGCGGCCTCTCCCCCCTTATCCCCCGGCCCGGCGGCCCGCGGCTCCCGCCATCCCCTTTCCCCACAGCCCCCTGCGCACTACCTTCGGTAACCTGCCGCTTGTTCACCTCCGCTCTCCGCTCCCCTCGCCTGCCGGCGGCACCGAGGCGCCCCCGGAGCCGCCTCCCGGCCCGGCCCCCCCGCGATGCTCGGCGCTGCCGACGCCCCGATGTGCGGAGCCTCCAGGCTTCAGCCGCGAGCGGGCTCCGCTCGCCGAGCCTTCCCGCAGCCCCCGCCCCGACCTCGCCCAGCGCCGCGGGCACTCACCGACTCCTCACAGGGGCTCTCCCCGGCCCTTCCCGGCGCCTCCGCGCCCGCCACTCAGAGCTTCCATGTGCCCAGCGGCCGCTCCTCTCTCCCGCTCCACTCCGGGTACGGCGCCCTCTGGAGTGCCCGCTCCAGTGGGAGCCTCACGGACAGCCGGGGCTGTCACTCAGCTCGCCGGGGCCCCCGGCGCGGGCACGGCGCTGCGGCTGCCGCCCGCTCGCTACCCCTTTGTTCGGCGGCGGCGCTGACAGCTGCTGCCGGCGGCGCTCCGTGGGCCCGGGCGGCCGCTCCGCCTCGGCGCCTCCCCGCCCGCCAGCCGCGCCTCCTGCTCCCGGCCCGGCCCGCAGCCTCGGCTTGCTCCCTCCTTCTCCGCCCGCGGTCAACAACCGGCGGCGGCAACACAAGTTCAGGCCGCCGACCCGGAAACTCATCGGCAGCCGAGGCCCGCGGGGCTCCGACGGGAAGCGGATCCACCGCGCCGTGGGAGGGAGCGGGGCGGGGACGGGGCGGAGCAGGCCGGGACGCGGGGCCTGGGCGGCGGGCGCGGCGGGAGGATGCGGCGGGCAGGCGGCGGCGGGCGCCACCGAGGAAGGCAAGGCAGGCAGGGAGGGAGTGGGGCCGGGGCGACCTTCCTCACCCCGGTCCCGGGGCGGTCCTGAGCGCGGGGGAGCCGCTCCCCCCCCGCGGGGATACAGCGGGAGCACCCTCGGGGGCCGCTGCCCGGCGGCTTCTGGGCGCGGCCGGGGAAGTTCGGGGGCGTTTCCCGGCCGGGCAGTGCGGGGTGCGGGGCCGCCTCCCGCCCGTCGCCTTCCCGCCGTGCCGAGGCGAGGCAGCGCTGCGGGGCTTCCGATGCCCCCGGCCTCCCTCCTCCGTCCTCCGTCCTCCCTGGCCGGGGTGGCGCGGCCGGGAGTCCCGGAGGGAGCCGCCCTCCGCCTCCTCCCGGCGGGTCCTGCGGGAGGCGGGAAGGGTCGGCGGTGCTGGGAGAAGCCTGGGTGAGGCGTGTGCCTTAGACCGGCAGCCTTTGGAATGGGGCCGCGTTGTTAGCACCTGGGTTTGGTCAGAATCAGTTCGTGGTGGTATCTTCTGAAGCTGGTTGTGTTTATTGTCACATCCTTATGGCACACACCCCCGCCCCTCCCCGCCCCCTTCGTCCTCACTTTTTGTTTTCTGGAGTCACATTGCAAGTCTCGGCGCTGTCGGTTTCACAGACATGCTCATTTTGCGCTGGATTTAGTGCAGAGCAGTGGCAGAGGGAGTTCACCCACTGCTTATTCACCTGTCCTGCCGCCTGTCATCCAGGTGACCCGGCCGTACCAGTGTAGGTTCCCTCCACACAAGCCTATGACCCAAACCCTGTGTATTCAAGCACGTGTAAGGAAACCCAAGGAGCAGGCCTTTCCCAGCTGTGCATAAGGGATGGTTGTTTCTTTTTCCTTTTAAAGTTCTTAATATCCTAAAGTATGAGTTCTTTTAAGTTAGCATGTTGCTTATTTCATGTTTTTAGATGCTACTGTAAGTAGCATACTAAATACTAATGTAAATACTGTAAATTTGCTACTGCAAATCATTAGCTGTTTCTCTTCAGATATTATGCTGTTTGCATACCATCATTGAATTCTCTAACTAATCTATTTATCTTAACTGATGGTGAAAATATCCATGCTTATTATTGTTATTTATGCTGAGGCTTTTTTAATATTTTTTCAGGTAGTCTTGATCCCAGGAAAAATAATGGACTAAGGGCATAAGAAGCTGAGAACTTCTTTTACTTCTAGAAGAGGTGGAGAAGCTAGAAACACTAACATTTAAAATATGTGGAGGAATTAATCTGCAAAAAGCATGTGCTTACTGATGCTATGGAATGAAAGGATGTTCGTTTGCAGATGAAGAAAATGATCAGCTGGAAGGTGGAAATGGTCAGACATACCTTCCTTCTGGAAGCTGATATGTGATTTTGCTTTAGGAGGTTTTCCATATAATTTCCATACAGTTTTGTGATTTTAGGAATTGTCACCTTGGTTTAACAGAAGGGTAAGCAAAGCTTTTTCTTAAATCTAAATGCTTCTATTCATTTTTTTTTAGAAACTAAAGATGTATTCCTTTCAGAAACTTGATTTGAATGAATTGTGCACCAGTTTGCAGCCCCACTGAAATAAAACTAAGTAAATGAATCCATATTATAGTTTATTTTTATCAGCTTTGTAACTTGGTTGTAGGCAAGACTGTGGTCTGCTTTGCAGGGGGAGATGAAAAGCAGGTATTTTCTTGAAATCCACGTGGAACTCATAAAAGTGCAATACTTGTTACAGCGCAATTTATAAATCACGGTGCTTGTCACTTTGAAATGGCTTTCTTTTTTAATTTCACATCTTTTCCAGAGTTCAAAATTGCTTTGGCCTTTTGTCTAGTTTGCAAAATGGGGAAGATAGTTATAAAGTGGAAAAAAATACATTGCTTTTATTTTAAAGATGAGTTAGAGAACAAGCTTATTTGTATCAAATCTATATCACGTCCTATTTTCCTCTTTCATGAAAAGGAAGCATAATTATATCAGCCATTGGCATTTCTCCAGTTAAAAAACAATAAATAAATAATGCAGAGCATCAGTGGATATGAGCACTGCATCCTGAAGTTTAGTGTGCTGTTGGATGTTTTTTTCAGCTGAACCTTTTCCTGTTTATTCATTATTTCCAGTGATAAAGTAAGAAGGAGAGATGGGAAACCCAGAAAACATTGGAGATGCTTATGTTGCTGTGATTCGTCCAAAAAATACCGCTAGCCTCAATTCTCGGGAATATCGAGCGAAATCCTATGAAGTAAAACTATTTATTTTCTTTATGTATTAGTTATTTGGCTTTTTAAATAGTATAGTAAATAAGTAATAATATTACAGAGGAGAATGTAGCGTTGTCTTTTACTCTTTAGTCTGCTGCAGAGGTCATTCTGACTTCACCATTCTGCTCCTCAACATTTAGTACTTCTTGAATTTTGTTACTGCTTTTACTGTGGCATAATAAATAATAATAAATTTTTAAAAGTTCTGTGCTTCTTTCAGCTGTGCTTAAACATTTTTGGTTTCATTATTGTTTGAAAGATTTTGCTGCTTGAAGTTCCCATTGAAGGCCAAAAGAAAAAAAGAAAGAAAGTTTTGCTGGAAACTAAACTTCAAGGAGGCACTGAGATAACCCAGAGCATCTTGGATTATGTATTAGAAGCCACCAAACCAATTTCACCCGCCAATCAGGGTATTAAAGGTAAAACCATTTTAATCTAATATACTATTGACAGCACTATAAAACTGTTTTTTAAATTGGCATGGCAAAGTTGTGCAACAACATGAAATTAGTATAAAGAAAGAAGATACATTTTGAGGTTCATCAAAAAAAACTAAGCCAACTATACAACTAAAACCTTTCATGTACCTTTGTTTTTCTTTTCCTTCCAACTCTATGAAATGTTTACTAAAAGATTGTTAATAAATGAATCTTTGTCTGTGCTACTTCTTCACCTCAAGTTTAGATTTACAGCTAAACTTCCAGTAAACCATATCAGAGTGGCTTTTGTATCCATAACTTCAGCTAAAACTTGACTTGAACTAGAGAACTGATAGATTATAAAGTCAGTTGTTCAGAAGACAGTATCTATATGAAAATATTTCTAGCAAAACTGTATTGCTTACAGATGGAATTTGATGAGTACTTTTTTTTCCTTGTTGTTACGTTGTTGCTTTGATCTAGCAAAGAACATCGCACTTGTGCTGACAAATTTGTTTTAGCCAGCCTGTTACATTTTCAGCTTGGTATAAAGTAGAATGACTAAAGGACTTCTGGTCTTTGCTGTGGACTTCATCTCTGTTGTTTATGTGGTAAAATGTTGCAGGTGGCAATAGCTGCGGCTGAGTGGACATAACAGAGCTAATAATGCAGCAAACACAGAATAACAGAATTAATACACATAGAGGAATGCCTTCTAAAAGCAATTACTCTGTTCCTTGCATAGTTTGGAGAGTTTTAATTCGACTGACTCAGATGGACCAATCATTAATTATGCCGAGCTTAGTTTGTATGCTGCTAAAATATTCAGCTGAGGTTGGAAAAGTTAAAAAGGTCATATAAATTTTTTTCATGTTAATGGGCATATACATGTTAATGTTCTTTAGTTTTTCATATGTATTTAAATTTTCTTCGCTTTCTTTAGATTATAGCTCATAATGATAATTTTTTCTTCCTAGAAAGTAGGAAGATTGAGTATGGTAAGCTTTCAGATAGCCAACTCTAGATTTTTTTCTTTGTTTTGATGATTATTTAATTGTTTTGTGGTTTGTCTGTTTTTTGTTTCTAAATAATGTGCTAGGAAAGCGTGTGGTGTTAATGAAGAAGTTTCCTCTAGATGGAGAGAAAGCAGGCCAGGAGGCATCTCTTTACATTGTTCCAACTGTTGTGAAAGGTAACATTGAGCGTGATTTGTGAAGCTGCACCCATTTTAGCAGAAGTTCACTTGAGGGTTTCCTTTTTTGTATGACATCTTTTAAGTTGTATATATCTGTCTCATTGATATATATGTATAATTATAATATATAATACATGACATATTTATATAATATATTTTAATGTGATAAATGTTTTTTCTGTATTTAAACATTAAAAGTTGCAGGCAGGTGCAAAACTCCCTGAATATTTTAAACTTTGAAGAAGTTACTTAAAATCAAGGAAGATTTAATTACTTTGGTTTAATGTATTGCCTTTGTTTTTGTAACAAAGCAATGTTAAGCAGTATTTGTACATTTGGTTATATTTCAAAACACAGGCCTTGTGTAGAATTTGCTGAATGCAACTCTAAGACATCCTACTCAGTTCAGTATTCTCTACTCAGAGAAGAATAAGCAAGTCTCTAAACAGTAAAGAGAGTCTTTGGAAAGCCAAGTAAATTACTTGTCAAGAAAGTATTTCTAAAAATAAATAGTAAACTGTGTGCTTTTGGGGAAACTTCTTCATTTTTGCCTTACTTATAAGACTTGATAAAATCTATCAGATAGATACCATTGTGGAGTTACCAGTGTCAATACATATCCCTCCTAGTCCTGAATCATCTTCGGTTGTTTTTTTTTTTGGTTATAGGATGCATTTAACATTTATTCCTCAAATGAACCTGATCACACTGATGGAATAGTGACAGAATACGTAGGGGTTTTGAGGCTAACCTGTTGGGTTGTGAATTGCTATGTAAAGATTGTATGTATTTACTATAAATTATTATTTGGAGAAAATTAAGTCACTCTAGTCTAAAGTTATAGTCTTAATTAGGGATGTGTAACTATAAAAGATGCAGAAGAAGAAATAAGATTCTTCTCACTGATGTATTTTCAGAGAATGTTTCTTTTTTAGATAATACAAAATATACATACAGTCCTGGATGCCCTGTGTTCTACTGTTTACAAGACATCATGAGAGTCTGCAGTGAATCCAGCACACACTTTGCTACACTTACTGCAAAAATGTTAATTGCCTTGGACAAGTAAGAGACACCATCAGTAAAAATACATTAAAATGAAAACTTTGATATTTTATATCAAAACATAAATATATATTAAAAAGATAATTTTTCAACGTAACACATAGTTTTTATAGCATTCTTGTGGTTAAGAAGGAAATCATCATGGTATTTTCTTCATGTTTATCAGAAATTGAAACCCTGACAACATATTTCTAAAATTCTTTTTGCAAATTCAAGAATGGTGGGTTCATCTAAATCAAGCAGCTTTTTGGAAGTTCATGCTCACAGTGATTGTTTTGTAAAATCGTAATGTTTAATCATCTGTAAATGACATCATTATCATTTGAGTGAGAACATTTGCCAGAGTGAAGTAAAAATATCCTGTAATTGTATACCATTAAGATTTGCCTTTAAATTAAATCTCCCTGTAGAAAGGGAGTGCATCTTCCCCAGACACACAAATTTATTTGCAGTAGGGAATTAACTTTCAGAAAGGTGATTAGTTGTTTGGCCAGATTTATAGTAGTTTGAAATTTGAATACATGAACAGGTTTTTTGTTGTTTTCGTGGGGAGTTTTTTGTTGCTCTTTTTTTGGGTTTTTTTGTTGTTTTTTTCTTTTAATGTACCCTTAACCAAAAAATACCAGACACACTTATGTATGAACTTATTTGCAGTAATAAAGTTAGCTGAAACCTCTGGCTAATGTAAAAAATCATGCTACAGGCTATTACCTAAAAAGTTCTGTGTGTAGGATTTTTACAGTTTATTAGTAGAGTTGTAGTATTTCCATGTATACCATCATACCAGTTAAATTTATTTGCTGCTTGCTGAGTGCCTTTGGGTTTTAAGTTCTGCTTAGAAGTGTTTCAAGTCTCACAAGAAGCCTTGGAGGTATAATAGAAAATAGTTTATATATTTTATTCTCCTGAAATAATTCTTCTCAAAGATTCAAACTGCCATAACTAATTTATTTACCAAATATTTAGAGAAAATGCCTGAAAATACCTTAGAGGGTGTTTATAGCACAATGACTACAGTTTTACTGTTCTTTCTGCCAGGACCATGAGTAAGTGAAGAGAATGCTGCTTTTGCAGGACATTATAGCTTGGATTTAGGACTTAAAAATAGGCCTAAGCATATGCATGGAACTGCAGATTACCTTCTGCCATCCTTACATATGCTTCTGGGACAGACAAGGTCCAAGTGGTCTGTCAGTGGATGTTCAAAGCACGTTCTTACTTCTCTTTCTTCTATATTTCCAGGCTCAATCACTGAACAGAATTTATTGTATTCCAGTAAAGCACATTTTTACCTCAAGCTTGTGAGAAAGCATGTGCAGAAACCTAAATACAAACCTGGCTTTAGACCTTTAATGCACCACTTAATATAACACTAAAACAATTTAACAATTCAGTAAAAATATATTTATCCAAAACTTGAGATGAACAACTTGTCCTGAGCCCTGTGTTGTACTGCATATGTGGTAGGAAAAATGCAGCAGGTGTACAGTACTGACTTCCCCTGGTAGCACAGACTAAGAGAGCTCTAAAGCTCTTCAATACTGTCAGTAGGAGTGCACTGAGAAGAGAATCAACTTCAGCAGAGCTTTATAAAAAGGCAAGTGGTAGCCTATGTGAAAGGGACTTAGCAGTTTAAAAACTGGACCTTCTGGTTTGTTGCCATTTTCTGTCTTTCCCTAATGAAACATGTGAGTTGAAAAGCTTAAGTCAGTACAGACATTGAAACTCACCCTTAGAAGAACTCCTTTAAGTTTCAAAATTTGTTCAGAGTAGTACTGTTAATAAACTGAAAGTAAATGAAATGTTGGTGTGGTTTTGTGGTTATAACCCATGTTACTCTTAGTGTGTAATTTCCTTCTCTTTGAGAGTTTGCATCCACATAGAATTGAGCAAATACAACTGTTTAACTGAGTGTGGTTAACAAATTTCACATTCAGGGAGTAATTTAGTCTTATGAAATTGTCTGTGCAAATTATAATTATTTTTTAAAATTCAAATGTGTGATTATCATATATGCAATCCCTAATCAAACAAAATAATGGACAGTATGACCAAAATGATCCTTTTCTACCTGAAAATTAATTGCTTGCTCATTCTGTCCTGCAGGTGGTTGGATGAACGGCACACCCAGTCTCACTCCATCCCTGCTTTATTCAGACCATCTCCTCTTGAAAGAATTAAAACAAATGTAATAAACCCTGCCTATGCTATAGAACCTGGTCAAACAGAGAGCTCATTGCACATGGGTTATACTGCCCTGGAAATAAAGAGTAAAATGCTGGCATTAGAGAAAGCAGATATGTGTATCTATAATCCTTTGTTTGGATCTGATCTTCAGTATACCAATAGGGTAAGAACTGTATTTTCATTTTGTATTTGTGAAACATACATACATTTTCATTTTAGAGTTCATTCATTTATTTGATATGAGTGTGTGCTCACATCAGAGTTATTTAGCAGTAAGTGTGCACTAGTTTTTCAAATTCTCATATTTGATCATAATTCTCTTTCATTATAAAATGTTACTGTCATAACTTTGGTTTCAAGAGAATACCTGACCGGAATGGGGGGTTGTGTAGCCAAATCTCAGTAAGATATCTTTTTCAGTTGTGTTTAAATTATGTCTTCACAGGTTGACAAGGTGGTAATAAATCCATACTTTGGCCTTGGAGCCCCAGATTATTCAAAGATTCAGATTCCTAAAAGAGAAAAGTGGACACGTAGCATGAGCAGTGTCACAGAGGACAAGTATTATGTTGCATTCCTTTTTCATTAATAGATAATTTTGTTTTGTTTTATTACAGTAGCACTTGGTAGACTTATAATGAGATTCCTGTTACTTTGTACTTCACTGTAGAAATACATATTTTAAATTAAATTCTATTTGAAATCTTAAAGTACTGAAACACAACAGTTAAGGGATGAATCAAGAAAGATGTGAATTATAAACATTAGAGAAGCATTTCTTACTCTAATAAATACAGCTGTGGCTTGATTTCTGCATGACAAAAACCCTATTTGTGTGAATACTGGCACATTTTAGCTGCATGAACTTCTCTTTTATTCTTCACGTAGATCTATGGTTAGTGCTATGTTAGTAACTTTTAAAAAGTTGATGTTCTCAACAATTGTAATATTTCTGAATGATGTTTTTCCTGCTTCCCCTTTTAATGCATAGGGAACACCAGTGGGTAGATGATTTCCCTCTTCACCGCAGTGCTTGTGAAGGAGACTCTGATTTACTAAGCCACCTTCTGGATAAAAAGTTTTCTGTTAATCAGTTGGATAGTGACCACTGGGCACCAATCCATTATGCATGCTGGTGAGTCAAGCATAGTTTTGCCAATCAAGTGCATTCTAGCTGTCATGATTCTTTAGCACTATCATTTATGTAATTTATCAGCCTCCAAAAGAAGAAATAAAAAAGACCCTCTAGACTTTTTATGCTTTCATTATAATATATGCTAGTGTTAACCTTCTGAAGAGAAATATTGCTTCAGGTTTTGAAATAATTTTAATTTTAATAGTTTTTGGGGAGACCAGTTGTGGAGATCGTGTCATCACTTACTTATTGCCTCTTGTATCTCTCCTGACTATTCTAATTCCTGCTGGAGGCACTGGGTCTACTTTAGCATGAAAGGTAACTTTCCCAGTCTGTGTTGGCTTAAGCCCGTGAGCAGTTTTACAGCACAGCAGTAGCTGACCTCAGCATGTTTTGGTGCTGGACACATTTTAAGTGGGAAGCTGGACTAAGTGATTTACAGAGGTCAACATGTCTGGCTATAACTCTGCTTGAAAGCTTTTCTCAGTCATAAAAATGCTTTTGTTTTATCTTTATGGAAGTTAGTATTTTGTATATATAGTGGTCAGTATGTCTGATGATAGGAATAACATGAAAATCAAACTTGACTATAAAAAGCCCACATTCTTACTTGCTTTTTAGTGTTTGTCAGAAAGCTTGTAAATACTTCATACATCAAACATACACAAGAGTTACCAGTTATAAGCATGGGGATTAAGAATCCTCAGGATCCATCCGCGTGACAAGCAGAAGCTGAACTCTGATTCTCACACTGAATATTTTTTTCCAGACAAAGCTGGACTCTGTTCTGCCATGACTAAATTGCTGCAATTACCCAAACTTAGCTAGCTTAAAGCAAGGTTCTGCTTGTCTGTCATGAATCCAATCAATGGTTACTAGACCAGTGATTACCGAAGAAGTGTAGAACTGATATTAATTTCTACAAACTTAATTATGTTCCATTGTATCTGGTGTGATTTGAAAACTAAAAACTCTTCAGTGTGGAAAAAAACCACTCTTTTTCATAAATAGGACCATCTGAAAAAAACACTTTTTTGTAATTAGAATCATCTGAAAAAAATTATTACATATTTGCTGTGTCTGTTCTGATTTAAATATGTCTGCAGGTATGGAAAGGTTGAAGCCACTCGAATGCTGTTGGAGAAGGGGAAATGCAATCCAAATCTTTTGAATGGTCAACTTAGCTCTCCTCTTCATTTTGCTGCTGGAGGTGGGCATGCTGAAATAGTACAAATTCTACTAAATCATCCCGAAATTGACAGAGTAAGTTCTGTTTGTGAATAGAAATAGCAGATTTAGCAATAGTTTCTAGCTTGTGTATGAGAAATATTATGTTGTCAGATCAATGATCTTGTTTTGCAATTACTGAAAAATGGTTAAATGTTTTTGATTACCTCTGCTTTTCCCATTGTGTATCAATCAAATGTTTGAACTCTAGTATCAAGGATTTTAATTATCTTGAAAATGTGTAAATATTTACCTGTCTGCAGTGAAATCAATGTAGAATCGGTGTTTCTGTTTGTTTATAGCACATTACTGATCAACAAGGAAGATCTCCGCTGAACGTCTGTGAAGAGAACAAACAAAATGAGTGGGAAGAAGCTGCAAAACTACTGAAGGAAGCCATAAATAAACCGGTATGAGTTTATTTTTTAAATATTTTAAAGCTTATAGTTAATTTACACTTAATCTTTTAGAAGAGCTAAAGTCACATCCGGCTGTTACTGGAAATGTGCAGCATGTTGAAATTGTTAGTGTAAATATTGGCAAACTGGCATTTTATCTCTTTAAATGTTTCTGTTCTCTTTCATGGCTCAAGAAATACATGTAATACATATAAACATGATGCTCCAATTTATTTGTAGGAGCATTACATCAGCTACTGATGTTATGCCTAATTTTGATCATGCAACCGTTAGCTTTCTTAATGCATTCTTATCTTACGTGTTGATAAACATTCACCTGGCTAAATGTAAGCTTCTATGAAATAGGCTTTTCATCAGTTAAAGCCTCAGTGCAGGCTCCCTTGGCAGCCAGTGGAGTTTTAGCCAGAATAGGAAACAAAATTTACAGTACAATTCCTCTTATCCTGAAGTAAATTTAAAATTAGTCAAACGATATAAACCCACTTGTTTCTTTTCTTTGACTTCAGATGCAACCTGTATCCCTGTAAGTAGGTGGTACTAAACCTGTCAGTTTTTCAAGATGTTTTAAATTATCTTCATTTCACTTTGCATGAATGATTTCCAAAATAATTAAGGAAGGAACTGACCTTCATTTTAAGGATCTTATTATGCAGTAGATCATGTGAAGGTGTGTCTAATGACTCTAAAGACTAATGGACATGTTTTAAGTAGATTTCAGAGTGTAATGTGTGATGTTATGTTGTCACTTATTACGATTTAATTAATACAATATATAAACTCTCCCTATAAACTACTGCAGTGGGATTGACAGTGACTACTGCAGCAAAAATAGATTGATGTTTTCCATTCCGACCTCATTTTCAATCAGTTGTCATTTTCCAAGCCATCCATCTTTTTTTTCCAGAAGTATTTAGGAACTCAATTCTTGAGGACCTAGTAGATTTGAGGAAGAGAAATAACAAATTCCTGAAATGTTTTTATTCAAGCAGCTCAAACATCTACTCTGTTACAGAAATGAAAACAAGACATTTCATTGATTTATGACTTGTGTATGTATGCTTTAAGCACCTAATTTATGTTTATGTAAATCTTTCAGGAGACATGCTGTGGGCTGACATGCAATTCAGTGAAAGCTATGGGAGTTCTGAAGGGGAAAATGATTTATTATTTATAAGATTTATTTAGATTCTATTACAGGAGCACTATAAGATTTAGTGAGATTGTATTCTCATAGCAGGTTCTGAGTAAAGGGTGGTGCTTCCCTCTAAAAATAAGTCTTTTTAGTATAGGGTGGAAAAATTCATAACCTGCCAGTAATAGCAAAGTGAACATTTTGGGATATGCACAGGCAGCTGCTCCCAGATCCCTCAGGGAACTTTTAAATACCTACTTGCCTTTGAGTTCAACAGAAGTTCTCAGAATACCAGCAAGATCTTTCTTGGAGTTAGTATTGTAAAAAACACAGTATAGGAACTTCCCGAGAACATGAAACGAGCAATTTGGGTAAATAATAAATATGTACGAGTTGTGCAATGTTTTTTTTCCCCAACATTATAGATGTTGCTGATAGATGGTGAAACTACTTTCCTCTCTAGAAACACAAACAGAAAGGATTTTAACAAATTGTTTGTGCAATATGTTCCCATTTTTATGTAGTATGAAAAGGCACGGATTTATCGTATGGATGGGTCGTACCGCTCTGTGGAGCTGAAACATGGAAACAACACAACTGTCCAGCAGATAATGGAGGGCATGCGCCTGTCTCAAGAAACTCAGCAGTACTTCACTATCTGGATCTGTTCTGAGAACCTCAGTAAGTAAAAGGGACAATGGTTATACTTGAGGGTTTTATTTCTGTTTGCCTTTAGAAAAAGTAATGCTGTCTTAGGAGAG
The DNA here is from genome assembly GCF_015832195.1 of Motacilla alba alba. NCBI lineage: Eukaryota > Metazoa > Chordata > Aves > Passeriformes > Motacillidae > Motacilla > Motacilla alba. Next base: position 23,018,819 of record NC_052017.1, on the reverse strand, counting down.
TAGGATTCATGCTCTCTGACAGGCTTCACAGCCTGATGTCTCCAAACTGCTTTCAGAGCTGTGGAGAGCATCTTTGTTATAGCTTTTACTTTGGGTACCCTCAGTAGGTCTGACTGTGTCACTCTGGCACCTATAATGTATTTCTTCCAGGCAGATGATGAGGCTGTTCCAGGTTACCTTTCTGTCACAGGGCACTTTGTCTGTCATAGGCCTTACTAGTAGCTTATCCTGGATTTATCCATATTTTTCTTCCCAGACTATCTGAATTTGGATGCATGTAGTTGTTTTTACCAATGTCTATAGTCTTTTTAAAACTACTAATTAAAGTAAGATGATTCATGTTTTTTCATTAGGTCCTTTAATCATATGAATTTTCCTGTGTTTTGCACCAAAATAATTTCTGATAAACAAGTTTTCAAATATATTTGATGGGAGAGAGTTCTGATGTAAAATGTCATGTTTATATTTATGGGTTTTTTTTGGTATTTCTGATCTAAATAAAAAAGATATTACAGTTTTTATTTGAGATATATACTAGAAGATAAGTAGAAGCCCAAGAATCAACAAGTGTGGCTGGGTATTTTCAGATAATGTGGTCAACAGTACTGCTGCAACAGGATAGCTATGGGACACCCTGTGGATTACAAAGCTCAGTTGTGGTCTGGTAGGATACTGGGTTGAGAGTGTCATTAACACAGAAGCCTTGCATTTAAAATTTTATTTACTGTTGCCAATGCTCCACTACAGTGGTATTGTTACTTTTTTTTCAAAGTAGCTTTAATTATTGCAGGAAATATTTTCTTTATTTTTCTTTAATCTTTTTCTTCCAGTGTCATATCATTGGCCTTTTTACTTTGCTGTATTGCCACATGACTTCTGTAACCCTCAGCTAAACATAGATGTTAATGTGAAGAAAAGGAAGTGTTTGAGGGTTAAAGTCTTGCTGCTTTTGCCTTTTCTAAATATGTATATAATGTTTTCATAGAATCATTGAGATATTACCCTTGCATTTCAGGGGAAGAGCTCACTGATAAATTGTTTGCGTAACAGCAAGTAATTCTCTAGATATTTAGCCTAGATTTGAAAATGAGCTTCTGATTTATGGCTGCAAAAAACTAATGGACAAGTTTCATTATAAAGTATGTTGCAGTTTGTGTACAACTGTAAGGACAGTAGGTTTCTTGCTTGTAGAACAGATGATGCTTTTCTGTGTTTGACAGATTGTTCCCTGTGAAAGATGTTGTGCTATAATGTATCCATTTATGCCTTTCCTATGATGGGAAATGCCACAGTGTGAAAGCCAGAGCAGTGAGGGTGAGGAGATACAGCCTCCTAGAACCTCACTCCTAGGAAAAGGCAAGTGATAATCCAAGGACAGGCAGGGTGAGTGCGTAAGCCAAAGATACAGACTCTAGTACATAGTAGGACTGTAGCTGAAAGCTCAGTATTAATTTCTCAGCTCTCATATACACAAGAGAATGCGAAACATTGATTAAATTTAGTCTGTTAAAAATCAAGACATTTTACATATTAAAAAGAAGAATGTCTTCTGAAAAGAAGAATGTGTGTTCTGAAAAGTTTGTGGTTTTTATATATATACAAAAAGGGCAAATACATTTATAAGATAAATTATATCTGTATTTTTCTGTCAGAAATAAGATTATTGGACTTTATATTTCTCTATATTTCTCTACAATAATGGAGACGAGTCTTTCATGTTTTATTATTGTGTTTTTAAGGCCAGTCTTGGTACTCCATTAAATTTTTAAATAGCACTTCACTCCTAAGAAACTGAAAATAACAAAGTTTCAACACTATTTCATTTAGTGAATTGATACTAAGAGTTTTGTCAATAAATCCATATTTTCAAAACCTTTTCTATATAGCAGTTTAGAAAACATAGGAAAATGTTTGTTAATGAGTCCTCAATTTCACGTACTCTGGGTTTGGTGCAGCATTTAATTATTTATGTGTATGTGTGTGTGCATGTGCATGTGCTGGGTTATTCTGTTTGTTTATTTAGAAACAAACCTGTTATTTTTCAGGTCTCCAGCTGAAGCCATATCACAAGCCTTTGCAGCATATTCGAGACTGGCCTGAAATATTCACTGAACTGACAAATTTGGATCCTCAAAGGGAAACTTCACAGCTTTTCCTGAGAAGGGATGTGAGACTTCCACTGGAAATAGAAAAAAAGGTCAGGACTTGGAAGTGAATGAAATAATGGTCAGACTCAGAACACTTGAAGCATCAACACTCAGTGTATATAGTGACTGTAGTAATTTCCAAACTTATTTAAACCTGACATCTCCTTTTCTGTAATGGATTGAGTCTTCACATTCTTCCCTTCCTCTCTCTTGCCTTCCTGCCATCTCTTTGTTCTCTCTCTCTCTTTCTCACCCTCTCTGTTGGATTTATCCAATGTCTCCAAGTGTCAGTCTCTGTCTGTCATACAGCTAAAAACAACCTGCCTGATTTTATTCCTTGTGCTGTTGTTTTTCAGTTATTAATTGGTCGATTTCAATGGGATTATTCAAACTTATTAGTGAAAATGAATTCATGGGGGAAGAAATCCACAGATACCAATATTTCTGGGAACTTTCTGATTGGGCATGGTGTGCTAGTTGCCTTTCATTTGTGTGTTAGATCAGTGAAGTGTTGAAGCAAGTCAATGAAAAACAATGCTTCTATTACAAAGCACCGCTAAAATGTACACTTCAGTCAGGATCACACCTTTGTCTTCTTTCTCTGAATCTGTGAGAAATGCTGTTCATAGTTTCTAAGCTTATTTTCCTTTTTACAAAGAAATAATATTATTTACATCTTTTTAACAGATTGAGGATCCCTTGGCTATTCTTATACTTTTTGATGAGGCCAGATATAATTTACTGAAAGGTTTTTATACATCACCTGATGCAAAGCTGATTACACTGGCAAGTCTGCTTCTACAAATAGTCTATGGAAATTATGAGAGCAAGAAACATAAACAGGGCTTTCTAAAGTAAGTATGTGTTTAAAATTTAAAATTATGGGTTAGATTAAGTATTTTTAGATAGCACTTCCTATGGAACCCTCAGACTTTAGGTATGATATGTTTGTTGGTTTTCTTATTCACTCAGCTATAGTTCAGAGTAATCATGTAACCCTTGTAGCATTAATAGAAGTTGGGCATTGTGTGTGAAAATGTATTAATCTTAATTACTGCAGTCCTAGACAGAGGGTGGAGGTTCTACAGTGTGTGAAATCTGTCCTGAGATACAGTAATACCAAAATGAACAACATTTATTCAAGGGTTCTGACAGGACTGAGGCCTTGAGCAGTGTTGAAGAAACATCTTACTATGGCAGTTGGACCAATGTCTGGGATTGACTTTCCCTCTTTGGACAGACCATGCAGTGATATTGTGTCTCTTCTGTCATTTGTAGGAGAAATGCTGTACTAAATTAGTCAAACCCAGTAGGGCTCAGCCAGATGCTATTTTTCTCTCCCCTTCTCTCTGCATGCCAGCAGAACAGTAGCTGAGCTATTTTGGGATGGCTTGTTCTTCCCACATACATTTCTGCAGCAGTATCTGAGCCCATGAGGATGCCAGTTCTCTACTGTGTGCACCTTCACCCCCTGCCGTCTCCACCTCACTTCATTCATGGAACAGCAGCTGTGCTGTTCTGGAGTGCTGCTATGCTTCTCATCTTCTCTTATTCACAGCATCTGCTGAGCTGCCTTGGCCTGATTGGTTTTTTGCATGTATTGTCCTGCAGTTGCACAGCCAGTCGATGGAGTATAAGGGGGATGGGGTTTAAGTGGGACTGCCCTCCTGTAGGAGTGTGCAGTTCAGTGCAGCTGAGTTTTGTATGAAACTACTCTCTGCTGAGTCCCAGCAGCTGCAGGGTGGTGTTCCTCTCCACACTGAGGCCTATTAGTACTGAGGTTCCAAATTTATCCTGCTCAGTGGAAGTGTTTGGCTCTACAGACAGGACTACCTGCAAAGATAGGTTGGGCTAGATAAAAAGCCATTTGGACATGCTTTCCATCCATATTCACATGGTTCTTCATATAGATAAAGAGTTTCATAATCTGTTTTTCTTTCTGTAGTCCACATAAGTGTTCATGAAAAGACTGGTAATTCCAAAAATATATCCCTAGTTGTTTGTATGAGAGTGTCCTTGACCTTAAAGATCTGATGCACTGTCTTGTGCAGGGTTTTTGCTTGGCAGATCATATATACTACCAAATACAGTTTAAATAGGTTACCTCACTAGGTCTTGAGACTGTCTTAATTGTACAAAGAAGCAAACTAGTAAAGGTTTGCATTCTTCCTTTTAGTTTTGTTTCCTGCATTTTGGTTTTTTTTAAAAAAGGCAGTTGATGTAAGTAGCTTCTCTTTCGTGTCATGTAATATATCACTTCAGCATGGAAATTAATTAGGCTGAGTCCTTGGTAGTGCTGACTGCAGGAGAGGAAGGAAGAGTATCTGCAGTCTGTCATATTTTCTGAGTGTATGATATGCTGATGTAAATGGCATTCTGTATATAATTTTGGCTTTCAACCTGGAATTCACCAAACTGCTCTCTAGCCAAGGATGAGTTGTGTGTTCTGCTGGCATTTTCTCTTCATGCCATGTCCATGATGTGTGACACAGTGTATAATGTAAAGCTGGATCTTCATTAACTGAGAATTGCACAGTATCTTAGGAAACCATCTCATCTGATGAGGCAAGATGGAGTAGGAGCCGACTGTCTAGCTCAGTATATGACTAGAAGGTACACTGTGGCAGACATTGTTCTTTTTTTCTTACTTTGTTTAGTGAAGAAAAATTTTGTTCCTCTTTGTTTTTCTCTTAGTGAAGAAAATCTTAAATCTATCGTACCAATAACTAAATTAAAAAGCAAAGCTCCTCATTGGACAAACAGGATACTTCATGAATACAAGGTAAGATAAATAATCAGGTAGTAGAAAATCCTGTTCTTAGACATTTTTGACTGTTTGGTTGTCAATTAATGAACAGAAATACAGGTATAAAAAGCTAAAAATGTGTATGCTCTGAATTTCTGGAGTTCATTGTGGAATGTATTTCTTGTACAGTTACAAATCTCTTTGTTAGAAGTAAATGTATTTGTTATCTGTTCATTTACCTTCAGTGTTAGCTCTGTATGGGGCACACTTCTAATTCAGGCATAGGTGTGAAAAAATTTACTATGATTTAAATTTCCATGTCTACTTGTAGCAAGAGATCCCCAAAGTTCTTTTTGTCAGTGTAACTTGTATCTTAGGGATCTGGTAGTGCTGCTGATGTACCCACACACACACAAACTCCTTTTTTAGAGCAGTTAATTGAGCAAAAATTTTAAGTTTTTTGGACTTGGGCTGCTTGTGTAAAAATTCATCTGACTGAGGGCTGTGGCTCCCAAATGAGGTCAGATTAAATTTGTGGTCTTCACAAGTAATTGTGGGAAAAGTGAGCTGTGTCAGAAAGAGAACTGTACCAGCTGACATTCGTCACTAAAGGTAGCTGTCAGAAAACATTGTAGAGGCACCTAGTGAATGTTTTCAAACCTCGCTCCTCTTTTTGAGGTGAGATTACTCAGTCATAAACTTTCTTTTGTTGCTCACACCTTTTTTGTCAGAAATTAGCAAGTCATTCCTATTCTTTCTGATAGAGATGAAGGAGGGGGTGATGGTGGTCTAGGACTATGGTGTAGCAAAGTCATCTACTCTGTCACAAATTATATGTAAGAATGAGCATAGCTTTCTTTACTTCTGCTTTTGAGATATTATTTTGGGGTGTGGGGCATGGGGGAAGGGGAAAGAAGTTGCAATCTTTTGTTCTGAAGATTTTACATGTTAGAAATGGCTGTGTAGAATTCAGGCAAGCTGTAAGGCAGGGGAAGGATCCAGACAGGCTGATCCTGTCTACCACACCCACAGTCACGGCCCCCTTACTGTTGAAGATTTGTGTTCTCCCTTGTGTCTGTGCCTTCTGATCTTGTCCACGTCCCAATCAATTTTTTATTTATTAGAGTAGTTGTTCTCATTCTGGTTTGAGGAGCACTCCAGCAATAGTTTGTTCTGACTGCTGCACTCTAGTAAAGAGGAAGGAACAGAAGCCTGTCTCATTTTGAATGAAGGCTCCACTAATGAAAAGAGATCTGCACCTCTCTTTTCCTTAGAAAAGAAAAAACAATCCATGTTTTTGGAAGGAGGTACTTGCTCATCTTACCATGTCTCACTGGACTGGACTCCTTAAAAGGAGGAAGAATACTAGTTTTAAGGATTGTGATGCATTTGGTGTCAGATGGGTGCATAGCTGCTGATCCCAAGTCCCGGTTACTTCTGGGAGAGGCAAAGCTGTGGGGTCCTTCAGAGGTTGTGTGTCTGTACTCAGATTTCCAAGGCTCATATAGGTATCTGGGTTTTGCATCATTCTCTTCTAGCACTTGAGCCTTTCCATGGCTCTAAGTATTAATTTAGCTGTAGGAAGATGGTTGAAGGGAAGGCACTTTGGAAATAAACATTTAGTAGGGATTGCACTGAACAATGGATTTGCTTCAAACAATCACAACTGTTTGGAAGGACTTGTTTGTTGATTGCCATTGTGTGGTTTTTTGTTTGTTTTGTTTTGTTTTGTTTTTTATTTTTAGAATCTCAGCACCAGTGAAGGTGTCAGTAAGGAGATGCATCACCTTCAGCGCATGTTCTTGCAGAATTGCTGGGAAATTCCTACTTATGGAGCAGCTTTTTTCACAGGACAGATATTCACCAAAGCAAGTTCAAGTAGCCATAAAGTCATCAAAGTGTACGTAGGAGTAAACGTAAAAGGGCTGCACCTCCTCAACATGGAAACAAAGGTCAGCTTAAGTGAACTGCCAGTGATAACTATAAAACTTAAATCTCTTCCCTTAAAATCTTTGTACTAGAAGTGATTTCCCATCCAACTGTTTAGTTAAACTTGACTGAAAATTTCCAAGATTTTAAGGTCTTTATAAGTCACCAACAAAGTCTTGTATTTTTCGCTTTACTACTTTATGAACTACAACTACATTGTGAAACGTAGTGGCTTAAGTCTGAATCCTGTCTTTGTGAATGAAGGGAAGTTCAATTTGCAAGTATGGATGATATTTGCTAAGTGACAGTTTCCTACATTTGGTCGTAGGCTTTACTCCTCAGCCTAAAGTACGGTTGCTTTATGTGGCAGTTGGGAGATGGAGATACGTGTTTTCAAATCCACAGTCTGGAAAACAAAATGAGCTTTATTGTACATACCAAACAGGTAAGCCCTATCATTTTGCATTCTTCATGTTCAATTACTTTTTTCCTAAATTAGATACACAAGTCTCTTATCTCTTGAGATTAACCACCCTTGCACAATATAAAAGAAGCCTAAGCCAAGCGCCTACAAACATTATTTTAAAACTTTACTATTAATATTTCAGAATGTTTGCTTGTTTTCTTAGCTTGTGAAGCCTTCAGAATTCAAAATACATAAAATGCACCTATAATCATTAGGATAAACCTTTTGTTTAATTGAAACTGTTTCTTGCATATGCCAAATCCCTCATTCTCTTAGATTAATTCCAAATATAATGAGATTCCGAGAGCTGGAGCCACTAACTTTGTGATCAAAAGTAATGGAGTTTGAGATTGGAAAAAGCTGAGAATTGCTTTTGTCATGTACTTGATTGTCATAGTTCTGAAATGCTGATAGAATTTAATTGCATCCCTTTACATAGGCAGGACTCGTTGTAAAACTCCTGATGAAATTAAATGGCCAGCTAATGCCAACTGAAAGAAACGAGTGATGGAAATGAACAATAGTTACGAGATGGCATCTGATGGCTGAGCAAAAAACAACTTGTTCCTCCTCGTAACAGGACTTCCCAGTATATGAATTTTACACAATAGAAAAGTCAATTTGTACAGTTTTTTAACTTTGTACAGAAGCTGCATGGTTTATTTTTTTAAAAAAACTATACAACATATCTATTATTTTTATAAGTATTTTTGTGTTTCGTATGTTAACTATTGTAGGGCTTGAGCTTAACCAATAAAGCTGATGAAATCTAAATGGTTTACCAAGTTTGACGAGCATGAATCCAGTAAAGCTGTTGTTCCCAGAGAAATATGGGACCACCAGTGTCATTAAGCAAGTCTCAGTTAACCTATTTACCTTTCGTGTCATTGTGTGGAACATCAAGGAGCTGGTATATGTTGCAGTATTTTGTAGACACCCTCTATTTTTAAGATACTATTGATAAATATGCTTAAAAGACCAGTTAGACCTTTGAGCAAGTACTTTTGATAAACTCTTGTTTTTTATTTTGTT